>NC_066869.1:15375109-15727609 GCF_022985175.1 Labeo rohita
ATATTAAACATTTTTACTAAATATTTAAATATTTTAGATATTTAGTTTAATATATCAAATATTTAACATATAAAATGTGATAAATGCATAAATGTAATGTAAAACACTAATAAATATTTATGACTAATAGTGAATTGTTAAATCAACTTATTAACTCTCTAGCACACTTTTTACAACTGAGTTTATATTTGTTAGTCAAGAAACTTTATTTTTACTTTTATTCTCAAAGTTAATTATTTGTGATGTATTTGAGATGTGTATGTTGTGGAAGTTATGAAGGTCTGAATGCAGTTTTACATGCAACAAAAATTTTTCGTACAGGTTTAAGGTGAATCTCCGTCAATGCTTGTTACAAATCAACGGATATAACGAGTTGTTTGAGGTGGTTGAGGAACTAAGAAAACTGGTGTATGACTCTGAAAATGAGGAGCATGAGAACATGCTTCTGAAGGTGATTTATCTAATTTTTATTAGGTCTGATATCTGAGCTGAAGATGATTTTCAGTTCTGACTGGTTTGTGTTTTTCTGTCAGTTGTGGGACTTGTTAATGCCGTCAGTGAAGCTGGAAACGAGGATCACTAAGCAGTGGGGAAACATTGGTTTCCAGGGTGACGATCCCAAGACTGATTTCAGAGGAATGGGGATGCTGGGACTCACAAACCTCCTGTACGTTGAACTTCTCTGCTTATAAGATGATGATGTTTATTTGTTTCCTTAATGCCTTTAAGTTGAGTTTGTCTTTGTTTGCATAGTTTTTTCAGTGAGAATTACACAGACGCAGCCCGGCAGGTCCTGTCGCACGCAAATCACCCCAGTCTAGGGTGAGTCCTCACTGATTTACACCATATGGCCAGACTTAGTGATTCTGAGCATCTTAACTGATGAAGTGAGTGAAAGTTCTCCTCATCATTTTATGCCTTGTGTCACTGCAGGTACTCGTATGCCATAGTGGGGATCAATCTAACAGAGATGGCTTACAGCTTAATGAAGAGTGATGCTCTGAAGCTTCATTTCTACAACACAGTATCTGGAAAGCCCCAAATGCAACACTTCCATCAGTTCTACTGTGAGTAAAAAAAAAAAAAAAAAAGGAAAGGGAAAGGAAAAAATAAATAATAATGTAAATAAAGAAAAATAGGAAAAAAAAATGTATATATACATATATATATATATATATATATATATATATATATATATATACACACACACACACACACACACACACACACATATACATATCAAGAGCAGTGAGTCTCACAAAACTGATCATGACCTGATCATATTAAATTAAATACATTTTGATTAAGGCTAAGTTTAGGACGATACAGATTTTTAACCCATTTTTTTTTTAAATTGGAAAAAAAAAAAAATAATATAAAATGTTGTACATTTTAATATCTTATTAATAAAACAGAAATTTATTAAAATGTTGTAAATTTTAATTTATATTATATATATTTATTTATTTTATTATATGTCATTATATATATATATATATATATATATATATTATTCATTTATATATATATATATATATTTGTTTTATTATATTGCTATTCATTATTGTAAAATTAAATGTGGACATAATGCTAATATATTTTTAGAAAATGTAAAGTATTTACGTAAAAATAATAGAAAGTATAAATTGTGAACTTTATTTTTAGTATGTATATTGCTGATTTAGGATTTTTTTTTGTTCTGTATATTATAGTAGGTAACGCTAAGGTTCATTAGTTAACTACATTAGTTAACATGAACAATACTTTTATAGCACTTAATGTTAATTTTATCATTTACTAAGTCTTTATTAAAATCACAAGTTGTGTTTGTTAACATTAGTGCACTGTAAACTAACATGAACTAAACAAAAACGACTGCATTTTTATTAACTAACAGATGAGTTAATAGTGTAATAAATGTATTGCTCATTGTTTATTCATGTTAGGTAATACATTAACTAATGTTAACAAATGACACCTTACTGTCATTAGTGTTACTCAGTAAATATTGTGTTTACAGTTCTTAGAATAGGCTTACTTTTATGTAAAATGTAATATTTTTCATTCTTGAAGATTCACTCACTCATGTGTTTCCTGTTGGCAGGTTACCTGGCGTATGAGTTTGACAAGTTCTGGTTGGAAGAGGAGCCGGAGAGCATCATGGAGTTCAATCGCTACAGGGAGAAGTTTCACGACAAGGTCAAAGGTCAACTTCTGATGCCGGAGGTCACGCTTCTCATGAGTGTGGACCAGAAGAAGTGATTCCAGCGTCATTTTACAGACAAAAGGAAATGGCACCCATTTGATTTTCTTTTCTTTTTCCATTGATTTCATGATAGTTTTTAGTTGGGAAATGTACATCGTGCATGAAACTTTATTTGATTATTTAATAACTGAACAACTGTACATCAAGAGTACATAGCTGATTGTTTAGCTACATTGACCTGGTCAGGGAACAGACTTACACCAAGTATTACTAATAATACTTTCAAAGTGATGTTTTAAACTCCAATGAGTAAATTGGAATTCCCTTCACACTTGAACGTTTTGGTTGTGGTCACATGACTCCTGCTTCTTCATGTTCACCCATCTCAGGAAGCTGACTTTTGTTCTCAAGATGTTAGGAAGTTGTTTTTTCTTCAACCTCTTTGCATGTTAAAGCGTGTTTAAGTTATATTAAACCCCACACCCGTCATCGTCTGCACAATTCTTTGATGTGGCCTATAACCAGTATTTAATATCGAATCTGTTCTGTGAATATTGTTATTCAGACCTCAACTCAATTCCAAAGTACAGCATTTGTATGCACAAACGTCGATGTGACACTGTGTCGTTGTCTTATTTATAAACGGTGTTTGGTTTCGAAGATGTAACTTTTTATTCCTGATGACCCGATTAATTTTATAGTGTTGGATTCGTACCTAATGTTGAAGAATAAAATTAGTGACTGAATATTCAAATACAGCGTTTGCTTCTTTTCATTAGAGGTTTGGCAATAACAATGAGATATTCGAAGAATTATAATATTTAGGTAACACCTTACAATAAGGTTCATTAGTCAACATTAACTAAGAATAAACAAGCATTTATTAATCTTAGTTAATGTTAATTTCAGCATTTACTAATAGTGAAATCACAAGTTGTGCTTGTTAACATTTGTTAATGCACTGTCAACTAACAATGAATGACTATTTTTCATCACCGTATTGCAAAGTGTTACCAATATTTATTTTTATGGTAACACTTTACAGCAAGGTTTCATTAGTTATCTACTTCACATGAGCTAATAATGAACAATACTTCTACAGCATTTATTAATCTTAATTTCAACATTAACTAATGCGTTATTAAAATCAAAAGATGTTTGCTAACATCAGTTAATGCATTGTCAACTAACCTGAACTAACAATGAACAACTGTATTTTTATTAATAAAGTGGTAACACTTTACAATAAGGTTCATCATAAGTTAACTACTTTAGTTAACGTGAACTAAGAATGAACAATGCTTCTACAGCATTTATTCATCTTAGTTAATTTCAACATTTACTAATGCATTATTAAAATCAAAACTTGTGCCTGTTAAAATTAGTTCATGTTAATTCACAGTGCATTAACAATGAATGAATGGCTTTTTTTCATAAACTAACATTAAAAAAGATGAACAAATACTGTAATAAATGCATTGCTCATTGTTCATTCATGTTAGTTAATACATTAACTAATGCAAACACGTTGTAAAATGTTACCACTAACGTTAACAAAGATGAACAAATATTGCAAGAAATGCTCATGTTTATTGTTCATGTTAGTTAATACATTAACTAATGCTAACAAATGACACATTTAAAGTGTTACCACTTTTTATTTAGTAAAATAACATCTTTTTTGAAGTGGGTAATTAAATTCAATTAATGTAGTTCCTATTTTGAGAATTTAGGTTGAATTTTTATGCACGTTTTCTGTCTTATAATTGCTCACCACTTATTTTAATTTTTTTTCATAATCTTTTTTTTTTTTTTACATCATCTTGTAAATGAAAATTTAAAATATATATATTCCTTGTAGTTCTTTGCAAAAAAATGCTCATAAAACTGCATGCATAGTACTAAGAATGTTTTGTCTGTGTGTGTGTGTGTGTGTGTGTGTATTAATGCATGTAATACACAATGGCAAAATATTTTAACATCAAGTAATTAATTTGTGCTTTTCCTTAAGTTTACATTTGCATCATGGTCTTTAAAGATTTTTATGACTACAGATGCATATGCTTTT
Organism: Labeo rohita; assembly: GCF_022985175.1. Classification (NCBI taxonomy): domain Eukaryota; kingdom Metazoa; phylum Chordata; class Actinopteri; order Cypriniformes; family Cyprinidae; genus Labeo; species Labeo rohita. The sequence continues at coordinate 15,379,384 of NC_066869.1, forward strand.
TCGATATCAATTGTATTTTACATGAAGAACCACAACTTAATATGGTCATTAAATCTGCATGCAGCAAAATGTTGTTTAAAAGTTTTTTACAGATTTTTTTAAATGAACATCAGCATGATTAATGCATAACACCAAGTTAATGTTTTTTTGCTTTTTCAATTTTTTTTTTATATATATATATATATATATCACTCTTATTTGACATATAGTACACAACCTAAGACCACAGTCACCATAAAGACATCCGAAAGTTGTAAAAGGTGTTTTATTGAAGCATGCTGTACATGCTTATCTTTATGTGTTTATAGGTTTCCAGGTATGATCTCACATTTCAGGTCATTCCAGAGTTATTTGTTGGACATTTAGGGTTAAATAGACATTAAGGTAAATAGCTGCTTTAAAAAAAGCACAAATTGCTTATAAAAATGAGGAAACATAAATATTACATAAACATTATGTACATTAACATATCAAGGGGATACAGAGGGATATCAGGGGATTCAGTGGTTGTACTGAGCAGCGGTTTTAATAGTGGTTTACCCTGAAGAGTAAGGATGACAGTCGTGATGTGGTTGTTACGTTTCTGTCAGATTCTCACTAATGCATCCCGTTGCCTGTTTGACTTCCGAAGCGGAAGTGTGAAAGTGGTAGTCGCGCCTGCGCTCCGGTTCTCGTCATCGTCCTGTCAGAGGAGTTAGAAACAGCCGCTCGTGTGAGTCCGTGCGTTTGAAACGATTTCAGTTTGAGGGGAAGATTTACGCGGCGGCCTCGATTCTGCTTCTGGACACCATCATGGCCCGCTTGAGCTGCTCAAATGACACGAACATCACCACGTTCCAGGAGCCCAGTCTTAGGAAAGACGGAACGAAACTGAGGGAGAAACACAGAGATTATTTCAGACGCGACACTTTATGAAAGTAAGATTGATTTAACTGCATTAAATATGGTTTATCATTAAGTATGCGGTGCTCACCCTTTGTAGAAGGCGGTCGGACCCTCTTTGGTCATCATGGTCCAGGCGCAGTTGAGTGAGCTGCGGTACTGACCGGGAGGAGAGTTCATGTAGCGCGTCTTCACCACATCCACCGGAGACGCGATCACCGTCGTGATGAAACCCGCTCCAAACGCAGACACGAAATGACACGGAAGATTGTCTGTCATGAAAAACACAAATAAATGTTATTAAAATGAAATGACTGCTGCAAACAGAGTTTGTGCTTTAAGTCAGAGCTTTTCTTGTTTATTTTATTCAGTGTGTGTCTGGTGTAGACTAGAGTTGTTTTTAGTGTTTTATTGGTAACACTTTACAGTAAGGTTCATACTTCACAAACTTAGAATGGACAATATTTTTACAGCATTTATTAATAGTCTACTAGTTAATGTTAATTTCAGCATTATTAAAATCACAAGTTGTGTTTGTTAACATTAGTTAATGCACTGAACTAACATGAACAACAATGAACAAAGATTAATGGTGTAATAAAGGTATTGTTCATTGTTTGTTAATGTTAGTTAATACATTAAGTCATGTTAACAAATGACACCTTTTTGTAAAGTGCTACTGTTTTATTGTTTTTTTAATGGTGGTTTTAGAAATTTTATGTGCTTTTGTCATCGTATTGTTTTTTTTTTTACATTATTATTTATGTTATATATTTATTTAATACATTAAAATTGATCTCTAACAAAATATTAAATAAAATGAAAAAATTAAATATATTGTCATTTTGTCTTGGCTTGAGGTTTCTCAAATAAATATTTATTAAGTAGTCGCCTTAATGTCATTCCATCTGAAATGAAATTGTTTTGTAAATGTTGTATATGAATCTTTATTTAAGTAGTTTATTAAAATATAGATGAGAAAATAAGACAAAATGACAATATATTTAAAACATTTTAATTATGTATTTATATATTTATATTTATTTATTTATATATATATATATTTAAACGTAATGCATGTAAAAGACTTTTGTCATTTTATATATATATATACACTACCGTTCAAAAGTTTGGGGTCAGTACATTTTTATTGTTTCTTTCCTTCTTTTTTTTTTTTTCTTAAGAAATTAATACTTTTATTCACCAAGGATGTATTAAGTTAATAATTAAAAGTTTATTAAAAGTTAATAATAAATAATTTACATTGTTATAAAATATTTATATTTTGAATAAACACTGTACTTTTTAAACTTGTTATTCATGAAAGAATCCTGAGAAAAAAAAAAATCACAGGTTCCAAAAAAATATTTGGCAGCACAACTGTTGATATTATCCAACATTGATCATTCTAATAATAAATCCGCATATTAGAATGATTTCTGAAGGTTCATGTGACACTTAAGACTGGAGTAACAGCTGATAAAAATTCAGCTTTTCATCACAGGAATAAATTCTATTTTAAAGTATGTTAAAATAAAAAACATTATTTTATATTGTAAAAACATTTAGCAATATTACTGTTTTTTTCAAATAAATGCAGCCTTGATGAGCATAAGAGACTTCTTTAAAGACTATTACTATTACAAGTCTTACTGACCCCAAACTTTTGAACGGTAGTGTATATAGTTACTTAAAATTCCTTAAATATATTGTCATTTTGTCTTAAAGTCTATTTTTCTCATGTGTATTTTATTCACTTAATTAAATAGTTGTTTCTTGTACCTTCCTCTGAAATTGTTTTTTTTTCTATTTATATAAATATTATGTATGAATCTTTTCTTTAAGTAAATGTATTCATTATGTGCTGTATGTAAATGATGTTTCTGGTGTACAGCAGTGTTATTTTACAATTATTTATATACTATTATAGTATTTATTAATATGTTGTATCTTATTTTTATATTTTTTTAGTTTTCATTTAAATTTTAGTTTTAGTCATGTCGTGCTTTTGTCAGTTTTTTAAATATTTTGTTATATTATAAATATATATAATTACAAATGTTAAAATGTGTTGTCATTTTGTCTTCTCATCTATATTGTATTCACTTATTTAAATATTTTTTAGTTACAAATATTATGTGTGAATCTTTTTGTTTAATAAATGTATTTATTATATACTGTATGTAAATGATGTGTCATGATGAGCTATTATGTATATACTATTATAATATTTATTAAATATTATTTTGAATTAGCTTTTACTTTTCATCTTAATTTTCTGTAATTATTTTTATTTCAGTTCTTAGTCATTTTAAAAACAATTTCAGTTAGTTGCCATCAAAATAAGTGTTTCATTTAATATTTATATTTTACTTTATTACAGCAATAACACTTTTTTGTTTTACTGGTGACAGTGTCAGACACACATTGCTCTGTGTGTATGCGTGTGTAAACCTTATTACACCTTTGCCCTTGTTTTACAGGCCTTTACACTACAAATGTGCTGATGGCATGAATTACACAGTGAGGCCTGACCTGATCAGTACTATCTTATCTGGTGAAAGTGGTTTGTACTGGTTCATTCAAAACCCGTTTCGCACTATTGGCGGTGCGGTGAAGGAAGGGTGTGTGAACTTTAATCCAATCACAGACGTTTTCAGCTGCGTCTCCTCATGGACTCATGGCCTGATTTTGTTATGTTTGGAGTTTTGGGAAACACTGTCTGCTGAAACGGTATTTGATGAATTTAATGATTCTGGTTACTACCTAATAAAAATGCTACGTGAGCACTCAGAAAGAGCTAGTCCTGTTCGCCTTGTTTAGGATTTTGATTTTCTGTCCTGTTGTGAGTTTTCGTACCTGACATGAGTTTATGTTTGAGAATGGCTTCTTTGATGAGATCGTAGGACACCAGTTCAGTGCAGTTAACAAGAGCGTTCCTCGTGATGTTGGGAAGTGTTCCTGTATAAAAAAACATTGTATGTAAAGAAAAACCTTCATTAGAGTCGTCGTTGCTGCTGCAGCTTAAGAAAAGACAGAGCTGGCATGACACAAGTTTTGGTGCAAAGTAAAGTAAAATTGTACAATAATCCCAATGTCAAATAACCTCAAACAATCTTAAAAAATACAGGATCTGAATTGGCATTGATGGTTCCATTAAGAACCTTTAACATCCTCGGAATCTTTCCATTCCACAAAAGATTTTTTAAAATGTTCTTCACGGGTTCTTTTAAGAACTGTTGACTGAAAGGTTCTTTTTGGAGCTAAAAATGTTTCTTCTACGCATTTGCTGTGAAATCCCCCCTCGTTTTGTAATCAGTATAGTAAAAACAAACAGAAAGCACACCTTTCCACAATCCTCGGAGCCCCTCGAGCTGGAAGATCTGTCTGTAGGCCTGCATGGTGCCGTTGTAGCGTCTGCCCACACCCCGTAGGTTCATCTGAGCCTGGAAACGCACCTTCACCACATCTGTGGGCTGAGCCACGGACACGGCCATCGCTCCCGTGGTGCAGCCCGCCAGGATCCTTATACCTACATTGGGGTCTGTAATGCAAAAATGAGCACTCCATAAATCCTCTATATTCATTTAAGAATCAGCTTTGTCTCTGATGTTTCTCCTTTATCCCAATATGATGTAATATTTAAACGTACTGTCTTTGCCCCGTGTGTAGAAGCTCTTGACGTTGTCGTAGAGGCCGATTCGTATGGAAGCGAAAGCCATCTGTCTTTGGAGACCAGCGACTAGTCCGTTGTAGAGAGAGCGCGGCCCCTCCGTTCTCACCATTGTGCTGATGGTCCCAAACACTCCTCTGTACCGGATGCCTTTAGCTGCGCCTGTTGCTGCTTTCTCTCCTTGGATCTGGAAGAGAACATAGAGAACATGTAGAGATTGTGATAGGAGTAAACCAGAGATATAATACTGCTATTATATAATTACAGCTGTTACAAGTGTTCAATCATATAAATTATTATAATGCTAAAAAAAATGGTGATACTACTTTAAAAAAATTTTTAACAATAACTTGCATTTCACAAGATATGTTACCCTGGACATGCATGTGTTGATATGTTACCCCGTCATGAGTAACACAGGTATATTTGTAGCAATAGCCAAAAATACATTGTATGGGTCAAAACTGTATATTTTATATTAGGACATTAAGTAAAGATCATGTTCCATGAACATATTTTGTACATTTCCTACCATAAATATATCAAAACTTATTTTTTGATTAGTAATATGCATTGGTAAGAACTTCATCTGGACAACTTTAAAGGTGATTTTCTCAATATTTTGATTTTTTTCACCCTCAGATTCCAGATTTTCAAGTAGTTGCATCTCGGCCACATATTGTCATATCCTAACAAATTATAGTGTATAAATCTAATTTTCAAAAAAAATTGACCCTTATGACTGGTTTTGTGGTCCAAGGTCACATGTAGATTTAAAAATACCTACCAAAATACCTAACAATTTCCCATTTTAAAATAACATTTAATAGAAAATAATATATTATAAAACATAATATTCAATATACAAAATTTAAAATAGTGTATTGGTGCAAAAATATATAATAATATATTGTAATATAATATTTAAAACAACCAAATTATATTCAGAAACAGATGATATATTATGATAATTTAAAACAGATTTTTAATTATTAATAACTAACAAAATTCCTAAAGATTACCCAGATTACTTACAAAATATTTATTATAATCATAAATATATTCTTTGTGCAAAATAATTATATGTATTGTAATATTTTGATGTATATTTTAATATATAATTTTTAATATACAATATTAAAATATAATTTAAATCACTCTTACACTCATATAAATGTAAATTATTGCTTTTTTTTTCAAAAATCTTTTTAAAAAAGTATATACATTAACAAATTTCAAATATTAATACCTAACAAAATTCCTAACAACCACCCAGATTATTTTTAGAGATTTTTGTTTATAATAAATATTATGGGTACACCATATAATACCATATTTATAATATGCATTATTTAATATATAATATTATCTATAATTATATAATTTAAAACAGAATCATATTCATCATTGAAAACATGACCTAAGACATTAACATGAACTAAGAATGAACAACATTTATTCATCCTAGTTAATGTTAATTTCAGCATTTACTAATGTATTAGTAAAATCACAAGTTGTGTTTGTTAACATTAGTTACTGCATTGAATTAACATGAACTAACAATGCACAACTGTATTTTTATTAACTAACGTTAACGAAGATGAATAAACAGTGTAATAAATGTATTGTTCATTGTTCGTTCATGTTAGTTAATACAAATGACAGTATTGTAGTGTTACCCAATTTACATTATTTTTACATTTTTATCTTTAGAAATTTCAAAAAACAAGGTATGCATTTACAATTATCCATATAATATTTATTATAACAAATATATTATTGGTGCAAAGCACAGAAATGCAACAAATCCAGAGGCTGGTCATTTGAAGTTGAGTTATCAGTACCTGTAGCCGCACTTTTGCGGTGTCCAGAGGAAAGGTGACTAAATCAGCGATGCAGGCGGCCGTTCCTGCGCTGAGAACCTTCACGCCCAGAGGAGGGGGAATATCAGACGGCTTAAGACCCACCATGGTGACTGCTATTAAAACACACACAAAGAATGACTGCATTACACTGCATGTTACCTCTCATATATTTGAGCTCATCTAGACATTCATCAAACAACTGCATGAACAGCATCCTGGGATGCTTTAAAAATGATTTGGATTCTGCTGCACACTTGTTGCATACAAATGCATACAGCAGACTCATGCATTATAAACGTTTTTAAAACAGTTCATATGTAGACACAGTTTATAACTGTCTGATTTCAAACATGTCAGCAGAAGTTTTTGACTCCAGGTGTAAATATTTACAACATGCAAATGTTCTCAAAGTAAAGATTTAAAAAATTCTGCTTATTTTGTATGCCTTTTCAATCTACAAAATAGAACTTTTGTAAAATTTAAATAATATTAAAAAATAATACATTGCATTAAAATTACAAAAACATATTGTACATTTTTTGCGTGCTTATATCACATCATTAGAATTTTACACATTTAAAAACAAATTTTCCTTAAAATTAATGAAATTTCCATTTTTTTTTTTACATTAAAAAAAAAAAATATATATATATATATTTACATTTTTTGCACTATTATTAATTCTACATCACATCTATACAGGAGTTGCATGGTGAACTGACCTGTGATTGAGTTCCTCTGTCTGATGGAGTGACAGGACGACAACTGGAGCTTTGCAGGGACGAGGACACAAGCTGTCTTTCTTTATATATAGTTATCCAAGAGGGCTCTTCCTCCTCCGCTCAGGGAGGTGTTTCTCTGGGAAAGACTACTGGCCGACACAAAGTCCACCCTCCAGCACAGAGTCCAGTCCAAAACATCCCTCATCCAGATAAACAAGTGCTTAGGTAACGAGTGAACACAAAGCTGTTGAAAACTTGAACCATTTCAGGATGCTGCTGTCATTAAGAGGAACATTAACATGCACAGCTTCAATACATGACTCATGCATGCTTAACCATCACCAACCGGTGTAAAAACATTCAGCTTTATGCAGTGTACCAATGTTTAAATATGTGGTAACACTTTAGTAAACACATACTCATTTAAGAGTTTTCCCTCAATGAACTCCTCATTTGCTGCTTGTTGATAGTAATGTAGTTGTTGTGGCAGTATGTTTAGGGTTGAGGGATCTACAATATGGTCATGCAGAAACAGCCAATATGTGAGTAATATGCATGCTAATTAATAGCGAATAGTGTTCACAAATCTAAAGTGTTATAAATGTATCTGTTCATTGCTGTACTGCAGATGTTTTTAATATAGCTATTAATGAAAGTGCAGATGCATTGAAGGAGCTCAGCAAAGCTGTCTGCCAATCGCAGAGTTGGGACAGTCCTGCGGGGTCTGAAAGATGATTGGCCTCATGGCAGGGTGGGAAACAGTCAAATAAGAGGCAAAAACACAAAGCTCTAAGAATGTATATGAGTTTCTGTTTAACAGATGGAGGAAAACATGCAGTTCAGCTGAATCATGAAGCATCAATCACTGCACGCCAGTACAACATCTATGATCCTCAACAAACCTCTTCTGAACATTGAAGTGAAGTAAATTAAACAAGTCTCATTAAACAGATTGTTAGGAATCAAACCATTAATATCATTAAAGATTTGTGAAAGTTAAACCGTGTGATTTCTTCATCACTAAATCACCAAAAATTATAAATGTTAAATTCATATTTTAATTAAATGTATAAAAGTTTATAATACTACTACTACTAACAATAGTTATTATATTTTATTAAAAGAATAGTAATTTTTGAGACAGATATGGTTCTTAGTTGCACCATAAATAAATAAATAAATACTACTAATTCAGTTATTATATTCTGTTACAATAATAATAATTCTTAAGACAGATGTGGTTCTTAGTTGAACAATAAATAAATACATTTTATCACGATAATAACAATTCTTCAGACAGATGTGGTTCTTAGCTGAACAATAAATAAATAAATAAATAAATAAATAAATAAATACATTTTATCATGATAATAATAATTCTTCAGACAGATGTGGTTCTTAGTTGAACAATAAATAAATAAATAAATACATTTTATCACGATAATAATAATTCTTCAGACAGATGTGGTTTTTAGTTAAACAATAAATAAATAAATAAATACATTTTATCACGATAATAATAATTCTTCAGACAGATGTGGTTCTTAGCTGAACAATAAATAAATAAATAAATAAATAAATAAATACATTTTATCACGATAATAATAATTCTTCAGACAGATGTGGTTCTTAGCTGAACAATAAATAAATAAATAAATAAATAAATACATTTTATCATGATAATAATAATTCTTCAGACAGATGTGGTTCTTAGTTGAATAAATAAAAATAAATAAATAAATACATTTTATCACGATAATAATAATTCTTCAGACAGATGTGGTTCTTAGCTGAACAATAAATAAATAAATAAATACATTTTATCACGATAATAATAATTCTTCAGACAGATGTGGTTCTTAGCTGAACAATAAATAAATAAATAAATAAATAAATACATTTTATCATGATAATAATAATTCTTCAGACAGATGTGGTTCTTAGTTGAACAATAAATAAATAAATAAATACATTTTATCATGATAATAATAATTCTTCAGACAGATGTGGTTCTTAGCTGAACAATAAATAAATAAATAAATAAATAAATACATTTTATCATGATAATAATTCTTCAGACAGATGTGGTTCTTAGTTGAACAATAAATAAATAAATAAATACATTTTATCACGATAATAATAATTCTTCAGACAGATGTGGTTCTTAGCTGAACAATAAATAAATAAATAAATAAATAAATACATTTTATCACGATAATAATAATTCTTCAGACAGATGTGGTTCTTAGTTGAACAATAAATAAATAAATAAATAAATACATTTTATCATGATAATAATAATTCTTCAGACAGATGTGGTTCTTAGTTGAACAATAAATAAATAAATAAATACATTTTATCATGATAATAATAATTCTTCAGACAGATGTGGTTTTTAGTTAAACAATAAATAAATAAATAAATACATTTTATCACGATAATAATAATTCTTCAGACAGATGTGGTTCTTAGCTGAACAATAAATAAATAAATAAATAAATAAATAAATAAATACATTTTATCATGATAATAATAATTCTTCAGACAGATGTGGTTCTTAGTTGAACAATAAATAAATAAGTAAATATATTTTATCATGATAATAATTCTTCAGACAGATGTGGTTCTTAGTTGAACAATAAATAAGTAAATAAATAAATTCTATCACAATAATAATAATTCTTAAGAAAGATATGGTTCTTAGTTTAACAAATAAATAAATGCATTTTATCACAATAATATATAATTCTTCAGACAGATGTGGTTCTTAGTTTAACAATAAATAAGTAAATAAATAAATTCCATCACAATAATAACAATTCTTAAGACAGATAATATTCTAAGATGAATTGTTAATATAAAAAACCCACAAAATTTACATTTAATGCAAATGTAAAAATATCAATAATAAATTCAAAAATACAATTATTATATTTTATTGCTAAAATAATATTAATAAAAACACTTTTTCATCAGACACAATTCTACATTAAACCATTAATATAATAAAAAATTAATGCTGAACTGTCATTTCTAAATCGCCAAGACTAAATCACCAAAAAACTATAAATGTGAAATTGATATTTACACTGAAACATATTAATAACACATTAAAAATAAAATCATAATTTAAAATATTAGTAATATTATAGTAATAATATTGTTATTACATGTTATTACAGTAAAAAATGATAATAATGATAATAATAATAATTCAGACAAATATGGCTCTAAATGGGCTCTTTGATTTCTCCACTGCTGAATCACCAAGTGGAACTACAAAAATAAGGTTTGTTTTTTAAACAAGTTTCCCAAACACTCCCCCGCCTGCCATTGGTCAGTCAAACAGATATCCCCGCCCCCAACTCACGCTATTGGTTGAGCCAGTGTTTCTGCATCAGGATGCTGAGACGAACAGTATTTTTTTTAGGATGTCTTTTAGATAATATTCGGATTATATAATTTTCATAATTAGATAAGCATTTTTATGGCACAAAAACAAGGAAGATCTTAATTAGAGTGACAGCATTAGACTTCAGTGCCAAACTGATTCATATCATGTAAACAAACATTTTACTACATAAAGGTAAATCTATATTTGTCATTACTGTCATGTGTATGAATTAGCAGATTAATGCACTTAAATGAACTGCCTGATTTCCTAAAACAAATCAGTGCGACCTCTGTCAGAAGGACTGGATCTGAGTGTGAAGTGGTCTCGTAGTGGTCTAATGTTTATGTGAGTCACTGGGGTGTGAAGGAGGCCGGCGCTGACGTTTGCGACTGAAGTTCATGGAGGACTGATAACAGGCTTATGCAACAGACACCAGCAGCAGCCGGTACATTATCATCTGCTGCGGACGCTCATGAACCGGCTCAAACAGCTTGTTAAGGGTGAACCAGGATAGATATTCTGTTCAGAGCAGACCCTTACTTTACATTAAACTCTGACTGGATTTTAATTTCTCAAAGGCCTTTTCCACAGACATAATAATAATAATAATAGTAATAATAATAATACATCCAGGGGTTGTGATGCAATATACTGCAAACTTTGTATGTCATTACATGCATGTCTCAAATGCAAAAAATAAAAATAAAATAATAAAATTCTAGTAATAAATAAAATATTATTAGTAATAACTATGCATCATAATATAACAGTAATAAAGTTATTATACTACCGTAATAATAATAATAATAATAATAATAATAATAATAATACATTTATCTGTGGTTGCAAAAACTTTAAATCTCTTAAGAAATAAATAAAGTTCATAAGAATACAAAAGTACATAAAATGAATAATAGATAAAATGTAAATAATAGTAATAATAATATTAATAATGATGATGCATTGCAAACTTTGTATGACTGCATGCAAAATGCAAAATAAATCAATAAATACATAAAAATAATTAAATAAATTAAATATAAAACATAAAATGAATAATAAATAAAATCTAAATAATAATAATAATAAAAATTATCTGTGGTTGCAAAAATCTCAAATGAAATAAAAAGTTAATACAAAATTAATAAATAAAAATGAATAATACATTAAAAGTAAATAATAAATAAAATGTGAATATTCAAGTAAATATTAAATAAATAATGAACACTGAATTATAAAAAATACATAAATGCATTAGTAATAATAATAATAATAATAATAATAATAATAAATAATACATTTATTTGGGGTTGCATTTTTTTTAATCCGTTATGAAAAATAAAAAGTTAACAAGAATAAAAAATTACATAAAAATGAATAATTAATAAAATGTAAATAAAAATGCAATATCTAAAGTTGCAAAAATCTCATGAAACGAATAAATAAATAAACAAATAAAAGACATTATAAATATAATGCAAATAATTAATAAAATGTGAATATTGAATAAGTAAATAATGAAAAATTAATAAAAAAATACATAAAGAAAGGCATTTAAATAATAATAATAATAATAATAATGATAATAATAATAATAATAATTTTATCTTGGGTCGCAAAAATGTTTAATCTTATAAAAAAATTAAAGGTTCCTAATAATACAAAATTACATAAAAGTATAATAAATAAAATGTAAATAACAGCAATAACAATAATAAAACATCCATCTGTGGTTGCAAAAATCTCATGAAATAAATAAATATTACTACTACTTATAATACAGTTATTATATTCTGATAAAACAATAGTAATTTTTAATAAGCTAATACAAAAATTATAATAAATAAAGTAAATAATAAAATTGGAATATTAAAAGTAAACATTACATGAATAAATAATGAAAATCAAATAAAAAATACATAAAGAAAGTCATTTAAATAGTAATAATAATAATAATATTGATCTCCTCGGGTAAAGGACGTTAAGGTATTTAATCATTAAGTAGTCAGCCATGTTTTAAATAGATTTTAACTTCATTCAGCATTCCAATCACTTAAAAAAGAAAAAAACGTGTTACATTTAATATTTCAAACTCAACTTCCTGTGTAATAAAAACACACATCAGTGCATTAATGAAGCTGACATTAATATATCGCACCTCTGTGCTACTCTGCAGGTTGTTGAGTTTGCACTATTAAAGCAGACTTTGATTTTATTGGTTACTTCATAAACGGCAAAAGGGATTTTACTGTTTGCATTGCTAATCTATGGCACAATACTTGGATCGAGTACAAAAGATACGAGGTTAAAGATAAAACAATACTTGATAGGTCAGCGGATAACCGGAACAGATAAACAGTTGACTTATCAAGCGGTTAGTGTTGGGACAGTGCTTTGGCAAGCAGTACATGGGTTTATTTACAGGTTATTTAGATTCGTAGAAAGTTCATTCTGAAGCTGAGAGAGGAGTTCTCGCAAACAAAGTGCTCGGTAATGACGTAGGACAGGTTATTTCAGTGCCAAGTGGATCTAACAATGGGTCGACGAGAGAACGCCAGCGCGATTGGACGTCTGCGCTCACACCCTCCCAACGTCAGCGGTGGAGAGACACGGCATTTCATTCAGGTCACATCGCTGCTTTACAGCCGTGAACTCCGAGCAAAAGCAGGGATTTTAGGTTTTAGTAAACACAAGGCCTCAGTCCAGGGTAGGAGTCTCACAGCTCTACTGGCCTCCAGTGGTCAAAACACTCAACAACAGCCACATTCAGCATGACCAAGCAGAAAAATAAAGCCTGCAAAAACAACAAAAAAACCCTTGAAGGACACAGTCAATTCCATTTCAATTATTAGAATATTGTAAAAAATATTATTTCAAACATCTTCTTATCTTAATAATGTCATAATAATAATAATAATAATAATAATAATAATAATCAGATGTTGCAAAACATTTCAAATCTCTTATAGAAATAAATAAATAATAAAAATGTAAATAAAAAAAATAATAAATAAAAGTAAATAATACACAAAATGGAAATAATAATAATAATAATCATCATCTGGGTTGGAAAAAAAAGTCAAATATCATATTAAATAAATAAATAAATACATACATAAATATACATAAATTTATTATTTTTTTTAAATAATAAAAAAATTAAATTAAAAATTAAATAAATAATACACAAAATGGAAATAATAATAGTAATAATAATAACAATAATAATAATCTGCCATTGCAAAAAATTAAAATCTCATATGAAACAAACAAACAAACATACAAACAAAATGAAAAATGGAAACGAAATGGACATAATAATAATAATAACAATAATAATAATAACAACAACAACAACAATAATAATAATTTAATAATTAAATAAATAAATAAACAAAGTAAAATTAAAAATGAATAATAAAAAAAAAATGGCAATAATAATAATAATAATAATAATCTGGGGTTGCAAAAAAAAAAAAAAAAAAAAAAAAAAAAAAAAAAAATCACATGAAGTAAATAAATAAATAAATATAAAGTGAATTAAAACAAATAATAAATAAAAGTAAATAATACAATAATAATAATAATAATAATAATAATAATAATAATAATAATAATAATAATAATAATAATAATAATAATAAAAATGCACCTGGAGTGAAATAAAAATTAAAATACTACTACTACTACTACTACTACTACTATTATTAAAAAAAATAATAATAAAAAATAATAATAATAAATGTATGTAGGGTTAAAATAAATTCCATATAAATAAATAAATACATTTCAATTAACAGAATATCATAAAATAAATTATTTTAAACAATTTGTTTCCAAATAATAATAATAATAATAATAATAATAATAATAATAATAATGATAATAATAATAATAATAATAATAAATGTATCTTGGGTTGAATAAAAAAAATGCAAATAATAAATTAATAAAATGTTAATAATAAATTAGTAGTAAATTATAAATTAGTAGTAAATAAAATATTACTAATAAAAAAGTATTCATAGATTATATGTTGAATTAATATACATTGTAGAAAAATTAACTGTTGTAGAAAAAGTTAACTTTTTAATCAACAAAAAGCATTTTCCATTTTCTCGATTTTATGCAAATTGTAGTGTTGACTGTGTTTGAGTTTTGAAAAAAAAAAAAAAGTATATATATATAAATATATCAGAAAAATGTGTTTATGAATAACCACTAACCGAAATACGGTCACAAACTAGCTTGACACTTCTTGTCACAGCTTTATTTTGGCTAAATCTGCATCCATGTTATCCATTCTGTTTCATTTTTGCTTATTAAAATTAAGGATTTAACTTTAAACATTATTTAATTCGACATTAAAGGTCACCGAAGGTGTTTCAGCATGTATAGGTGTTGCAAAAATTCCATAAAATGTCAAATAAAACATAGTATTTGTAATATTTAGGTTGACCTGAAAAGAAAGAAGCCCCCATTTCTGAGGATCCTTTCACTTTTAATAGTTTTACACATCTTTTTGTACCATTTACTTTAGAAATCCAAAAAGCAAAAGTACTGCAATATACATATTGACAACAAATAAAACAGAAGTGAAGAGTTTTAATAACAGGACAAGATATTTCCTTTTAAACTTTTAATTCCTGGAAGTGATCTGAGTCATTTACAGGTGGATTTGAACCATTCACATTAAAACGTAAACGTAAAAACAGCAGCATGAAATAAAGTAGAAACTGGTCTATTTAAAAAAAACAATCAAACAATAATTTACGAGAAGGTGCACAGACATGCCACATGCCTGGTGAGAACACGGTCAAATTAAAAACTGTACACAATCATAGTCTTCAGGACACACTATAAATAAGATATTAAACACGGCTGGACCACGTCGCCTCTCAGCCGATCCATATCCGCTATTTCAGGTTATGAACATCCTCACATTATAAATAGAAGAAAACCCAAAGTGCAGGTGCAAGAATTGAGAGAGAGGAAGAGAGAAATGAGAAATCTGGGAAATTACAGATGATTCAGCGGCACGGCTGCCAGAAAAGGTTGTTTTCACAATCCCAGATGACATCTAGTTGTGTTAAATGTCACGGACGTATTTTAACACTATCCCTGTCAACACTCTCTCACATTAAAGATGATTTTCTATACTGTAAAAAACAAAACCTTTCTCTTAATCTGTATTTTTGTCTTATTTTAAAGTAGAAATATCTAAATCTTGAGAAAATACTTGAGAAGCAACACCACAAAAGATTGCACAAAGCCATTTCAGAAAATACAATATGATAAACTAATGAACTATTTTTTCCCTGTTATTTTTAGCATCATTTTTTATCCCAACTTTACTAAAAAAAAAAAAATAAAAAAAAGGAATTTAACCGTTTTGCTTCTCAAGTAAACTAATATTCTTTTTAGATACTTTTATTAGACCATAAAACAAAAATACTGATTAAGAGAATGTTTTTTTTTTTTTACAGTGCAGGACAGATTTTGTCCAGTCAGGACTAGTGAGCTATTCTACACACAATTACTATGATAAACTAACTGCATTAGATATTATTAGTAACCATTTCTGTATATAAAGTACATCAAGCGCATTGTAGTATACAACATGTCCTCTCAGACTTTGTACAGGTAAAAAGGTCATTCTGTTGGTCACATCACAGTCCCTCTGTCATCAGATCAAAGACAAGCCTCCGGGAAAAACTCATTACTGTCCGTTTCCTAACGAGCTCACGCAAACATCAAGCCTTTGAAGCTTCACGCTGATTTAAGAGGAGATCAGATTAGCTTTAGTTAAAGGGACAGTTCACCAAAAATAAACGTTCTGTCATCATTTGCTGACTTTTGTGTCGTTCCAAACCTGTTTATTACTTAAGGTAGAATGCAAAAGGAGATATTTAGCCGAATGTCCAGGCTGCTCATTTCCATACAATAGCAAATGGAGATTTCAAGCTCCATAAATGAATAAAACATCATTTAAGTGATTATTTTACTAGGGGGTGAAAGTGTTTTTAAACAAGTCTTAAAAATGTTCAAGTAATGCAAAAAATGCAAGCCTTGCATGAAATGTCATAAAACATGTGCACATTATATATATTACATATATTATATAAGCTGACCTCCTGAGACTGGAGATTTCAAGCTCCAAAAATGACAAAAAAATGTCATATTTATGTTAAATATGATTACAAAAAGACTTGAGAAACATACTGAAAATCTAAGACATTATTTGCTAGCATACAGAGTAAAAAACTAAAAAAAATTGAATATTTAGATATTTAGATCAGGGGTTTTTTGCCTTGTATAAAATGTAAAATCAAACGGTGCATATAATATTTCAAGCTCCATGACAATGAAACTTCATAAAAGTGGCTATTATGGTTATTAAAAAATGTGTGAAGTCAAAAATTAGATTTGTGAGAGAAACAAGTTATTTTCTAGAATACGGCTTCAGAAAACTCACTATTTCTAGGGTGCTTCGTGTCATTTTTTAGCTCGACAGAGATGGTCACCATCCACTTTTATTGTATGGAAAAAATTGAGTGAGTCAGGTTTGGAACATAAAAGTGAGTAAATGATGCTCAAAACTTAATTTCTGGACAACTACGCCTTTAACCCCGAAATACAGTTTTGAACGCAGAGGTAATAGTTTTTAGTTTAGCACGCTAGCCTGATAGTGAGATCTCATAGTCACTGACGGACATGTGTTGGTGTCCCACCTTGCGAACGTTCTTGGCGTTGGTTATCCGCGCGGCGATCTCGACAGGCTTCTCAAAGTACTGCACCAGGGCTTGTTCGGTGAGCACCGAGGCCAGGAACTGCTCGAAAGTGATGGCCCAGTCCTTATCGATGCTGGCACTGTGAGGTAAACCGGCTCTCCCGTGCTGCCCCGCTGCGCCGTTGCGTATGAGCACGGTGTCCTCCGCGATGTCCTCGCACTGAAGCTTATCGTCCAGCTCGTGGGAGCCGGCGCTCAGGACGGAGTAGGAGGACACGGACGTGTCGTCTTTGGTCTCGTCGTCGGAGATGTGCATGGCGGAGGACGTGGCCATGTCTTTGGGCGACGAGTCCTCCAGCTTGATGTCCTCTAATGGAGCCGTGACGCAGGAGTTTGTCTCGCCGTCGCAAGGTTTGCGCCGCGCTCGCTCCTGCTTGCTCCTGCAGGGTGGGACGCGGTCGTCCTCCTCGTCGTCCTCCTCCTCGTTGTGACGGTTCTTGTGAGCGGGACTGCAGAAGAGTTTGCCCACCTCTCCCATCTCCAGCAGCAGGCTGGTGACCGTGGCCGTGGCGTGATACAGCTCCTGCTCGTTGGGGTCTTCACTGAACATGTTGTAGAGAGTCTTGCACAGCTCGATGAACTGACTCTGAAGAAGGAAGAGACAACAGATTCTTCAAAACAGAGTCAGATTTTACCTGTGAATAGACAAAGCTAAGCTACTTGTCTTACAATACATTTTTAAGATAATTAAAAGCAAAATAATTAAATGATATATATATGTAAATGTAATTGTTTGTGCTACTATATAATACATGAACCTACCATAACAAACAAATTTAAAAATTGTTACATTTTTTCAATTTCTATAAATATGTAAGAAGTTATATATTATTTTATTCATAATATATATATGATGTATATATATATATATATGATGTATATATAATATATATGATGTATATATATATATTATTTGTTATACTGTCTATATATATTGTATATATTATTATTTTTGTATATAAATTATATAAAATATAAAAGCTCAGCTATACATTTTTTATAATATAAATTAAAAGTATTTAATCATAATAATACATACTATTTTACATGTGCGTGCATTATTTATAAGTAATATATACACATTATATACACACATTTATGAGAATTATGTTATTATTTCCATATATACATATTTCATATATTATTGTTTTTTGTATATATTATATAAATTAAAAAAAGCTAAGATGTAAATTTTTTATATTATAAATTAAAAAGTACATCATAATAATAATAATATATACTATTAAATATACACACACACACACACACACACATATATATATATAAAATAGTAATTTTTGTTTTTATATTCTACATATTCTATATAATAAAATTATATAGTTTAATCTAAAAATTGGCAATTTATTAAATTACAATTTAAAATAAAATTATAATTTAAAATTATACAATAATAATATACTAAACATTATTTATTGCTATTTTTATATAGTTTTTTATTACATAATAGTTGTATCGTTATAATGACAATTTAATTAAAAATAATAACAAATTATATTTCTTATTATAATAAATTATTATATAGTTAGTAAGCATATTTTTATTAATTCATATACATAATGAAATACATTAGTTATTTATGTATTTAGAATCAAAATATTTAAATGTAAAAACTAAAACATACTAGTTATGTAGTGTTTTTTTTTTGTTGTTTGTTTTTTTTTTTACAAATTTAATTTTGCGTGAACGTGAATTCAGAATATCTCTTATTTACTTTTTAATTCACATTCTTTGTCTCATTGTGCAATGCACTGCAAAGAAAAGATTTATTTTCCGTCATCTCTCTTGATCTACCTCTACATTTGATAGGTTGTGAATGGAGAATCATGTTGTTTTTAATAGCAGTTTATGCTTATGAAGTATCTCTGGTTGGTCTCCAGATGTACCTGGTTGAGTTTGGGCAGATCCTTCAGGTTCTCTAACTTCGCTTTAGTCTCCTGGTTCCACAGGCGCAGGTACGTTCGGTAATCTGGAGTGTGCATTTTCTTAACTACACCAAAGACAAAACGAAGCCTATTAAACACTGCACATCTCTCCAACATCAAATATCAACTCTGACTCTGGAGGATGTTTTCTCCCACCTTTTTCACTTCTAAAGGTGACTCCGACAAATCCTTCGTCCTTCTCGGCTCTGTTCTTTTGGTCAAGGCCTATCAATAAGAGGTGAAAGCATCAGTGGCAGTGATCACAGTTGACATCAAGAATCATTTACATTTACATTTTGATTGTAACAACCTATGTTGTATGGTAAGTGTGAGCATGCAGCAGTACCGCTGGAGGTCTCTGGGGTGATGTCCTCAAAAAAATACTGCGTAGCTTCACACGCCGAGTCGGGCTCCTCCTGCTCTTGGTGCAACTCTGACAAAAACAAATACATTCAGACAATTTTAGAGTGTGATCTAATCTGATAATAACATCAAACTGCAAAACAAAATCACTAAATACACTACCAGTCAAAAGTTTCTGAACCGTAAGAAATCTAATGTTTTTTAAAAAAGAAGTCTCTTCAGCTCACCAAGCCTGCATTTAATTGATCCAAAGTACAGCTAAAAAAAGTTGAAATATTTTACTATTTAAAAAAGCTGATTTCTATTTAAATATATTTTAAAATGTAATTTATTCCTGTGATTTCAAAGCTGAATTTTAGCTTCATTACTCCAGTCACATGATCCTTCAGAAATCATTCTAATATTCTGATCTGCTGCTCAAAAAACATTTATTATTATTTTTATTATTATTATGTTGAAAACAGCTGAGTAGATTTTTTTTCAGGTTTCTTTGATTAAAAGTAATAATATAATATTTGTATTCATCCTTGCTAAATAAAAGTATTAATTTCTATAATTTCTTTCCCCCAAAGCGTGAGCGTGAAGAAAGAACAAAACATCCGTCTTCAATTTCATTTCTGCTTTTTATACATGCTTCCTCTCACAAAACAGAAACACAACTAATAATCATACAGTTACCACACATAATCCTGTATACAGTATGCATTAGTGCAAAGGGAAACTAGTATGGACCAATTTGACCTATATTAATTTCTAGCATAATTTGCATCATGTTAACAATTCTTTACATTTTTTCCTCTTTTAACCCACATATTCTCACCTACCTGGAAGTATGTGAATTTTATACAGAAATTTGAGTTTTTCCGTCAGGTCGCCGTGACACAGGACACCTACAACAGAAATCAAATTGTAAAGTTATTAATTTTAAATGTACACAAAAGCAAACAACCTCATGCACTTTATTGAGTTTGAATTGAAATGCATTTAAATCATATCCACATATTTATTTTTTTCCCTAAGGTCCACTTATAGATTTTTTGGTCATAATATATTGTATAATTTTTTTTTTACATTTTTACTTCTATTTCTTCATAATACATCACCATAAAATAATAATCAACCTCTTATTTTTTATGCAATATTGCAGAATGTATTATAAATATTTTATCCATGCACATTTTTTTTTTTTAAATAAAGCATGTGTCCTCATCATCTTTAACAAAAATAACTTCCCCTCCCTCTTGTAACAACAATCTCCATGATAAAGCGCACTCACTCAGGCCAGTGATGAACTCTCTGAAGTTTATGAGCGCGTCTGCATTGTGGTCCAGCAGACGGAAGACGCGCAGGGCAAGGTCGTCGGTGTGCGTGCCGCAGGCCCAGGAGAAAAGCAGTGCAAACAGCGCTTTGAACTGCTCCAGATCGATACGGTACTGCTCCAGGTACGGCAGGCTCGGGTCGTGCCGGCTCATGGGGTTACTGGTGCTGCCCCAGTAACAGCTGGTCAGATGCTCAGCCTGATGGTAAGAAATACATGCACAGCCATGACATTAATGTTATAATGTCAAGAGATATGGAGCATGTATGTCAAAATGTGAATGCTCCTGCAATGGGCTGCAGTCACAACTAATGTGTTTCATCTGTTTATCTGATTGTTTCTTTAACAGACTGTATGAGTTGAGTGGTAACAAAAATGGGGCTGGAGGAGTTTACATTTAGAGTGAGGAGTTTATTCAGATTATTTAGCAAGTACCACTAAATATTACCGAAATAATTACAATAAAACAAGAAAATAAAATGAATAAAAATCATATTCATAATCATATAAAACCATAGCATTTATAAGAATAATAATATTAGTAATAATAATAATAATAATACGATAAAATTATTTAGCAAAAATCATTAAATATTACCAAAATAATCTCAGAAAAAAAAAAGAAGATAATAAAATAAAAATAATACAATTGATGATAATAGTAGTAATAATTATAATGTTAAATACCATTAAATATGACAATATAATAATATTGTAATATTAAATAATAAAACATGGCAATATTATTATATAATATTAATAATATTTGACAACATTAAATATGATAATATAAAATTAATATTTTAATTATTATATATTATATAACATTCATTATCAATTCATTAAATAATTAATACAGATTGATTAATTATTATTATAAAGTACATAATATTATTATGTAATATTAATATTTAATAATATTAAATATGTGATGCAAAACTAATATTTTAATTACTATATACTATATAATATTAATTATTCATTCATTAAATGAATTAATACAGATTTATTAATTATTATTATACAATACATAATAATAATAACAATAATAACCAAGTATTTTCAAATAATCTCAAAACAATAACATACTGTCAATACAATAAATAATACAAATCGTAGCATTTATAATGATAATAATTTTAAATTATTTAACAAGAACCTTTAAATATGACATGACAATCTCAATAAAATAAAAAGGCTAAAAATAATGACATGTATAATAAAATAATAATAATAAGTCCGTGAATTATTAATTAATTAGTTAATAAACTAATAACAATGTACTAAATGTAATTATAGTAATAATATTAAATAATATTAATAAGATTTTACTCCAGCGAGGTGGCATCATTTGTTGAGAAATGCGATTTTTCATTATTGCCACATGGAAAGCATTCTCTGATTAATAACCAAATTTACTCTTTTAAATTAACAAGACATCTGGGACTTTAAAATAAGAAGAGATCTGTGACAGCAATGGCTTTGATCCAGATACTGGGAAACCCTCAGAGCGCTTACTGTGTCACTAAGAGCTAATGAATGTCCTGAAGAACAGCTTAAGATGAAGATACACGACTCTCTAATAAAAACTCAACCATCTGCAATATATTAACACACACACGGCATCCATCAGCCCGTGTGAGGAGGAGTCATTATCTTAAATCACAGCACACACACACTCGCTGTAAATATAGTACTGCTTGATTCATGACCTCATCTTGTGACTGACCTTAAAGAGCGTATACAGATCCTCCAGCTCATCGATGCTGAAGGGCGTCTCCGTCACGATGGTCCGCACCTGCAAAACCAGTGGAGGAGGCAAACGTGAGCAAATTAAATAATCACAGATCCTCTAACTGAGGGCTAATATAACACTAGTGTCAGTATGGAGAGTGTCTGATTACCACATTGCGTTTGGTGGTGTCTTCAATAGCCTGGATGACTCTCAGCCTCTGCTTGAAACGCATCTGCTCAATCACGTCTGCACGAATGGAGCCGAACTTCTGCAGATCACAGTCAACATCAGCAAACTTGCAATATGACACATAAGCATACTTTGTGATATATAAGTTGAGAACTTGAGATGAACGAACCTCATAAGAGCTCCGCACGAGTTTGAAGATGTCCACCTCAGGATGAGGCTCTCCGTTATCCGTCAGGAGAGAGTGAAGATGAGGGATTGGAGGAAGGGTGCTGTCCTTATTGGTCACGCTGTCCAGATACCTACAGCACACATACGCCACTATTATCACTGCTTCATACTTCTTGCTATTCCATTATTATTGCAGTATACTGTATAAATACACACATATATACTCTAAGTAGTGCACTATAAGCACGTACCTTCAAAACCTTTCATCAAAGTTGTCCTAAAACCAAAACAACACCTGTTCTTGTCTTAGGACAACTTTGATTAACTTTTCTGAGCCACTTCAATTGTTGACTACTGTAGTCCCTGTGTAGTATACTATATACACATATATTCCAGTTTAGTCCCTATGTAGTACACTATCTACACATCTATTACAGTATAGTCCCCTTGTAATACACTATATATATACATGCTACAGCATAGTCCCTTTGTAGTACACTTTAAGTTATAGTCTCTTTGTATTACACTATAAACATAAATTACAGTATACTCCCTTTGTAGTATACAATACACACACATACTACAGTATAGTCCTTTTGAAGTACACTGTATACTCACATACTCCAGTATACTACCTTCGTAGTGCACTATATACACAAATACTACACTATAGTCTCTTTGTAGTACACTGTACACGCATACTACAGTATAGTCAGTTTGTAGTACACTGTATACTCACATACTCCAGTATACTCTCTTTCCAGTACACTAAATACAAAAATACTACACGGTAGTCCCTTTGTAGTACACTAAATACACATACTCCAGTAAACTCCCTTTGTAGTGCACAATATACACACATACTAAAGTCCCTTTGTAGTACACAATATACTCATATACTAGAGTATAGTACGTTTGTAGTACACTGTATACTCACATACTCCAGTATACTCCCCTTGTAGTACACTATATACACAAATACTACACTATAGTCACTTTGTAGTACACTGTACACACATACTACAGTAGCGTCAGTTTGTAGTACACTGTATACTCACACACTAGAGTATAGTACGTTTGTAGTATACAATATACACACATACTACAGTATAGTCCCCGTGTAGTACACAATATACTCACATACTAGAGTATAGAACATTTGTAGTACACTGTATACAAACATAGGTTCTCCTCCCTTTGTAGTACACTATATACACAAATACTACACTATACTCCATTTGCAGTACACTGTATACACATATACTACAGTATAGTCCTTTTGTAGGACACTGTATACTCACATACTCCAGTATACCACCTTTGTAGTACACTATATACACAAATACTTCACTATAGTCACTTTGTAGTACACTGTACACACATACTACAGTATAGTCAGTTTGTAGTACACAATATACTCATATACTACAGTATAGTCCTTTTGTAGGACACTGTATACTCACATACTCCAGTATACCACCTTTGTAGTACACTATATACACAAACACTTCACTATAGTCACTTTGTAGTACACTGTACACACATACTACAGTATAGTCAGTTTGTAGTACACTGTATACTCACATACTCCAGTATACTCCCTTTCCAGTACACTAAATACAAAAATACTACACTATATTTCCTTTGTAGTACACTAAATACACATACTCCAGTAAACTCCCTTTGTAGTGCACAATATACACACATACTAAAGTCCCTTTGTAGTACACAATATACTTATATACTAGAGTATAGTCCTTTTGTAGGACACTGTATACTCACATACTCCAGTATACCACCTTTGTAGCACACTATATACACAAATACTACACTATAGTCACTTTGTAGTACACTGTACACACATACTACAGTATAGTCAGTTTGTAGTACACTGTATACTCACATACTCCAGTATACTCCCTTTGTAGTACACTATATACTCACACACTAGAGTATAGTATGTTTGTCGTATACAATATACACACATGCTACAGTATAGTTCCTTTGTAGTACACTGTATAGACACATAGGTTTTCCTACCTCCCCAGGATGGTCATGGCCTCTCCGTCATCTTTGCAGCCCAGCAGCTGATGGATGTTAGCATCGAGCACCGATAGCGCTAGCTGGAAGATGACCTTGATGCCCTCATAGAAGAAGCAGTCGACCACAACCACGGCGCTCTCAAAGGGCATGACGGACAGGAAGAGCGTGAGGAACCAGGACAGAGAGATGGTGGAGATGACGCCCAGCGCCTGCATGCAGTCGTACAGCTGAGGAACGTAGACGTGAGCAAGCTCCTCGAACACACCCTGGTCCACCAAAGCACCTGAGAGATACACAAAAAAACTCATGTTTTTTTCCATCATGTTTTCCACAGAATTTGAGAAGCTGGATGAGACTGGAGCTCACCTACGACTCTGGTGTTGTAGTAGTCTGGAAGCATGCGCTCACATAAGGCCACCAGCAGCCAGAAGGCCTCTTCCTCTTTAGCATACAGCAGCAGGACGGAGGTCACAATGTTCATGGCCTGACGACAGACCGGCATCATGAGCGTGTGGTGGGTGCATTCATTGCAGAAGATGTGCTTGGTGTGCATCATACCTGGCAGTAGCCGATGTTGGGGTTGCGGAAGGCGTACGCAGTGAGGACTCGACGCAGGGCGGCGATGCCCATCTCATTCTGAAAGGCCGGATGCTCTGGAAGAGAGCGGTGCAGGTCTCTCTCGATCTCCTCTGTGGCCAGATTATATTTCCCCATCGATTTCTCCACCAGATCCTCATAATATCCAGGATGAGTGGCCATCTCGTTAATCGCCCCTGTACACACCAACATACACATAAACAACCAACTCATCAAACAATCAACAGCTTGAAATTATACAAACCATTTAGCTGAAATTTTTCTTCTATCTATCTATCATATTTCTAAGCTATCTATCTTACTTGCCAAGCCTAGCAACTAGAATCATGCCAGTAGCTTGGTGATCATGTTAGAAACATGCTAGCAACATGCTAGTAACTTGCTAATCATGCTAGCAAAATGCTAACAACATGCTAATCATGCTAAAAACATGCTAGTATCTTGTTATTCATGCTAGAAGCATGCTAACAACATGATAGTAACTTGATAATCATGCTAGAAACATGTTAGCAATATGCTAATCATGTTAAAAACATGCTAGCAACATGTTAAACGTTAGAAACATGCTAGCAACATGTTAGTAACTTGCTAATAATGCTAATAACATGCTAACCATGCTAACAACATGTTAGCAACTTGCTAATAATGCTAATAACTTGCTAAACATGCTAGAAACATGCTAACAATATGCTAATCATGATAAAACACGTTAACAACAAATGCTAATCATGCTAGAAACATGCTAGCAACATACTAGTAACTTGCTAAACATGCTAGAAACATGCTAACAATATGCCAATCATGTTAAAACACGTTAACAACAAATGCTAATCATGCTAAAAACATGCTAGCAACATACTAGTAACTTGCTAAACATGCTAGAAACATGCTAGCAATATGTTAATTATGTTAAAAACATGCTAGCAACATGTTAAACATGTTAGAAACATGCTAGTAACTTGCTAATCATGCTAGGAACATGCTAATCATGCTAACATCATGTTAGCAACTTGCTATTCATGCTACTAACCTGCTAGTAACTTGCCAACCATGCTAGAAACATGCTAGTAACTTGCTGATCATACTAAAAACATGCTAATAACTTGCTAATCATGCTAGAAACATGCTAGCAATATGCTAATCATGTTAGCAACATGCTACTTACTTTCTAATCATGCTAAAGACATGCTAGTAAAATACTAGTAACTTGTTAATCATGCCAGAAACATGTTAATCATGCTATAAACATGTTAATCATACTAGAAACATGCTAGTAACATGTTAATCATACTAGAAACATGCTAGTAACATGCTAATCATGCTAGAAACATGCTAGCAACATGTTAGTATGTTAGACAGACTGTATTTCCTTCAAAACATTTAAGATTTAAGCTTTAAAACTACTTTACTATCTATCTAATCTATTTTTTCTAATCTTTTTTAATAAAATACATCTAATACATTTATTTAATATTTTTGTAAGTAATATTTATTTAAAAATGTATAATAATACATTTATATTTTTCTAAAAAAAAAAAGAAATTGGACAAAAAAATTGGCTTCATAAAAGACATAAATGCAAATAAAACAAATCATGGTCCATGCAAATTATATTTAATGTCATCTGGGTGACAATTTCTTTTATTTTGCACATTTTTACATTTAATATATTTAATAATATATTTTTTAAAATATCAATTATATATTTTAACATTTTAAATATTATATAGTTTTTACATTTGTTGAGCTGTAACTTGGCAAGTTTCAAAGTAACTTCAGTTGTGTGATTGCATCATATCGTTGTGTTTTTCATTGCTAATGCAGAAAACTGTGAAGGAACACAAGTCAGCTACTTGTTTACTGCAACAGAAGTGTGCTTGTGCAGTCATGTGTTTCAGTTTGTGCACCGGCCTGTAACGCTGTCAAGTGTGCATGTGTGGCTCTTCAGAATAATGTGCTCATATCTAATAAACAGGAAGCAGTGCTGTAGTAGACAAACAGGTATGTGCACTGAACCACAAAACAACCACACAACAAAACAGGTGCGTGCACATGTGAAAGAGACTAAACACCTTAAAATATGTCCAGGGTTTTGTTCCTGAATACAAATATCTATTTATTTTTATTTATTGATCCAGATTTTATACGAGACATTAAGTGCTGATTATTGTTTCTTGCATAAAATAAATGAAATATGTTTATAAAATCAAACCTGAAATATATTATTATTTTTTTTTATTAAATATACATATATATATTTTTAATATTATATATATACATATATACACTAGCACATTTTCTACTTCCTATTATTATTCTTTTCTTTTTATTTAATTAGATAATAATTGACTGCACAAAGCATATCATGCTCTGTGAAAATCATATTTAATGTAGTCTGTTTTTTTTTTTTTTTTACTTTGCCTATTCTTCCTAAAATAATGTTCTTAAAATTAAACCTAAAATGCATTATTGTTTTATTTATATTTATATATAAATTAAAAAATTTAAACAATTATTTTTACCAACAAAAAATACTTACATTTTTATTTATTATTTCTAATTGGACAATTATTTGCTTCATAAAACACATCACGTTCCACACAAATGATATTTCTTTTACTTTGTATATTTTTGCTAAAATAAGGTTCTTAAAATCAAACTTAAAAGTTGTTATTGTTTTTCAGTATTTAAAAAAATTCCAAATTTTTTATTATTATTATTATTATTATTATTTAATTTATTTGGACAATAATTGGGTGCAAAAAACACTTTATGTTCCACGAAAATTATATTTAATGTAGTTTGGGTCATATTTTCTTTGGCTAAAATAATGTTCTTAAAATCTAAATTAAAATGTATTATTGTTTTTTTTTTAAAAAAAATTCTATATATATACATATATATAATAATAATTTTTTTTTTTGACAATAACTGGCTGCATAAAATCGTGCTGCATGCAAACCATATTTAATGTAGTCTGGATCATATTTTATGTACATTTTTTCTCGTCAGAACAACTTGTCCATGTGGGCATCTATCTAATCTGACTAACTTCAACCAAATGACATAAATCTGTAGAAACTGATTGACCAGACTGTGTAATATCAACACAAGATGTGAGCAGACGGAAGTTGATAAGACTAATTATTCTCCTGTCCTAACTTCCCTCGGTTATCTGGTGAGTTAATTATTGCTTGAATCCAGTCTTCTTGTTCTCCCTGCTGTCAGTGACCCAGATGTGGGATGCGTGACTCACCAGAAAACAGGAGCCAGAGCTCTCCTCTCATGTTCTCTGGAATGCCCTGCAGCACCAGGTCTTTGGTTTTCTCCGTGCGGTACATACACACTCCCTGGCCGTATTCAGTAAAGTGATTCTTCCACGCCTGCTCCTTCAGAAACTCTTTCGCCTGAAAACCAATGAGCATAAAGAGAGCGTCTCATCACTGCTGTCCCGACTTCAACTTCAGAAGTGCTGATGTAAGAGACTTTGACTTGGAAAATGAGTGCTGGCACAGAAGCGAAGCCAGTGAACCGTGAACTTCATTAACTCTCTATTCTGAAATGTAAAATGTGGTGCTTTTAATGTATAAAAAAAGCTTTAGATTAGACAATCTTACAAACAAAATCCGCCTAAAATACTCTTCTGTATGCAAAACATATACGTCTTTGTGAGATTTACATGCATTTTGTGACACTGTGTGACTAAATTAACAAGAGTTTTAAAGCGAAAGACTTGGATAAGCAGGTTTTTAGGTCATTTGTTGCAGGGTCAGCAAACAGAGTGAACTGTACACGGTCTTCTCATGAGTTACACTTCCTGTGTGTGTCCTACTAAAGTATCGGCTTTAACCACATCAATAACACAATAACCTGAATCTAACTTCAGGCTGTGATCTCTGACTGGATGAGCAGATAAACAAACACCTGCAACCACACAAGGACTATTATCATTAACTAAATCTAAAACTAAAACCATATATATTTTTTGGTTTTTCAAACTAAATAAATGTTAACTGAAATTAAAGTAAATATGAAAACAATAATAAAATGTATATTATATATATATATATATTTATTTAAATAATTTATATTTATTTAAAATATATAAAATATAATACATATAAAAAAACTAAAACTAAAACTAAATAAACTAATAAAAAATAAAATTGATAAAAAAAATAAATATTTTATTAATTAATATTTAATTCATATTAGCACACATATATTATATATATATACATACATACATATATATATATATATATATATATATATATATATACACACACACACACACACATATATATATATATATATATATATATATTTAAATTATATAAAATATAATATATAAATATATATACAACTGTTTTTATTTAGTTCAACTAAAGTAATAAAATAACTAAAACTAAATAAACTACAACTAATAGTTTATAATAAAAATGACATATTTTATTAATTAATGTTTAATTCATATTAGCATATACATATATATATATATAAACACATTAATTTAATATTTAATTATTTACATCTACAACTAATGAATAAAAATGAAAATGAACACAAATTATACAAACATTTAAAATATTATAAAAAATATACATATTATATACATAAATATATACATAATATTACAAAAATACTCAATGACTAAAAATTACTCAAATTAAAATGAAAATATTTAAAATGTGGTGCATTATTGTATATAAAAGCTTTACACTAGACTGCTTCAGATTTTGATTGCTGTGTTGTTTTGCAAACAGGCAATAATTAAGGTCAAGAGCTACATAACTTCACATAAGATTTGTTTACTCTGACAATTAATATTAATTAATAAGCACAAATATAACTATTGACTAAACACTGATTTCTTCCTGTTGTTTTATAAAAGCAAGAACCACATAAAGTTACGTCCAACAGAGATTTAACTGCGTTTAAGAGTTTTTTTTAAAGGGAAAGGCAGCTCTTAAAGGGATAGTTCACCCAAAGATGAAAATTCTGTCATCAATTACTCACCTTTAACATTCAAGACCCAGAAAGGTAGTAAGGGCATCGTTAAAATAGTCCATGTGACATCAGAAGAGAAGAAATTGTTGTTTTCTTTGCACACAAAAAGTATTCAACTGAAGAGCAACTGATGTTTCATTGACTATTTTATCAACGTCCTTATTACCCTTCTGGGCCTTGAATGTGGTAGTTGTGTTGCTGTCTATGGAGGGTCAGAAAGCTCTCGGATTTCATCAAAAATATCTTAATTTATGTCCCGAAGATGAACGAAGGTCTTACGGGTTTGGAACAACATAAGGGTGAGTAATTAATGACACAATTTTTATTTTTGGGCGAACTATCCCTTTAAAGATAGTTAAAATCACTATAATGCAAAGTCCCCAAATGCACAGTATCTGGTCTTTTAAGGAACTGAACTTACTTCAGTTCCTGATCTTCTCCATCAGTTCTCTCGGTATACAGTGATAAAAACAAAACACTGTGGTGTTTGTGATCAGGCATGAGGGTGCTGTACCAGTTTGGGGTTGAACTCCTCCGGCGACCGCCTGCGGTACATGGTCATCAGGGCCTGTGTTGCGGTGGGAACCCTGTTATCATTGAGATTGAACTGCCTGTCGCTCTCTCCCTCAGAGCTCAAAGCACTGCGCTGAGGACTACAGGACAAGACACTGCCCTGCTGAGAGTACACCTGCACACAAATATATAAAAAAATGTAAAGCAGCACAACCGTTTTTGACATCGATGATAATAAGAAATGTTTCCTGAGCAGCAAATCAGAACGATTTCTGAATGACCATGTGACACTGAAGACTGCGTTGAAAAATCAGCTTTGCATCACAGGAATAAATTATATTTTACAATATATTACAATAGTATATGGCTATTTTAAATTGTAATAATATTTCATGATTTTACAGATTTTACTGTATTTTTGATCAAATAAATACAGCCTTGGTGAGCCAAAGAGACTTCTTTTAAAAATATTTAAAAATCTTTAAATTTTTTTCAGGATTCTTTGATGCTAGAAAGTAAAGTACAACAGAAGTTATTTAAAATATACATCTTAGAGATATTATAAATGTCTTTACTGTTACTTTTGATCAATTTAATGCATCCTCGCTGAATAAAAGCATTAATTTCTATTCAAAAAATACAAATAGATAAACAGCATCATTCCCACCTCGTCGTCTGAGCTGCTGAGGCTTCCTGTGATTTCCCGCTCAAAGTAGATTTTGGAGGTGGTCTGCTGCAGGAAGTCTGAGATCCTTTGCACCAGGAAGTCGCGGTCTTTGAGGTTGGCAAAGAGGAAGGTCATTTTGTTTTTGGTGCTGATTGACAAGGGGCTGGGAAGGACGTTACAGCTGTCGGCTTTCTCAACTATGGTCACCTAGTGAAGAGAGGAAGTTGATCCATTTTATTTGCACAATGAGTAATAACCAATATTAAAATCTTCATATTGCAGGAACTGGATTGTGAAAGATGGTGGAGAATGCAGGGTAAATGCTTATGCATATTCAAGCTTTGATTAAAAAATCTAATTAAAACTGTTTTATGTGAGCATGCAGTGTATTTTTATTGCTTATTAGAGTATCATGTCATTAGATTTAGCATGCAGTGGCTGGTGTGACGCACCTCTCTGAGTGGGATGATCAGGCTGCAGATGGTCTCTTCTTTACTGGTGAAGCAGATGTAATTAGTGGAGACGAACATCTGTCCGAGGATGTGCATCTTGTTGAAAGGTGTCCATAGTGTGCAGTCCGTGTGGCCGTCTAATTTCTCATCTTTCGGCAGGCGGAAAAGTGCCCGGTATCGTTCGCTTTTAGCTCTGGCGTCCAAGTCCCTGAAGTCACAAAAACAAATGTAATACTGAAAAGTGCTGCTATATATTTTCTAAATGCACACAGCAAACTAAAAGTCGCTTTGTCACTTTGCTGTAAAATTGGTGGAGCTGTTCTGCACGTCAAAGCGTTTTCACATAATCCTCTTAGTTTGCACAGACGGCGTTGAAAGCGCTCTGAAGGAGAACCAGATTTTCTACTTTCAATTTCACACAGCTTTCAGATGCCCGTTCACTCCAAAATATAATCCTTCACTGTTTTGTACTTCAGCTGTCATTTTTAAGACAATTATTGTAGGAATCTCACTTATGTTTCTGATATTACCTGATAAATAAGCAGCAGTTCTGTGACTGATCTCACTGATCTTTTTTTACTTGTTTTAGAGTACAATTATCTACATTTTCTTAAATCAAGATACATTTACTTGAGAAGCAAAATTACTTAAAGGCATAAAGTCTTTTTAATGAAATAAATTAGCTAAATTAAGTGAGTTTATTCTTAAACCAAGAAAAACAATCTGCAAATGGGGTAAGAAAAATGTTTTATGTTTTATTTGTCTTATGCTTTATTAACATGTTTTATTTGTCCTATGTCATTGGAAAATATTTATTTGTATTATATATTTAGATATTTGTTTATTTTTATATTTATTATATTTTTTATATAGATTTAGATAGCTGTGTTGTTTTTTAGTATATACATCATATTTTAGGTAATTTTGATAATTCTTAACTTAAGAATATTTTAATATATTAAATAAAAATCTAAAAAAAGATTTTTCACAATATCACAATATGAATTTTATTTATTTTTTTATTTATTAATTAATTTACATTTATTTTGATTTTTTTCCCCTTTATTTCAAAGTAACTATATATCATTATAATTATAATAATTACAATTATTTTTTTTGCAAGAAAAACAATACCAGCTTTTACTATTACTTAATAAAATAGTAATGTTTTTTTATGTTTTTTTGGATAATCTAGTAAAAATAACCTCTACACAAACTAAAAGTACTTCACTAGGTACTCATTTAACAACATAAGTTAAATAAATCAGTAAATAAGTTAAATAAATGTAAATATTTAAATGCAACACATCATTTAATTCACCTCCTAACACTCTAGCATCACTTCATCTTTATTGATCTACTTTATTAATAAAGTTATTTATTAATATATTATTAATATATCTTCATGAGTGCTGCTTTCACACACCTTTTGAGGGCCGACACTTTCTTGGGCGACTTCTTTTTGAGTTTGGGCAGAGAGCGGTCCTGCTCGAAGCCCTTGTTGTCCAGCAGCTGTCTCATGGCTATGTTGGCGAGCTGCTCCATGAGTTTGAAGGTCTCGTTGATGTTGAGGAAGACGGAGAAGACGTGCTCGCTGCAGCGTGTGCTGACGCGCACCATGTCCGGCAACAGCAGCGTGGCGTTCTTCTCCAGCTGAGTGATGTCGGCCCAGCGGATCACCAGTTTAGCTGAAACAAAACGTTTCACGAAGTCAGGAATGACAACCGCATTTAAATACAGGAGTGAATCCCCTAAATACAGTTTTGTGTGTATACTAGGGGTGTAACGATACATTGATTCGTACCGAAACGTCTCGGTACGGACATCTCGGTTCAATGCATGAGGCCTTACAACGAATACAGGCAATTCACCATCAATCCAGAAGGGGGCGCCCGCAGTAATGCAACGCTGTTTTTATAACCGCCAGCAAAAGAACGCCGAATGACAGGGGTTGCGCACTTGAAAACAAAGACCACTCATGTGTTGATTCTAGGGTAACGTTTTCGAAAATTTTGGGAACAATATAAGCCAGTTTTACCGTAAAATAACGTCCGAATCGTTTTTGAACTGGTTCATTAAAACGATCTATCCGAAAGAACCATTTTGTGGAAACGAATCAGACTTCTAATCACTATTAGCGAGCAAGAGGCAAATTATTGGATGCTCAACGGAAGGGTGCATCCTCAAAC
Source organism: Labeo rohita (assembly GCF_022985175.1). NCBI lineage: Eukaryota > Metazoa > Chordata > Actinopteri > Cypriniformes > Cyprinidae > Labeo > Labeo rohita. Next base: position 15,413,897 of record NC_066869.1, read on the forward strand.
TCAGACGAGCTTAGTATGACTCTTTTCATTAAGTTCATTTTCGTGAAACGACAGCAGCCAAGATATGCAGCCTTTCGTTTGAGGGGCGCCCATAGATTAGCTTTGCTGAACTGAAAACGGCTCTGAATGGGGAGTCGATTCCCCTTGATGGGATCCAACCTTTGGAATCGACTCTCGATTCCCAACGCCTCGGAATCGAGGAATCGATTCTTTTTGGAATCGATTCCCAGCCCTAGCTGATTCTGAACGCGTCTCTAACTGAGAAAGGAGTATAACGTTACTTTAAAGGCTTGTGTATTCAACTGTTTGTAAAATGGAGCTTTGTGCTCGTGTATCCTAACTCTCTCATTCGGCACAAATCCAAGTATTCTATAATATTTCCGAGGTACCCAAATGCTAAACTATTATTTATTATGTAAATTATAGGCTTTGTACTTCAGTCGCGTTCCAACGTTGAAACAACGAGGCGGTTATCGAAACAACGATTTTCACTAAACAATACGAACCCCGCTACTCATATTAAGGAATACTGTCAAACATTAACTGGTGACTAATTGACTAATAAAAATGTTTTTTCCTCATTCGACTGCCTACCTTAAAGCAAAAACACAAAGCCAGTTTGTTTTTACACTGCAAACCTTCCTCTTAATTGTTTTCAATGGGGTATTGTGGAATTGTCTAATTCTTACATTTGCACTATTTTAAAGGGACAGTTCACCCAAAAATGAAAATTCTGTCATTAATTGTTCACCCTCACCCCCAAACGATGTCCTTACTACCTTTCTGTGCCGTCTATGCAGGGTCAGAAAGCTCTCAGATTTCATCAAAAATATCTTAATTTGTGTTTCGAAGATGAACGAAGGTCTTACAGGTTTGGAACGACATGAGGGTGAGTAATTAATGACAGAACTTTCACCTTCGGGTGAACTATCCCTGTAAACAAAACATTACACTGCAATCTATAAAATCTCACCCTCTTTCCCGAGCAGGTATGAGTAAAAGCAGAGGTGGTTGATGCTGAGGTACAGCCAGCCCTGCCGTGGCACCTTCCCCTTCCAGTAGCTGCAGGAGTAGTAGTTCACCAGCTTCTCCTCCTCCGGCATGACGAAGAGTTTGCGGAACTTAGCGATGGCCTCCTTAAACTTATCCGTGTCGTCATCCTCTCTGATATCATGGCTTTTGTTGTATTCGGCTATAATACCCTAAACACACAGGCACACACATTTAAGCACTAAGGCTTATTAATAAAGCACCAATTAAATGAACAGCGTGTTTTATGCTAATGTGTAACCTGTATTTTGCCCTTGACGAAGGTGGTGATGTCATTCTCATTCTCGAAGATGGAGAGCGTCTGCAGCAGATTCTGCTCCAGCCATTCCCAGTTCTCCGTGATCTCCTTACGAGAGCTCCCTGCGAGAAACAAAAGCCGCTGCGTCGTCAAATAATACTAATCCGCACATTTAGGGTAATGAATTTCATCTGAAGTCTTTATGCGCCGTGGATTCATTTGCTCAGAACTGAATAGCAGATGGGTCCGGGTTCATCATTTAATTAGCTCTGTATTAGCACAGCTCTCCTCAGGCAATAAATCAAACACATTACTGGCAAGCCAAATGATTCATTAAGAGCGTTCTGTGACAAGAGCCCCGCAATTAGGTAAAGACAGAAATACACAATTACTTTAAAAACTACTAACTAGCCATGCTATATTTGCTGTTTAACCATGACTCACAAAACAAATAGTTTCAACAAATACAGTGTCTGTTAACTAACATTAATATTAAATGTTAAAATTCATATTAATATATTATTTTAACAATTTTTGTTAATACTAATATATATATATATATATATATATATATATATATATATATATATATATGCGCTTAATACTACATTTTTCTAGTTGTTTCTAATCTAAAGTAATAATTTTATATTTATAACATATAACATTAAATATATAATACTACATTTATTTAGTTGTTTATAATATTTGACAACTGACAATTTATATTTAATGTTAAATTTAATCCTAATATTATTTTATATTTATTTAGATGTAAATTACATATTAAATATTAGTAAATTGTATTAATTTAGTTGTTTGTCTGACAACCAACAATATATTTAAATAATAAAAATAGTAATATTATTATTAATTAGTAACTTTATATTAATATATTATAATTTTATATTTATAATATATTTATATTTATTTTACATTCATATTTTTATATTTCTATACTAAATTTATACTAAATTATATTTAATACTAAACATTAGTACATTATTGTTTACATTTATTTAGCAGTTTATAATGTTGTATATAATGTTGTTTATAATGAAAACCAAGTATATATTTAAATAATACAAATAGTTGTATTAATATTACATAGTAACTTTATATTAATATATTTTAATTGTATATGTATAATACATTTTTTATTTATTTTAAATTAATATTTTTATATTTCTACATATGCATTTAATACTAAACATTTTGTACATTTTTTAAAATTGTTTATAATGTTGTATATGTTTGTCTTACAACCAACAATATATTTAAATAATAAATAAAAATAGTAATATTAATATAAATAGTACATTTAATATTAATATTGTTGTTTTATACTCATGATATATTTATATTTATTTTTAAATATATTAATATATGTTAATATTATATTCATATTTTTATATTTCTATATATAAATAAAACATTTCACTAAACATTTAATAATTATTTATACATGACACATATTAATACATTATTTAGTTGTTTATAATGTATATAATGTTGTTAATAATGACATCCAAAAAAATATTTAAATAATAAATAAAATTTGTAATATTAATATTAAATAGTACATTTAATATTAGTATTATAATTATATATTTGTATTAAAATGATATTTTTGTATTTCTACATATAAATTTAACACTACACATTTTATACATTATTAACATCATTAATACTTTTTTATATAATGTTGTTTATAATGACAACAACAATATATTTAAATGATAAATAAAAACAGTAATATTATTAATATTAAATTTAAATTAATCCAAATTATATACTAAACATTTCTCACATTATTTATATATTTATAAATTTATTATATATTTATTTATATTTATTTTACCATCAGTCTGAAAATACTGATGTACTGTAAATGCAGCCTAGGATTATTTCTAGAAAATAAGTTTAAAATAAAAAAAGTAATGCCTTTTCACAGAACATATGCGCATCCCAGAGCCGGGTCTCTCGCCTTAAATAAAGAGATTTACCAAATGGCTTGCAGCTAGCAAAGTAACAGCTTGTGTAATATGAACCAGCATTCGCAGTTGCCTGTAAACCAGATTAGCTTAGAAACAGAGCACTCTCCGCTCCTCTGGGAAGCCGACGCTCTCTTTTGGCTACACACATAATTTTCTAGGCTGGGGATGGACGATAGGTTTCTTTGTTTTTCAGTTTATTACTGAATATGCATTTGTCTTTTTAAAGCAATGTTTATTTGAAATTATTTATCTAATTTAGAATGATTAATTTGCAGTAATATTTAAATAAATGTCTTTTTAGATAAGCTAAAATGTAAAATGATATAAAATAAAATAAGATAATAAAATAAAATAAGATAATAAAATAAAATAATATAAAATAAAATAAAATAATAAAATAAGATAATAAAATGAAATAAAATAATATAAAATAAAATAACAATAAAGTAAAATAAAATAAAATAACATAACATAATAAAATAAAATAACAAAATAATATAAAGTAAAAATAAAATAAAATAAAATAAAATTTTGGTATTGTGACAACTAATTCTATATTTCTTCATATTTGTGCAGTTAGAGTAAAGTGGACCTGTGCAAAATGTATCTTCCATAGTAAAAATGCTATAGCAGAAACCATTTCAGTTTCACTGTGTTTCAGTTTCACTACTCTAAGCAGAGCAACATAAGTGCACTTAACTACACATCAACCACAGACTCTTTGTAGTCCGGCACGAATACCGATTCCTAATAAACATCAGCTTTGCTAAAACATTGATTCTTGTCTTCAAGTTTTGAACTGTCTAAACTGTCCTTTAAAAGCGAAGACAGAGAGTGAACATCATCTTCAGCCGGGCAGCGTTTGCAAAACAAGTGGACATTGATTTCTGACTTCAGATTGCACTTTAGAGGCAGTGGGGCATGAGGTAATGCTCCGGCAGCGAGCGGCCATCAGGGAGCGGGTGGGATGAGAGGGAATATTGCAGAACGGGAGGCGGCGGGGGTTCGGAGGCAGTATGTTACCGTGGGCGATGGTCCAGTAAACCAGGGAATCGGGGGTCTGGTAGAGGATCCTGTACGGGGCCACGCGGGCGCTCGAGTCCAGCACGACGTCAAGGGTACCAACCAGCAGACCTGCGAGAAAACAGACGACGCATAATCAGAATGACGACTGGATAGCAGTAGCTTAAAAAAGACTATATCGGACAGCACTTAAAAAATAAGTTCACATAAACAAAGATATCTATATTTTTCAAATACATTTTAAATACTGTATTCAAAATTTCAAGAGATATTTGTTTTAAAAAAAGTTCTAATTTTTCATTTTAGTATCAGTATAAAGAAAAGCAATTTAATATTTGGGAACATTTCCAGAGTTATGCAAAATTTCCTAATGACCACATCATTAGACTTGCGTTGTGATCTTGTGATCCTTGTCTTGGGACTCGAGAGCATTAAGAAAGAGATGACTTAATATTGTCCCTTAATAAACCCTTAGCAGCAAAAATGGCATTTCCATAAATAAGTTCAAACTGTCTATTTCAAACTGTAGTTTTTGCATTAAAATTTCAGTCTTTTATCGTAATCTTTGATTGTTTGGTCAAAATGATGGTTCCTCTGACCGATTAATAATAATTAATCCGCATAATCATCAAACTTTTAGGCCCATTCAGAGAAAACAAATATTTATTTATTTGTTTTTTTGTTTGTTTGTTTATTTGATGCCATGCAAATAATTTATAATTTAACTTTATAATTATACAAGTTTAAATATATTAAAATTATTTCAGATTTTAACTATTAAAATAATGTATTATTTAAACTAATAAATATTTTTAAGAAACGTAATATAATACTAATATTTAATAATATATATATAATATTTAGAAAAAGAAAACAATATGGATACATTTGATGAGATAAAAGAAGACATGTTAAGGAAAAAACATTGGGAATATTTTGTACTAGGAGGCCTTTATTTATTTATTTATTTATTCTTTTTTTATTGTTTGATTATTTTTAATTATGTGTATGAATGTATTTGTGTCTATATGGGTATTTGCGTATATGTATATATTGGATTTATTTTTTATTTTTATCTATTTAATTATTTATATTTATTAATCTAATTTATATTTATATTAATATTATATTTATTTAATTATATTAATTTATTATAACTTATTTATTGCCTGTTGACTGTTGCACGTGAATTTATATAAGTATTTATACTATAAGTTAGTGCTGTTGTAACTAGTTATTTTTGTTAAGTAGAGTTAAAAGCAATAAAGAAATGAAAAAATAAATTAATTTTTTTATTAATATTTTTATTCATCAAGGATGCACTAAACTGATCAAAACTGACAGTAAAGGTATTTATGTTACAAAAGATTCTACTATAAATAAATTCTGCTCTTTTTAACTTCCTATTTATCAAAGAATCCTGAGAAAAATGTATCTCAGTTTCCCCAAAAACAAAAATATGAATCAGCACAATTGTTTTCAACACTGATAATAATCATAAAATGTTTCTTGAGCAGCAAATCAGCATATTAGAACTATTTCTGAAGAATCATGTGACACTGAAAACTGGAGTAATGATGCTGAAAATCCAGCTTTGATCACAGAAATTAATTACATTTTAAAAAATATTCAAATAGAAAACAGTTATTTAAAACTATAATAATATTTAACAATTTTACACTTTTTCTGTATTTTTAATCAAATAAATGCCGCCTTAGTGAGCAGATACGGTTTCTTTCAAAACCATAAGAAAAAATCTTACAGACCCCAAGCTTTTTAAAGGTAGTGTGTGCTCAAAAGACTCAAACATACCGAGATACAGCTTCAAAATGTATAGTTTAGCTCTAACTAGGTGTAGATTGGGCCAGCTGCAATAAAACAAACAAACAAAGAACCAAAAATGCCTCAGTTCTCAAAGGCTGCTGCTCGTAAACCCCCCTGGGCGAGTCTGCAAACGCTGTTAGCGGCTTTGAAGACTCTACCTGAGGAGCATTAGCACTGCTGCAGAACGAGAATGTGCTGGCACTGCTATTAGAGCATCAGACACCTGCAAAACCTGCAGATCAGAGGAGGAGCTCTTCATCTCCAGCACTCTTTCTCACAAAACCAACAACATGTTTTCACAATCCAGTGTGGACCGGGCAGGTTCTGCCAGTTCAAAAAAGCAAAAATGGGATTCAAGAACTAGATGAATCATGCTCATCAGACCAGGAATGTGCATTAGGAAAATAAAATATATATAGTCATTTTTGACACCACAAGTGTTGCCAAACTTGAATGTGCAAATTAGGATCGTCCAAACAAATCTGGCTTCCTGTTTCTGCAGGAGCTTGTATGTGCAATAACACCCCCCTCCTGAACACATGACTTTCCGTTCCTGCTTTCATATGCTCGGATGAGCCATGGTTTCCTTGGTTGCGAAACAAGAGAGCAGAGATTTGAGAATACTGTAAGGATCACATGATCTATTCAGTGTTGAGGAGCCTACGTGCACATCAACAACATTCAGTTCATTCTTTAATAAACCTTTTCCAGTTCCAGTATTTCGAGTTTCTTTGAAATGAAACGACAGCCTTCTACTGTCAAATACTTGACATTTCACAACATAGCATTCACTTAGCCTCATATTATATGGATGCACTTCAGAATTTTTTTATTATTGATATATATTAATGTTATTGATAGAAAGTATTTTACAAAGGCATTTAACTATATTAATTGCATTCCTTTTGCAATAAGCATTGAATATTCTATTCTTGGTTCGTGAATATTAATTGTGCTGCATGACTGGACAGTCCCAAAAGGTTTCCAAGCAACGCCTGCCAGAATTAATATTCACACACTACGACTCGAATTTACACTGTTACACAGTAGCAAAGTCGGTTAACACTTTCTAATTTATATCACACTCCATAATGAATACGAGCAACAGGATATGAGATCATACTCGAGGGTTGCTGTTTTTAATAAATGATGAATAATAAAAATAAATAAATAAAAGAGGAAATAATGAATTCCAAATGTTAAAATATACCATCTACAGCATACAGCAGCAACATCTGCAAAGCAAATTGTTTTGTTTTTTTATTTGCGCTGTCAAACAATTAATTAATGATTAATCGCATCCAAAATAAAAGTTTTGTTATATATATATATATATATATATATATATATATATATATATATATATATATATACACACACACACAAATGCATGCATACAATTAAGAAAAATGTATATATAAAATAAATATACACACATATACATCACTAAAAATTTGAATTGAAATAAGGCTGAAATAAAATAAATTATAAATATTAAATGAAAACCGTAAACTTAAGATAAAAACGACAAGAGCACATAAAATTACTAAAAATAAAATTAAAATGGAAAACATACTAAATAAAAGCTGATTTAAAATTTTAAAAAACACTTATAGCAGTATATAAATAATACTAAATTAACTATGGATGTTTGTACTCTTCGTATTAAGTCAAAAGTCAAAATTCTGATGTTTAGATCCTCTTTTGGTCAAAATATCAGTCAAACTGAATACTAGTGAATTGCACAGTTTGCACTGCTCACTGTCTACTATTTTTTATAATAATTAAATGTGACCCTGGACCACAAAAGCAGTTCTTAGCAATGCATACTACTAATCAAAAATTAAGTTTTGATATATTTACATTAGGAAATATACAAAAATATTACAAAATTATTTTTACTTGATATCCTAATGATTGCATTTTAACCATTTGCACATACAAAGTCAAGTTAAGCACAGTGCATTATGGGAAACACTACACAGTTTGCTCTATTGTACATTGCACATTTTGACCAATGTAGTAGGGCGTAGTACACTACACAGCCTTTTTGTTTCCCTGTTGGCATATATGTGAATCCTGGGAACACTTCTTGCGAGTCTTGTTAGGATGCTTGGATGAGGAGTTTGTGGGAGGAACATTTCATTGTTGTCTTTTCTCATTCTAAATATAGAACGCTCTGCTCTCAATTGAATTCATCTCCGCTCTGACAGAAACAGCCTTACCAGCACATGGACTAAATCAATATTCTGCTGAACAGCATCAACCTGATACAACTGTATTGAATGGCCTAAAAACAAAAAGGAGCTGTTGACTTCATCTGTATTTAGCCTCAGAAAAGACATTTGGGCTCCGTCTGGATGCATGTAGACCACTGGGCCACTGGATAATGGATAATAGAGACTGACTGGTATTGATTTTTCGTTCTTTTTTATGACCGATACCGATAATTTGCATGTGCCTGATAACCGATATGCAGAACCTGTATTTATTTATTTTTTATATTTTTTGCATGCAATTCCCTATTCGTCGGTGGATTTGATATTACAAAATCGATATCCAATTATGGAAAAAAGCATAAATATTGGGGAAAATATCTGTCAATCTCTTGCAACTGTTCTGTACGTCTTAATGAACAAACTGGAATAAAGCTTATTAATGAAAAGGAAAGCAAGTTACAATACATGTGAACAGGTTCGTAATTATGGTCTTGCACGCAATTCTCCATTCATCAGTGGATACGATATTACAAAACCGATATCCGATTATGGTCAAATTCATAAAAATTGGGGAAAATATCGATTAAACCGATTATCGGTCAATCTCTGGCAACTGTTCTGTATGTCTTAATGAACAAACTGGAATGAAGTTTGTTAATTAAAGCAAAGCAAGTTACAATACATGTGAACAGGTTCGTATTTATGGTCTTGCATGCAATTCTCCATTCATGAGTGGATCCGATATTACAAAACCGATATCCGATTATGGTAAAATGCATAAAAATTGAGGAAAGTATCAGTAAAACTGATTATTGGTCAATCTCTTGCAACTGTTCTGTACGTCTTAAAAAACAAATTGGAATAAAGTATGTTTACAGAGGTTTATAAATGTACCTATCTACTACCTATCTGGGAGAATATTCTGGTAACATTCAAGTATTAATACTAAATTTATTTGTAGCAATAGCCAGCTATACACTGTATAGGTCAAAATTATATTTTTGTTTTATGCCTAAAATCATTAGGATAGTAAGTAAAGATCATGTTACATCAAGATGTTTTGTAAATTTCCTACCGTAAATATCAAAACTTTAAAGGTGATTTTCTCAATATTTAGATTTTATTGCACCCTCAGATTTCAGATTTTCAAATAGTTGCTAAATATTGTCCTATCCTAACAAACCATACATCAAAAAGCTTATTTATTTCAGATTATTTAATTTCAAGAATTGACCCTTATGACTGGTTTTGTGGTCCAGGGTCAAATATCATCTGGGCCAATGAATTGCCCAATATTTGTCCATTTTTTAATGCTGTTAAAGCAATAAATCTAACAACATGAAAATGAATGTTAATTTCATACATTTTCCCAGTCACCAGTCAACCAATTTTAAAAAATGTAAAAGAAAAAAGACCCTTATGACTGGTTTTGTGGTCCTGGGTCAGATTTGTGATTTTTCATTCTCATGGGTAATTAAATGGAAAAATTGGACGCAGTAAATGCAGCAAAAAGAAAGAAAATGTTTAAAAAATATATATAATTATCATGCGCAGTTATATCGTCTTTGTCTATTCCACTTTTGCGCTGTTAAAAATTCAGGTTTAAATAAAAACCGGTCGGTTTGATGTATGTAAACATACCAAACATATACATTAGCTTTTTTTCTCATACTTTTGGCCGAACGCCGGCTACCCAAGACTCTGCGGGTCAGTCTGCTGGGCCGTGCCAGGCTCACCGACTCTCACTGGCACACAGCTCGCACATTTATGTAACAATGACATCATCTTCCCTCGCTAGTGTACGCTTTGTGTCTGTCTTTTCTCACTGACAGACACAAAGAGGTGGATGCACAAATACCGGCAGCGTTTCGGCTCTTACAGTGTTGATCTCTGCTATTCATTCTGAGTTATATCAGCAAACACATTATTTTTCAAGAACTCCCTTCAAGGCTCCAGCACGATTTCTGTCAGTCAGAGATAAAGAGGCGAACGGCACACATGCAGCACCTGTCCAGATATAAATACAGGTCGAGCCACCAGGTGAGGTCAATAAAACAATTTCACACCAAACCAGCTCAGCTTCCCAACCTGATGCACTGAGAATAAACTGAACCTTATTGAGCCTGTTTGGACTTTTATATTGGGTTATTTGATGCACATATATGACCTAGACCACAAAACCAGTCATAAGTAGCATGGGCATATTTGTAGCAATAGCCAAAAACACACTGTATGGGTCAAAATGATTGATCTTTGTTTAATGCCAAAAATTATCAGGATATTAAGTATAGATCATGTTCCATGAAGACATTTCTAATACTAAGAGTAAATTTCTTAGCGTAAATATATCAAAACTTAATTTTTGATTAATAATATGCATGGCTAAGAACTTCATTTGGACAACTTTAAAGGCGATTTTCTCAATATTATGAATTTTTTGCACCCTCAGATTCTCGATTATCCTATTCTAACAAACCATACTTCAATGGAAAGTTTATTTATTCAGGTTTCTGATATAAATCTCAGTATAAATCTCAATGAAAAAAAAAATGACCCTTATGACTGGTTTTGTGGTCCAGGGTCACATTTGGCCATGTTGATGTTGTCAAAGCAATATTTAGGTTGTGTAACAGTACCAAATCTAACAACATGAAAATGAATGATAATTTAATCAATTTTCCCAGTCACCAGTCAACCTGATCTCTAGATATCAGTATCAGCCACTGAAAAATCCCCATCGGTCAACCACGGTCACATAAAAACCATCCAACAGAAACAATAATGAGCCATGTCTATGGTGCTTGAATGCATCTCTGCATAGCCTATTCACAGTAGTAATAGAAATAATATGATAATAAGGCTGTATAAATCCATGTAGGCCCATATTATGCACAAATAATTAAATATACACAGAATGCTCAATTCTGATTGGTCAGTCATGGTATTCTACTTTCTATCAATATCAAATCAAAATCAATGTCCATTTGAAATATAATTTAAGTATTTTTAAAGTTTTGAAACATAAGCTTCTTTGTACAAATAGTCACATAATGCTGGATAACATGAATCAGCAAGTTTGCACAAACTTGCATGTGATTACAGCCAAAAGTAGACATTATAAATACGAAATATTAAAATGTTTTTTTTTTTCCAATTTTTAAAATTTAAACATAATCGGTAACCAGAAAGATGTATTAATTTGGGAAAATACTAAAAAAATAACTATACTGGAAAATATATATACTCCGTTCAAATCACATAACTGAAAAAAAAAAATCTAAATAACATTTAAAAGTTTTGAAATATGAATTTCACAAACTTGCATGCCATTACAACAAAAAAGTAGACATTATAAATATGAAATATAAAAATGCATTGTAATATTTTCAAATTTCAGTAATTAAAAATATGTTTTAAAAGTGGGGAAAATACTAAAAAAATAAATAAAAATTTGGGAAAATATATACTACACTCAAATCACATCACTGAAAATTAAAAAAATATATAATTTAAACATTTTTAAAGGTTTAAAACAATAACTTGTTTGTTCAAATGGTCATACAATGCTGAATAACATAAATCAGCAATTTTGCACAAACCTGTATGTCATTACAGCCAAAAGTAAACATTATAAATATGAAATGTTAAAATGTATTGATAGTATATTCAAATTTCAAGTTGGGAAAATACTAAAAAATAATAAATAAAAATATTAAAAAATATATACTAATATATATTTTTTAAATATATATAAAAAATAGTGAATAAACATGTTGGAAAATATATACACTACGTTCAAATCACATAACTGAAAAAAAAAGATATTTCGAAGTTGTAAACAAAACGATTATTAGAGCAAGAAAATACTACTTCAGTCTTTCTGTGTTTAAATCAAGGTGTTCCTTGCCGTTTCTTTGTAATTATTTGAAATTTACTAACAATTTCTGAATGAAAATAGTTTTAAAGTAAACCCTAGACTATATTTTTTACAGTGATGTTTACGCACAGGTATGTGGCGCGCACAGGTGCGTCTCCGTGACCAACATCATCACGCGTCCACCTGACAGTACAGGCATGAATGAACACACACACCTGTGCATAAGCGGTCATCATAAACAACATGACCGTGTACGCGATTCATTGAGTAATCATGCTTTACCCGCGAGTCCTCCTCCGCCGTCTCCATGGCCCTTTCTCTTCTGCAGGATGAAATATGGATTCGCTCTCTCTGTCATCCATAACGCGCTGGCCAGCAACACCTCCTCAGGGTTCACCCACATCTTCAGCTCGGTTTCCTCACGAGGACATCAAACAAATCTTAGATCCGTGGTCCAGTATGGAGTCGCCGTCCTGAAGCTTATCCAAGCGTCAAAGCTCACTCCCGAAATAGGGAAGCGACGCGCCTCGAAGATGCGACGGAGATATATTGCAAAATGATAAGCTGCCAGCACAATATAACACTTACTGTGTCGAGCAGATGGATAAATATTAAAACACGTTCATTTAAATATATGCACAGTCCTCCCGGAGCTCCTTGAGACGCGCGTACGGCTCACACTACACAAATAACAGCATGTTATCACACCTTTCTTAAAGGATGACAGTGACTTCAGCGCCTGACGATGATTAACCGAGTCCGTGAAAAGCAGAACTAGTGTATTCCGGTGGTTAATAGTGAACGATACGAATATTTTCAGCGTTTAAACGAGCTGCCGAAGCACGCAAAATAAACAATGCCTGACATTTCTGCCGTGTTCCAATGATGCTTAACTCACTAGCGCCTCTGCAGCGCACACTCAGCGTGCGTCACGGGCAGGCCATTGTGACGTCACGATTGTGGGCGGAAAGTACGTTGATCATAAACAAAAAATGACTGACAATTCATTTTTGACTAAAACAAAATTTAAAAACAAACTTTTAGGAGGCTTAGGATTCACTGGGTTCAACTAAGTTATCAATAATGTTTAATAAACAAATAAATAAATAATAATAAATATATATAGGAACAAAGACAAATAATTATATTGAAAAAATAAAATAATAGAAAATAATATAAATATTTAAAATATATTGTGTGTGTGTGTGTGTGTGTGTGTGTGTGTATATATATATATATATATGTATGTATATATATATAATATATATGTGCTAATATGAATTAAATATTAATTAATAAAATATTTATTTTTTTATTAATTTTATTTTTTATTAGTTTATTTAGTTTTAGTTAGTTTTATTAGTTTATTTCGTTTTAGTATATGTATATAGAAAAATAATTATATTAAAATAGAAAGAAAAATAATATATATATATATATATATATATATATATATATATTAAAAACATTAAAAACAGAAAAATAAGTAAAGAATTATTTTAAATTGTGTATACATGTACAAAAATTTGTATACATGTATGTATAGAAACAAATATTAAAAATGTATATATAAGTAAAGAATTATTTTTTTCTATATTAAAAATACATAATGTAATTATATATATATATTTCTATATATAGAAAAATAATAAAATCATATTTATTTTACATTTAAAATAAAATAAAATATATATAGGCATTGTTATAGAAGAAATATCAAATATATTACAGAATATGTAGAAATAAGAATATATTTTATTTATAATATAATTAAACATTTATATATGTTCATTATATATACTTTATATTTTAAATAGGTACTACATATATATATATATATATATATATATAGTAATATTTTTCTATATTTAAAGGGGTCATCGGATGCCCAATTTTCACAAGCTGATATGATACTTTAGGGTCTTAATAAAAAGTCTATAATATACTTTGGTTAAAGAATCTCAATAGTAGTGTAAAACAACACCATTTTTACCTTGTCAAAATGAGCTCTGCAAAAATCATCCCATTCTGAGGGATTGTTCCTTTAAATGCAAATGAGCTCTGCTTGCCCCGCCCCTCTCTTCTCTCTGTGGAGTGACCAGCTGCTCTGAGAGATTGTTTACTTTAGCCGCATTTAGCATGTTTAGCCGTGAAACTTGCTAACTAGCACGTTATTAGTAAAGGTAATTGCAGAGATTCATAAAAAAAGCGAGTATCACTTCTGCTGTAAGTGAAGCTGGATCATGAATGATTTGCGCAAACATAGACGCATTTATGTAGATCAGGAGCCGCATTCCCTTCTCAAACAAATGTATCTTCATCTTCGGCTCAGATGTCGGGAGTAAATGACAACTACTATATTCATTATTACATCCAGCAACACAACACCTCAATCACTCAATCTGAGATATTCTTGTCTAATTTACATCCCTGCTCCGGCATCGAAACAATAGAGGTGGGACTGTTACAGCTGATCTGAGATAAGACGCTCATGTCAATCAACTATCGTGAGTATGGCTCGATTTGAAAAAGGGAATATTATTTTTACTGCATGGATTTTTATCATTATAGGGCAGATTTGTACATACTCTGCCAACACACATTAATGTTCAAACAACATGTAAAAGTGAACTTAGCAACCAATGACCCCTTTAAAAAATGTGTATATAATGTACATATAAACATTGTAATATTTAGTTATAATATAATAAAATATATATGATTATATAAAAAGTATATAAAGTAATACGTATTAAGAAAGAAACCTACTGTTTAATTGGTTACATAGCATTTTTAAATTATGATCAAAAATATAGGCTGATTATTATAATATTATCAATAACTAATCATATGATGCCTGTCATTTAACTGTAAGTTTTACAACAAAAGGTCGCTATTTCTATTTTTGCAATTGACTTTTAATAAGGTTAATCGGGCAGAGGTGAAAACCTTATGCATTTCATAAATAGGTAAGTAAGTAAATAAAGCAGTAGCTGATGTTTGCAAAAGGTGTTTCCCCATTGGTGAAACGAGACCTATCGTATGTGAAGGACCAATTGCAGTGTGCTGTTCCGTGTGGCAAACCGCTGTGTTAGTTAGGTTTAACACCCCTGCTCAGCATCACAAGTGGGACAGGCTGAAGTTCAAAAGGATGAAGCAAAACAACCGCATAAACAACCACAGCAACACACAGCACAGCAAATTCACAACAGGAAAACAGGGGTGTGAGCTGCCATAAGGCATCCATTACTGCACTGCTGCTGGTGGTTTGTCAGCCACCACTGGGTGAGAGACTGCAGGAGATCAAGCTCTTTCCTAAACCTAACCACAGCAAGAAAACAAACACGCTTGTGTTGGCGGCACTGAGGGGGCGCAGGGGAAACTCAACTGAAAAGTGATGTGAACTTGGAATAAGTGATTATGTATGATCAGTCACAGTCATGTGGTGCTGTGTTATCATGCTTACAGTAGCTTGAAGATAACAAAAGTTGTCTGTTACAACTTAGCTAGTCAGAATTGAGTATTTCAGAAAGCTGTGTAATAAATTAAAGTCATGTAGGAAACAAAAACAGGATGTGAAAGTAGAATTATGTGATATCACATCGACTTGAACAGTTTTATAATTCCAACAAATAATACTAATATTTCTTACAAAATTCCCTTCAAAAGTAAAGTCCGCAGTGCTCATTTTGAGATTCTCTCAACTCTGAATGACTCATTTGTGGTGCGTTTCTCAGTCATTTTCTCACTTAATAAAGAAAACGTTGGACTTTTCCGTTACATGTGGAACTAACTTTCTTTTCAGAAACTAACCAAAAAAATCCTAAATGACACATCCCAAGCATTACATCAAAGTGTAAAATAACTTCAACAGAACACGAAAGCTGATGCTGACTTCAACATACGGCAAATTAACCCAACAAGGCATGTTTTATATAAATCTTTCTAACACCTGTAATGTAAGAACAGCTTCTCAGCAATATTACAACATCGAGGGGTGATAACCAGAAGGGTGTAAGTGACATTTTGGGTGAAACTGAGACATTTATATCAAACGAAAGCTCTTGATGAGCTCTTTCTACTGGCAAAAGTATACTGTCATCCATGAGTGTACACAAAAAAAATCAGTACACAAAGTCAGATCAAACTATGGTAAATTTTTGTTTTGGCCCTCCTGTAAAGTTGGTGAAATGTCACTTACACCTTTCTGGTTCTCACCCCTCCATATGAACACTTACTGAACTAAAGCAACTTTGGTATACTTGACTGTTCATGCATTATTTAGAAAAATCATATTAAAATGTGAGTATTAAAGATTATCCATCTTTGAGGAACATTTATTTGTCTTTCATGTCTTTCCTTCTGCAGTCAAAAAGATAGTAAGGTTTTTGAGGAAAACATTCCAGGATTTTTCTCCATATAGTGGATTTCAGTGGGGATCAACAGGTTGAAGGTCCAAACTACAGCTTCAATGCAGTTTCAAAGGACTCTACACAATCCCAGCCGAGGAATCAGGGTCGTATCTCGGTCATTTTCTTAAAAAAATAAACATTTATATACTTTTTAACCACAAATGCTCATCTTGCACTAGCTTTGCGATGTTGTGGTTAGTTCTTCAAATGTGTACTTCGGTTCAAAAAGGTAGGGTAGGGTGAAAATCTCATCTCATTTTTTCCTCCATCTTCAAAATCGTCAGACATCATTGTTTTACCTTATTTTGTAATGGGCGTTACTTCCGTCTACATCACACATGCATGATTACATAATGCATGAAGTCGAGCTAGTGCAAGATGAGCATTTGTGGTTAAAAAGTTTAGAAATGTTTATTGCTTTAAGAAAATGACAGATCGTTTCGCTAGATAAGATCCTTATTCCTTGGCTGGGATTGTGTAGAAGCCTTTGAAGCTGCATTAAAACTGCAATTTGGGCCCATTGAAGTCCACCATTTGGAGAAAAATCCTGGAATGTTTTCCTTAAAAACCTTACTTTTGTTTCGACTGTAGAAAGAAAGACATAAACATCTTGGATGACATTTACTCTGGAGGTTAACTAATCCTTTAAAAACTACAGAACGGAATCATAAAATCTTACTAAGATATACTAAGACATAAACTGATATTTACATGTATTTTATGTCTAAAGATCTCAATGATTTACTTTTTCAGACTATTATAGGGATTACAGGGTCATATAAGCCCACACCTGGTCTATTAGTACTGTATATGGTTATTCTGTGTCATTATGATTTATTTCTGCATGTTCTCAAGAGAAAGTGGTGTGAAAAGCCTTGCGTAGTGGGTTAGGGGTTGTTTTGAGGATTTCTTTATGACTAATGACTTACCCCCACAAATGTCTGTTCGCCAAACATTACTGAGAACGAAACGAGGAAATCTGTATTTTTTTCTATTTTTGACTATGACTCATCTGTATGACTCATAAATATGCTCAATCTGACTGTAAAACCAAAGTGTTCCTGTTTTTGCACCTAGCTGATATTAAACGACACAAGGTTAACACAACAACAACTGTTTTGTCTCAGTGGATGTTTCACTTCTGGAGAAGTTCATGCAGACGCAGAAGTATAACAGCACACACTTCACTTTACAGTCAGTCATCAACAGAAACGAACTGGGGCGTAAATGTTCTGGTACTGTAAAACACTGGGAAATGACACATACTTACTTTTTCAGGCAAGGGATCTCTTTTACATTTTACCCATTGTTTTGTAGATAGGTGTTAGAACATGCCCACTCCCCCAAATGGCTGAATTGTCACAGAGAACATCAAAGTCAACAGTTTCATGTCTCTGCATTATCTGAAAGAGTCACATCCTGAGCAAATGCTTGTGTAGAATGGAAATGGGTGTGTGAAACTGAGAGCCAGCACAGACAATAAGGTGTCTGGACTTCATTAACATACAGACCACAGCTGTTACAACAGGAACAACAGCTTTTATTAGGGGTGATGAACTGTAACAGGATGAAAGGCTTGAGGTTACAGGATGTTCTGGGTTCATTTGGACTCCTTCCTCATTCTTTAGGCCTTCAATGTCCTTATCATTTTTTCTTAAAGTATATTTTAACATGGGCGGGACATACATACAGTAATTGCCAAAAATATTGGCACACTTGCAATTCTGTCAGAAAATGCAACACTTCTCTCAGAAAATTGTTCCAGTTGCAAACGTTTTGGTATTCATGTGCTTATTGTTTTTGTTTGCACTGCAACAACACACACACACACACAAAAAAAGAAAAACAGAAGAAAAGTCAAACTTGATAACATTTCACACAGAACTAAAAATGGACAAATTTATTGGCACCTTATTGGCAAAATTGTAAGAAATAATTGCTTTTCAAGCATGTGATGCTCTTGTAATTTGTATTTAGACACACCTTTGGCAAGAAACAGGTGTGGGCAATATAGTAATCACACATGCAACCAGTTAAAATGGAAAAAAGGTGACTCAACCTTGTGTTGTGTGTCACACTGAGCATGGAGAAAAGAAAGAAGTGTAAAGAGTTGTCTGTGGATTTGAGAGAAAAAAATGTGAAAAATATGGACAATCTCAAGACTACAAGTCCATCTCCAGAGATCTTAATGTTCCTGTGTCCACTGTGTGCAATATTATCAAGGGTTTACAGCCCATGACACTGTAGCTAACCTCCCTGGATGTGGACAGAGGAGCAAAATTAATAAAAAAGTACAACGAAGGATTGTTTGAAAGGTGGATAAACAACCCTGATTAACTTCCAAACAAATTCAAGCTGATCTGCAGACACGGGGTACAACAGTGTCAGCTCGCACTATACGTCGCCATCTGAATGAAAAGGAACGCTATGGTAGGACACCACACCACTGCTGACACAAAGGCATATAAAAGCAAGACTGGAGTTTGCCAAAATTGCCTTCTGGGAGAACATTCTCTGGACAGATGAGACAAAAGTTGAGCTTTTTGGTAAAGGACATAATGGCAGAAAAGAAATAAGGCCTTCAAAGAAAAGAACACAGTCCCTATAGTCAAACATGGTGGAGGTTCAAAGATGTTTTGGGGTCGCTTTGCTGCTTCAGGCACTGGATGCTGTGACTGTGTGAACGGTGTGATGAAATCTGAAAGAATTTTGCGGCGCGATGTAGTGGCCAGTGTCAGAAAGCTGCGTCTCCACCAGAGGTCATAAATCTTCCAGCAGGACAATGACCCTAAACACACACCAAAAAGCATTTAGAAATGTTTACCAACAAAGCGCTGGAAAGTGCTGAAATGGCCAGCAATGAGTCCAAATCTGAATCCCATAGAACATCTGTGGAGAGATCTCAAAACAGCAGTTGTGAGAAGGCATCCTTCAAATCTGAGTGACCTGGAGCAGTTTGCAAAAGAAGAGTGGTCCAAAATTCCAGTAGAGAGGTGTAAGAAACTAATTCATGGTTACAGGAAGCAACTGATTTCAATTATTTTTTCCAAAGGGGGTGCTACCAAATATTAACTTAAGGGTGCCAAATAATTTTACTTTTCTTCTCAGTTTTTTGTGCTGTTCCAATGTGAACGAAAAAAAATAAATGTGAGTACCAAAACATTTGCAACTGCAACAATTTTCTGAGAGAAGGGTTGATTTTCTGACAGAATTGCAAAGGTGCTGATATTTTTGGCCATGATTGTATCTGTTTTTTGGTTTTTTTTTTTGTTATTATTTATATACTGTTTTAGTTTTAAATGGCTTTTATTTATACATTTTAATTTTATGTTTTCAGTTTTTATTTTAATTTTAGTTTACGTAGTTTAAGTTATGTGCTTGTTGCATTTAAAAAAAATTTAAATGCAAATTATTATTTTTTTAAATTTCAGCTAGATATAAAAATTTTTGAACAGTAAGATTTTTAATGTTTTTTAAAGAAGTCCTTTCTGCTCACCAAGCCTGCATTGATTTGATCCAAAGTACAGCAAAAACAGTAACTTTTTTAAAAAAATTAAATAACTAATTTCTATTTGAATATATTTAAACATGTAATTTATTCCTGTGATCAAAGCTAAATTTTTAGCATAATATCTAGTCACTTGATCCTTTAGACATCATTCTAATGTCGTTTCGCTGCTCAAAAAACATTTATTACTATTGTTATTATCAATATTTAAAACAGTTTTAAATACATTTAAGTACATTTTTTTCAGAATTTCTTTAATGAATAGAAATATCTAAGGATCAGCATTTAACTGAAATAAAAAGCTTTTGTAACATTATACACTATACCATTCAAAAGTTGGAGTCAGTATATTTTAATGATAGAAATTAATACTTTTATTAATCAAAAGTATTATCAAAAGTAATGATGAAAGGCATTTATAATGTTACAAAACTTTCAAGTACAGATAAATGCTGTTCTTCTGAACTTTCTATTCATCAATGAAACCTGAAAAAAATTGACTCAGCTGTTTTCAACATAATATTAATAATAATAAATGATTTTTGAGCACCAAATAAGATTATTAGAATGATTTCTGAAGGATGGTGTGACTGTAGTAATGATACTAAAAAATCATATTTAAATCAAAGTAATAAATTAGATTGGAAAATATATTAAAATAGAAAATAGTTATTTTAAATAGTAAAAATATAATGCTATTTTTCTGTACTTTGGATCAAATAAATTCAGGCTTGGTGAGCAGAAGAGACTTCTTTAAAAGCATTAAATATCTTACTGCTCAAAAACATTTAAATGGTATTAGTCATTTTAGTACTTCAGTTGAGGCATTTTTTCATCTATGCACAAACTATTTTATTTGTCTTTTTTAATTAACATTAACACTATATAACACTATAAACCTAGAAGACATTCATATTGTGATGAAAATGATGCCTCCACTAGAGGGCAGTGCGTCTTTAAGTAAAAATCAAAGTAATATTCTGTACAGCAGTTATCTGCAAAGAACAGACTTTGTTTCTAAGGAATCTGTTCACCCTAAATACCTCCTCTTATCATAAGGAGCGTTGAAAGAAGTACGATTCATTCTAGCGAACCGTTTCATCCAAAATGATTCGTTCTCTCAGCAGGAGCGCTTTGAAAGTCCGATTCTTTATAATGAATCGATTCATTCCAAACGGTTCACTCAGCTTTTGTAACGTTCCCTAATTAAATTATACAATACTGAATCGTTATAATGTTGCAGAATTGTTTTACAAATATATTTATACACAGCATATTTCCTATTTTAGTTTGTAGCTTGTGTAGCGAACTAGTTTTTCGGCCTATTATCTTGTAGCTTGTCAAGCTACAGTTTCAAAGCAGCTTTTCCAACACTCTTTATGTCTATGTATTAGATTTAAGTGATGTGATGTGTTCTTAGAAGGCATATTTTGCCGAAAGATGAAGTAGGTGTTGTCATTCAATGGGTCATGTAAGAACAAAGGACTGCTGCATCAGCCAAGAAACTGGATGGGTGGATGTGACACTGAGCCAAACATGATAACTTTGTTAACATTTACTCACCATCAAGCTATTGCAAACGTGTATGAATTTTATTCTTCTGCTAAACACAGAATAATATATTTTGAAGATAGCCAACAATTTCTGGTCCCCATTCATTTGGTTAGCCAAAATATCTTCTTTATGCTCCACAAAAGAAAGAAACTCATGTTTGCCTGATGGAAGTTAGTCTTTCAGTAAACAATAATAACATGGACTACAGCCAATAAGATAATATTGGATATCCTGATAACACATAACTAAGCAGAGGCACGTTGAGGCAGAGCCTGATTTTACCAAGTATGACATGTTCCTGGATCAGCATCTTTGTTGACCCTGGAACAACATTGTGATTAACCAGTCAGATTTGAAAAAAACTGTTCATAAAAAATAGTTTTTATGAAGTTTAGGCTTACAATCAGTGTTTGGTGCTTGTACATCAGTGTCATTCCTCTGTCATTTCCTCTGATTTTAGGGATTAGGTTTAGGTGTAGGGATGTGGTCAAGATTACATTTTTGTATTCTAACTCAGCAAAATAAGGACGTGTGCACGTTGAGACGAGCCTTTGACATCCAACGCAAAATGGCAAAAAGTACCCGATCCAAATTGGCAGGTTGTCTGGATTTGGAGCTGCCAACTGATGTTTAATTAACCAGGGGAAATCTAGTTTGCGCAATGCAGGGAACATCCATAATCATCGGATAACCATTCACGTGAAGTGAGAGCGTGGCTGTAGGTCTATAATAAGGAACAGGTCAGAAATCCAGGCCACGCTTTTGGGTTAGAACGGCAAGCCCAGATCCAACGAACGGAAAGGCTACTCGAAAACGAACCTGTGAAGCGAGACGTGTTTGAAGAGCAGAAAAGACCATGTGAGTTTGATACCGATGCCCTCTGAGATTAGGAAATGCTCTGGTATCCACCCAAACAGTGGCGCCATGTCTGAAAACAGTATTGTATCTGCTTCCCGGAAGGTGGGTGAGGCGCATCCTGAATGACATTAAATTTGATGTCTCAAAAGCCAAAGTAAGATAAAACACTCTACCAGATCTACTAAAGAAAACATGAAGGTCCCTTGTGTATCCAAAACTTCCTGTAAAGACAGTTTCTGAAGTATTATGTGTGACTTTTAGTGCCAGGTTAATATGTTTGGACACATTTTTTAAAAAATTTTGAAGTGATACATTGGTCATTTTGTCTGGGAGTTGGATTATGTATGTGTTTGAGATTATACTGATCTGTTGGTATAGTATATTTTTTAAGCGGATGATTTTTTAGAAATGGTGTACATTTTATACGTTATATGTACTCTGAAGTATGTATTTATTATGTATTGATTAATTGTTTTATATTTTTAGGGTGACAATTTTACCATTATTCCAAGGACTACAGATGCAAAATAGCCTTCTGGCTAATTCTGGCACATTGTACATTTATGTATTATTGATGTGCATTGTCCCTGTCAAATAAACCTGAAAATTAAATAAATAAATAAATAAATAAATAAGATGACCAAACTGGTTCATGTCAAAATATCACTGAAATCTCACTTGTTATTGTTCATGGATGAAAAAATGGGGACAATACATTTTTGTATATTTTTTTTATTGTATTATTTTATTTTATTTTAATTTTTAATTTAATTTAATTTTGTTTTATTTTATTGCTGAGGGTTACATATACTAATAATGAATAATAATAATAATAATAATTAAAAATAATAAAATGAAAAAGTATTATTATTGTTGTTATTATCATTATACAATATAATAATAATAATAATAGTAAATAAAATAATTAAAATACCATTTAATAATAATAATAATAATAATTATTATTATTGTTGTTGTTGTTATTGTTATTATTATTATTATTATTATTATTATTATGTATGCAGGTCAACCCTCAATGACACACAATTCTCCAAACATCACACTATATTAAACAGTAATCACTACAAATAGAAAACAATTTAAAACAATAATATAACAAAAATAATTATTTTTTACAAAATGCATTACAAATACAATAGAAATTATGATAACCTTAAAGATAAAACTGTATTATGAATTAATATTAATTAATATTTAAAGATTATGAAAATATTATTAATATTATGAAATACATTAAATATTTTTAATACATTTAACACTCATAAATATGAATTCATATTTAAAAATAGTATAATAATAATTACATTTTAAAAAATTTCTAATAGTACCTTGTTTTTTTATTTTGACAAACTGAGAACTACTGTATTTACGACTGCAAATGTTATATTATTTTTATGCTACTAGAAACAAATCTTTGTTATCCCTCACTAGGCTTATTATTTTGCATTTTATGGTCATTTTGAGCACCAACTATTAATATGAATGAATATTTATTTAAATATTACATATTTAAATATATATTTTAATGTTATAAAAATAAATTACATATTTTAAATACATTAAATTAGTATAATATTACAATTTTAAAAATGTCTAATTGCACTTTGATATATATATATATATATATTGTAATTATAATTTGAAATGTTCTTTTATGTTTGTGCTACTGGAAACAAATCTTTATTATCCCTCATTAGACTTATTATTTTGCACTTTAGGGTCATTTTGAGCACCAACTATGTACTTTCTGCAAACATTGCAGTTTCATTGCTCAGTTAATTCTGTACTTTATATACTTTAACCCACTTTATGATGTGTTTGTGCTTTATTGTCAACAGTAGCATGAAGACAGACAGCATTCATACCCAGGTCTCTTTTATCATCTTCACCTTTCATCCGCGGTTATGATGGAAACATCTTTGGAGTGGCGGTTGTTGTGTTGACACAGCTTTGTGGTTGTGTTTAATGGTTTCCCGTAGCAGATGTCAGCTGCCTGACACAAATGAAGATCCATACAGCGCGTTTTAAGAGCCCAGTCTGTCATCTTTGTTAACTGTTGCTTGGAAACAACGGCGGTTTCTGTGTTGATGAACAGCATTAGAGGAAGACAAATGACAGTTATGCAACCGTTCAGTCATTAAAGGTGAGACACGTCAGCACCAAATAGATGAACTACATTTAAGTCGCGTTCATACCAAGAACGATAACTATAAATATAACGTTATATTAACGTCCACATCAGCAGACGATATTTTTGGAAATAACCTTATCTACTTTCTTCAACACGGAAGTAAGCCTACTGGCGAGACTTCTGATTCATTAGCTGCTTTATGGTAAACGTGCAATAAGACGTAAAAATGTTTGCACTGCAAACAGTGTGCTCATAATTAAACAGCAGGTCATATGGGTTTTTGAAAAAGATCTTTTTTGCAGTTTGTACCGTATTCTTCAAAGTAAACAGTCTGCAAAGTTGTGAATCAAAAAAGTGCATGATAAATAAAAATATGGTCTCTCAAAAGAAAGAGTCGACTCTGAACCGCCTTAAAGGAGAAGTCCACTTCCAGAACAACAATTTACAAATAATTTACTCACTCCCTTGTCATCCAAGATGTTTATGTCTTTCTGTCTTCAGTCATAAAGAAATTATGGTTTTTGAGGAAAACATTTCAGGATTTTTCTTCATATAATGGACTTGATTGGTGTCCCGATTTTGAACTTCCAAAATGTAGTTTAAATGCAGCTTCAAAGGGCTCTAGATCCCAGCCGAGGAAGAAGTCTTATCTAGTGTAACGATAGGTTATTTTTTTTTTAAATACAAGTTTGTATGCTTTTTAAGCACAAAAGCTTGTGTAGCACAGGCTCTGGGATGTGCGTTCACGATGCTACGAATTAGTGATGGGTCGTTCTTGAATGATTCGTTGATTTTTAACAAATCTTTAATGTGACTCGGGAAGAACGAGTCGTCTCGGGGAATGATTCGTTCAGTCGCGCATGCGCAACATCCTATTAGGTTCTGTACTGGAATTAGTTCACCTGTTTCGAGTCGTTCGCTCATCTTATGTGGCTGTCACGTGATGAACGAACGACTCGAACCCAAAGACTCAAGATGAACAAATCAATTCTTTTTCCGGCTCACACTGCATTGGTTAAGCTTATGGGGCTGTCACATGATGAACGAACGACTCAAACCCGAAAACTTGTCAGATAAGAGGTGAGGTGAGCTAATCATAGACTGAAGACCCAGGTAAACAATGAATTAATCTTTTCTGTTTCTTATAGTTCTGTCTTGTTTGTAGTGTGATCAACGTTTGTGTAAGCAGTAGATGTGTTAGGGAAGTAACACATAACATTTGAATTATATTTTGCTAAAATGAACGAAATGACTCGAAAAAAGATTTTATCAGACATTTTCCTGAACGAGACTCAAAGGTCAGAGTCGGTAAAATGATCCGAACTTTCCATCACTACTACGAATCACATCTAAGTTCATCGTCTGTGTATTCTGGCTAAAAATGGTAGAGTATGTTGAAAAAATCCATCTTATTTTCTCCTACAACTTCAGAATTGTCCAACATCGTTGTACCTTTTTGTTTGTAAACAGTGTTTGACTTACTTGCACTTTCTTAGTCTTTGCGTGTTTGCTTTGTAAACCCTGGGTCTCAGAGCCTGTGCTACACGAGCTTTTGTGCTTAAAAAGTATACAAATTTTTATTTTCTGAAAAAAATGGTGGATCGTTTCACTAGATAAGACCCTTCTTCCTCGACTGGGATCGTTTAGAGCCCTTTGAAGCTGCATTTAAACTACATTTTGGAAGTTCAAAATTGGGGCACCATTACATGGAGAAAAATCCTGAAATGTTTGCCTCAAAAACAATAATTTCTATACAACTGAAGACAGAAAGACATGAACATCTTGGATGACAAGGGGGTGAGTAAATTATTTGTGAATTGTTGTTCTGGAAGTGGAGTTCTCCTTTAACGAGTCCTCATCGAGTATACCTAGTACAGCTTTAGGTTTACAGGTAAACCACAATATTACTTGTCTTGATAAAATAATACACTGTGAACCCACTATTTCCTAAGAATGTGTCGAGTAATGTAGACTGTTGTTTTTCTAATTACTTCGTTTAATAATAAAGAACAGACATCTTTTGATTTGTTTCTTCAGTTAGTCACGTTAGCGATCGGCTAACGTATGCACCATTATTGTTTTGTGAAAGGTTTACAGTTTAGCTGTGGGCACGATTCGCGTGTATTGTATACAAAAAGACCAATCACAACAGACTTGGCCAACTGACCAATCAGAGCAGAGCAGGTTTACGTAAGGGAGGGGTTTACAGACCTTAAGCTTAAGAACTGCTTTAAACGAATTGTTTTGAAATCAGTGCTAAATGATTCTGATATTAAATGTATATTCTGAGAAAATTACAATCTTTTCTGCCCTTGCATTTAAACCTGTTGTAGGGGACTCCAATACAATATTAGGACACTTTAAAATACCATATGACCTGCTTTTTAAGATAAAACATTACAATAATATGGTAAGACACACCATGTTGCAACATCAAGCAGTAAAATTAGCTGTTTTGTACAGCTAAAAATAACCGGATGAGACAGAAAGCCAGACCCATAAAATTTACACTCTAATGGAAAAAATGAGGTGGATATCTTTAGCATTATCTTTATAGTTATAGTGCTTGGTGTGAACAGACCTTTACACAGGTGTTTCTTCTCACTGTTCTTAGCTGAAAAACATGTAGCCTATAATTTTACAGAAGAATGAGATGTACAACCCCTTGACCCCCTGACCTCTTGACCTTTGATCAAATTTTCAACAATAATTCAAAAGTTTGAGGTCAGTCAATGTTAAAATGAAACCATGATGAAAAAGATATAATATGATAAAATGTAATTAATCATCAAAGACAAAACGAGTCTTGGTTGAAAAACTTTCAATGAAATTTATTGTCCCTCACAATCATGGACATGCAATGATATATTATATCTGCAGCTGGATATATTTACATTGCCTTCCACAACAAAAAAAGCTGTAGATCTCAAGCCTTTTAAATGACAAATCCCAGACTGAGTTATTATATCATGTGCCATATCCAAACGAACAGCCCTGCATTAGCATTCACTCCAGTTCATCACTCCACTCCACACCAGTTCATCAGAGAGGTTAAAGGTCAAGTGTGCCATTTCTGGCTCACTAGCAGCATATGCCACTCGTCAGACAAACAAACCGCTGCAAACTCTTACACCGAGTCAAATGACACACTTCATCTTTAAACGTTCTGATCATACTTCCTCAGGAATTAGATAAAGTGCTTTCATGAACATATTTAACTGCCCACAAACAAGAAGTATGAATACAATTCCTAAAACTTGTAAAATACAGAAGTGGTGAAATACTGAGAAATTGTGCAACAGGTGAACCGAGGCCAGACTTGGATGAAAAAGTAGTGAGAGCTGTGGCCTGCATTAAACATCAAATCTGTTTTTAACGTATTTAGGAGAGTAGCAATTCAATATTTATCACAGTCATAATTTTATTGCACTGAAAAGAGCAAATCGATTTACTGCAAATATCCCATTCACAAAGAAATTTGGTGCAAATTCAGGGAGGTTATTATTAACCAATGCTAATGTTATCATGTGTCTGTGCAAATCACACACCGCAGCCTGGATAGCACTGAATCATTTCACAAGAAAACTGATATGCATATACAGAATGTGCTTGATACATCAGAGCTATCAGGTGCAGTGCATGACAAAACATTGATTTATATAACAAGAAACAGCTATCAGACAAACGCTCAATAGTGTCTATAACAGCACACACATACATACCAGTTTTTTAAAGGGTCATAGAAGAATATCATCTTGATGTTATGAAACATACTGCAAATTTTAGAACATGATTTTCACAGTACATTTACTTGCATCAGCTGTTTTATGAATCTATCCCAATGCTCATGTTCATGAAGAGGGTGTATACATACACAGTCTTAAAGGCACAGCACAGAAACACTGTAAATGAATCTCCCAAAGAGAAAAAATAAATAAATGCAGGATATGACGGCTTTAATGGCCTCAAAAATTATTCCTAGTCAGTCCAGACAGACAAATTCAAACAATGAAAACACATTGGGTGGAATTCACAAAACATTCTTCTTAACTGCTGTATTCTTATTATTTTCTAACTTAAGAACGCCCCCCCCCCCCCCTTCTCATTAATGGTATCTTTTTTCTAGAACAAAATAACAAATACAACTCTTGAAAAAAGTTCTTAAAAATGAGAAAAATGAAAAATCAGAATTAAATTCTAAAAAACAAAATGTTGTAAAGCCTGTAGCAATGACAGTATTGTACATGCTTTTTCAAAAAAAAAAAAAAAAAAAAATGATGTCAACTGCTTAATTTTTAAGAATTGCACTTTTTTTTACAATATGAACTTTTAGAATTTATCTTAAGAATTTTCATTTTTTTAATAATTGCAAATTTTTAAACAAACAAGCTTCTTAGAATGTATTATTAGAATTTTTTTAACTACACATTCCAACTTTACACACTTTTAACTATTTTCATAATAGTTTTCAAGAATTGCACATTTAATATTCTTTATATATATATAAGAATATATATATATATAATATATATAATTTATCATTAGAATTTTCGTTTATTTAAATGTTACAAAAATTGCACTTTTTTTACATTTGTAAGTACTTTTTATAATTGTCCTACATATTTTCAAGAATTGCACATTTAACGTTCTTATATACTTAGATTTTTTTATTGCACATCACTTTTTAACATTCTTATGAGTTTCTTAGAATTTATCATTAGAATTTTTAGAATTTAAGAATTGTATATTTTTCATCATTCTTATGAACTTCACAGTTTATCATTAGAATCTTCTTAAACTGTTTCAAGAATTGCATATTTTAACATTAAATATTTCTTAGAATGTATCAGAATTTGTTATAACTTCTTTCAAGAATTGCACTTTTTTTCAACAGTTATGAACTTCTTAGAATATATTAGAATTTTTGTTAATTGTTTCAAGAATTGCACATTTTTAACATTATGTACTTCTTAGAAGTTTTGTAAACTGTTTCAAGAATTTCACATTTGTTAGCATTGTTATATATTTCTTAGTATTTTTGTTAATTCTTTCAAGAACTGCAATTTTTAACATTCTTATGAATTAGAATTTATCATTAGAATTTTTATATATTTTTAAGAACTGTACATTTTTCATCACTCTTATAAACTTCTCATAATTTATTAGAATTTTCATAAATTGTTTTGAAGAATGGCAAGTTTGTTAAAAACATTTTTATGTACTTAGAATTTATAATTAGAAATGTTATATATTTTTAAGAACTGTATATGTTTCATCACTTAATTTATTATCATAATTTATTAGAATTTTCAAAAATTGTTTCAAGAATTGCACTTTTTACGTTTGTAAATACTTCTTAGAATTTTCATACATTTTTTCAAGAATTGCATTCAACATACCTATGAACTTACGAATTTATTATTAGAATTTTTGCAAATTGTTTCAAGAATTGTACATTTTTCAACATTCTTACGAACTTCTCAGAATTGATAAGAATCTTTTTAACTTGTTTCTTAAGAAGATTTTTGTGAATCCAGCCCACTGTTTGTGCATGTTTGTTACAATGTTTAAATAAACACCAAATCATAGTAATCATTTAATCTCATAAAATTCCTCTAAACATCAGATCCATTCATGCTAGACTAAAGTGACAATCAATGTGCAGATCTCAGGGAAATCTCATGTGCTTTTTGGCTGACAGATGCAAATAACACTGCACGAGCCTTGACATTAAATATCTTTGAATATGAATATCAGGATCACAGACCCCAGCGCCGTCCTCCACAACATCATTCAGTACAAATGCACAGGTCACGTGATCTCGACCTGTCCTAACATATGCAGACATATCCAACAGTGTGTGAAAATGAAGCGTTGGTGTACTGAACTTTCATCAGCCATCCCACTGCAGCAGTGCATTCTGGGTATGAGTACATTTAACTGGGGAAGTGCATTTTGAGACAAAGTCTCACTGAGAAAAAAAACAGCTAACTAAATTACGAATAATTCATATGAATAACTTTTATCATTATCATTTTAATTAATAATTAATAAAATAATACAGAACAGAAATACTTGATGTTGCCAGATACACAGACATTGTGAGTCTGTATTCAACATCGACACGCTACCTATGATCACAATATCTATAAACTGGAAAGCTATTTAGTGAAATAATAATTATAATAATAATAATAAAACATAAATATTTAAAATGGGTGTTGTTTATCCTCATATGTGTTTTGTTTGTTTTTCCTTTTTTCTTTTTTTAGAAAAATAAACCCTTTGATATCAAAATATCCATTCAATAGTCTTTCGCTTTCCTACTGTGCATGATTTTTGTAGTTGCTCAGCACGTCTATGCCAGAGAAAATTAAAAATGGCCACATGCACAGACTGCAGAGTTTAGGAAGTGACAAGTGCTGTTATTTGAGGGAGTGAATCACATGAGTGTACGAACCATGACGCTCGACTTCATAATGGAGCACTGGTTCACTGCATACTGAAAACCGTAAAGTATACAGTTAAGTGTTTCATAAAAATAACAACAAAAAGATAACAACACTACATTATAATACTATACACAATTATAATCTGAAATTGTGAGAAATTACAAGATTTCAGATCAGAATTGCAAGATTTAAACTCAGAATTACAAGATATTAACTCGCAATTTATTGGATAAAGTCAGATTTGCAAGATTTAAATTAAGGAATTGCAAGATATTAACTTGGAATTTGGCGAAAAAAGTCAGAATTGCAAGACATTACCTAGCAATTTCAAGGAAAAAAACAATCTGAATAGTGAGATAAAAAGACAATTTAGAAAAAAAAAAAAAAAAAAAAAATTTCAGAATTGCAGGATATTACCTAACAATTTTAAGGGAAAAAAAAAATCTGAATTGTGAGATAAGACAAATTTGAAAAAAAAAAAAAAAAAAAGATTGCAATATTTAATATTTCCAATATTTAAAATAAAATTAAAAGTCAGCATTGTGAGATTAAAAAAAATTGCAAATGACAGAGAGTGGCATCCATAATGTTAGACATACCAATGCTTATTTTGCATTTTTGATTAAATGTTGTGTAAAATATCAAACTTCATCAACACTGACAATCCAAGTCCCTCAGGAATCAGTGGCTGTCCATTCTGGCATGGAGTCCAATCAATCAATCAATCAATCAATCAAATTTCTTTATGTTTTTTAAATGAAATTGTATTTGATAAGCATCACTGTGGTTGAGAGCATAGCTCTGTGGGATACAAAAATAATGCATGCATTGTGCTGTAGCTCATACTATTTACCTCATTTTGCTTGCGATATTAAGTCAGGTAGATTCTGACAGGCTGTCAATGTGTTATCATTTATGAAACCAAAAATATTTATATATACAATAAAAATAGGAAAATAGTGATTCAAAGTTGATATTGTGCTATTTTCATAGAATTGCAATGATTATTATATAAACTTATATAAAATTCCTTATGTGCAATTTAAATGTTGATTCAGCTTTTATTTGAGTGTTGAATTATTTATTCTTTATTAAATAAACTTTCAGTTTTCAACTAAATGAAAACCTTAGGGTTTCTGTAAATAATTCATTTAGGTGTTATTGTTTTGGCTGTGAATGGGCCTTTAGTTATTTTTGATGTTACAAATTGTAATTTCCAAGCTAACTGGAACATGACATGCATGCAGCTTTGAAAATTGCATCACTACTTGAATTTGGTTGAATATGAATGCAGTTGTCACTCTTGTAAATAACAAATTTAGCAGTGTGCATGTGGCCAAGCGGACCAGATGACAGCACTCTGTCAAGACAAAATGAGCGGAAAGTATCTGCTTTTGTGTCATTGTGATTCCCAAACACTGCCGTGACACACTGTCACTGGATACGGCTGTTGAAACACTCACCATATCATGAGCTGGGTTTCTCAGTTCACTGTAGCATGATTTGACACATCACATATCTGGAGATGCACGAATAGTGTCCTGCATACGTTACTTTACGAGGACACTGGACCCTATGAACTGCTGGTTAGAGCACACGCAAACTGCTTTAGACACTCAAAGCAAATGTAGGGCGCAATCATCGATGCATTACGTATATTTATTTTGGAATATCCTGGTGTATACTGGCAGTGATCCCATAGGGAAGTTGAAACAGTCAAAATTTTCCAAAACAAAAGCGGAAACACCCCTCGTAGGACCACATGGATTTTCCACAAGACGTGAAATGGAGTGCAATACAGCCAGAGGAAGAGGACAAGCAAGCCATTTTTGCAGTGATGGAGACCATGAGGTCAAGAAAGGAGGTTGCACACCTGTGCTGCTATTGCTTGTGTTCTTTTATTGTCCCGCTGCGGTCCGGCTCCATTTATGGCACTTCAGGACTTGACGTCGTCCTGTTCAGGATCGGACTGCAGTTCAACGTCGGACAGGACGAGCTCCACTGGCATAATGAGTGAGGTGTCTGAATCAGTGCTCATGGAGGGCTGGTGCTCACCTGAAACAACAAAAAACAATTGTTAATACGATGTCTATGGAAGCTTGCTTCTGTCACTGAATAGAAAATAAACATTACAATTACACAGTTATAACCCGAAATTGTGAGAAACTCACATTTTCAAGGAAAAAAAATGAGATATTAACACAGAATTGTGAGCTATGAACTTGTAATTTAGAAAAAAAAAAAGTCAGAATTGTGAGATATAAACTACGAATTGCAAGATATTAACTCGTAATTTAAAGAAAATATATGAATTTGTAAGACAGAGTCTGAATTGCAAGATTTTGAGAAAAGTCATAATTGTGAGATTTAAACTTAGAATTGCGAGATATGAACTTAATTTTGACGAAGTCAGAATTGTGAAATAGAAACTCAGAATTGCAAGATTTTAACTTGCAATTTAGAGAAGTCATAATTGCGAGATTTAAACAGAATTATTAACTCGTAATTTTCAGACAAAGTCATAACTGCAAGACTACGAAACTCAGAATTGCAATATATACTCTCAATTTTGAGAAAAAGTCAGAATTGTAGAAAATCAGAATTGCAAGATATGAACTCGTAATTTAGAGAACAGTCATAATTGCGAGATACAAACTCAGACTTGTAAGACAAATATGCAAGTTTGAGAAAAAGTCAGAATTGAGAGATTTACACTCAGTATTGTGAGATAAAGACCGGTAATTTTCAGAAAAAGACATTGCGAGGTTGCAATATATATTTACAAT
Organism: Labeo rohita; assembly: GCF_022985175.1. Taxonomy (NCBI): domain Eukaryota; kingdom Metazoa; phylum Chordata; class Actinopteri; order Cypriniformes; family Cyprinidae; genus Labeo; species Labeo rohita. The sequence continues at coordinate 15,447,844 of NC_066869.1, forward strand.
TTTGAGGAAAATTCAGAATTGCAAGACAAACTCGCAATTTAGAGAAAAAGTCAGAATTGCAAGAGAAAAAAAACTCAAAATTGTAAGACAGAAACTTGCAATTGTGAGAAAAAGTCAGAATTGTGAGACATAAACTAAAAATTGTGAGATAAAAACTAAGATATTAACTTGCAATTAAAAAAATAGTCATAATTACGAGATTTAAACTTAGGATTGTGAGATATAAACTTGAAAGTTGTGAAAAACTCAGAATTGTGAAATAAAAACTCAGAATTATGAGATATTAACTTGCAATTTAGAGAAAAATTCAGAATTACGAGACATAAACAACAAATTTGCTATTCAAAGAAAAAGTCAGAATTGCATTGATCCTCTCTCAATTTTGAGGAAAATTCAGAATTGTGAGATATATACTCAGAATTGCAGGATAAACAGATATGAAAATATAAACTCAGAATTGCCCTTTTTTGTGACATATGCAATTGCAGATTTAGATTTTAGAGCTTTGATTGAGGAAAAAATGGCTTGTGGTTTGTGATTTTATGATGTTTTTTGTTTAGTCTGGATTTTGACAGGCTTATATGCGGTGCCTGGCAGCAGACCGAAGCAATAAATCTAGTCTTCCACACTGACAAAAAGCCTGATATGGTCTACAGAAGCAGCACAGGATCAGAGCAGAGCTGCGATGAAGAACCAGGCCAGGCTGTGCTTATATTTGCTGCCGGTACCAAAAAAATGACCTAAATCTAGGAGAGCTGAAAGTAGATCACACGCAAGACCACAAGAACAGACTAAAATAATCAAATCCACATCCAAGAGATGTGTAGGTCAGTGTGAAAGAGGGGAATTTCACATTAGAACTACAATTTCAGTTGTAAGGATTTTTAAAAACCATTTTATACAGACTGCAATCAATATATTCAATATTCAATACAGAAACAACTGTTTTATTAATTATTTTCCAAAAAAGCTTTATGTCGAGATAAGTTATTTTGCACAGCCTTGTGCAATGCACATGACTGTTCATCCATACTCACTGCTGGCGATGTGATGGCTCTCTCCAACCTGCGGGAAGGCGTCTATCTCATGGTAAATGTGTGACAGGCCTATTGTTCGGACACCTGGGTCCAGTACCACCGAGCTTTCGCCCACCGAGACCTCGCTAGCCCCCGTCACAGGGTTTGTGGGCGGCCCGCTGATGGACATCTCATAATCAGGAGGGATGTCATCAGAGCAGTCTGTATTGGGCTGTTTAAATGACAAATTACAGCATTATTAAGAGCAAAACACAAAGCCACATGTAAGGCTCGTGGATAGAGCAGCTTTAACTTTTACCGGGATGCCCAGCGCCTTAAGGATGTTCATTTTGCACATGGGACAGGTTCTGTGGTCCTGTAGCCAAGGGTCCACACAGTTCTTATGGAAGACATGACTGACAATAACAGCAGAGTTACATTAAACAGAGTTTTAATCATTTTATTTCTCTGAGAATCAGATTTCATCCTTACAAACTACTTTGCTGACGTCTTGTAACGTTTGTGTGAAATTTTACCGGCATGGCAGTATTCTCACAACGTCGTTAGGTTTGTAGTCTTCGATGCACACGGCGCAGTTGTCAAAGTCCGACTCTGTTTCCTAGAAACAGCGGGTCGATAAATAATGTTGTGAGAAACCACACGTGGGCGACTATATGTGTACACTTCCATGAAATCTCCATTAGAGCTAAAGCAGCAGGCAGGAACATACAGTCATAAAACGCGTTTAATGAGAACGAATCACAGATGGGTGTTAAAGGACATCAATCAGATGACAGATGTCACACATTTTGAATATATTTACACGTTTACATAATTTTCCTCTTCAAAATTGACACTTGCAATTTAGAACAATTTAGAACAATCTGTTTTACACTTAAAACATTCTAAGTGATGGTAATAACAATGTTACAAAGGAGTTCTATTTCAAATAAATATTTTTAAACAAATATATATGATAATAATAATAAATGTTTCTTGAGCAGCAAATCAGCATATTAGAATGATTTCTGAAGGATCATGTGACACTGAAGACTGGAGTAATGATGCTGAAAATTCAGCTTTGCATCATAGAAATAAATTATATATTTATATATATTAAAACAGAAATTTGCTATTTTAAATTGTAATAATATTTCACAATATTACTGTTTTTACTGCATTTCTAATCAAATAAATGCAGCCTTGATGAGCAGAGGAGATTTCTTTCAAAAACATTTTTAAAAATCTATATTATTTTGAACTTTTTAATAGGAGTTTGAAAGCTGTTTGGTCAATATGGAAGGCCATTATGTTTTTTTGCCACTTTTTGCATGATTTTTCATTTTAATTATAGCATTATTGCTTTGAAAAATGCTATAATGCTATAAGACTCCTTCCAAATAACTCAAAATGAACCAAACCTTGTCACCCTTCCTGATGGTCCGTACTTGTAACTTGCTTATGGCCTTTTTTGCGGCGTCTCCCAATCGCCTCTGCAAAACACATGAAACATGCAGCACTGAATTTTCTGATTTTTAAGAAGCATTTAAGGATTAGTTCACTTCCAGAATAAAAAAAATCCTCATAATTTACTAAGCCCATGTCATCCAAGATGTTCATTTCTTGCAAAGAAATTAAAGGGGTCATCGGATGCTAAGTTCACTTTTTCATGTTGTTTGAACATTAATGTGTGTTGGCAGTGTGTGTACAAATCTACCCTATAATGATAAAAATACATGCAGTGGTTTTTATTTAATCTGTGAAAATAATATCCCCTTTTTCAAATCGAGTCATTCTCAGATGCCCGTCGGTGTGGCCTCACACAGACAGAGGCCGCTCCCACGATAGTTGACTGACATGAGCTCTTACCTCAAACCCGCCTTAAATGAGCTGTAACAGTCTGACCTCCATTGTTTCAATGCCGGAGCAGGGATGTAAGTTAGACAAGAATATCTCTAATTGAGCAACTGGAATGAAATTTTTCTCCATATAGCGGACTTCAGTGGGTATTAACAGATTGAAGGTCCAAATTGCAGTTTCATTGCAGCTTCAGAGGGCTCCACACAATCCCAGCTGAGGAATAAGGGTTTTATCGAGCAAAACTATCGGTCATTTTTTAAAAAAAATACAAATGTATATACTTTTTAACCACAAATGTTCTTCTTGCGCTAGCTCGACCTCATGCATTACGTAATTATGTTGGAAAGGTCATGCGTGATGAAGCAAACGTGCAAAGAAAGTCTAAAGCCCTTTACAAAAAAAGGCAAAGCAATGATGTCGGATGTAGAAATGTTTGAAGTGGAAAATGAGTATTTCATCCTACGCTACCTTTTTGAACCACAGTACACAGATGAAGAACTAACTGTGCATTTGTGGTTAAAAAGTATATAAATGTTTTTTTTTTTTTAGAAAATGACAGATTGTTTTGCTAGATAAGACCCTTATTCCTCGGCTGGGATTGTGTAGAGCCCTTTGAAGCTGCGTTGAAACTACAATTTGGACCTTCAACCCATTGATCCCCATTGAAGTCCACTATATGGAGAAAAATCCTGGAATGTTATCCTCAGAAACCTTCATTTCTTTTTGACTGAAGAAAGTAAGACGTGAACATCTTGGTTGGCATGGCGGTGAGTAAATTATGCGCGTGACCGTACAGCACCTGGTTGCGGTCTCGTGCGTTTGCGTAGCGGAAGCGTTGGATGTAGTAGAAGACCAGCCAGGCCAGAGAGATGATCATCAGGACGATGAAGGAGATGGAGACGAACACCACCGATGTGCGGCTGACGTATTTCTGCAGGTTGCGTGTGCCGATGGTGATGTGCATGGCCACGGTTATGTTTTTCTCCAGCAGGGCCATGATCTCATGACCTTTGGGCTCGGGAATCATGATTGCTACCACATCGCCGGTACCTAAACCAATGACAATGGGTTCAAATTTCAAATGATTCACACAGGTGACACACTTTTAATTGACCAATGTAAAAACACACAGACAGTGAGTCATAGCATTTTGCACTTTGCCATTCAGTGTCAAATCAAGCTCTGCTTGAGTCATTTGATCTCTAGATATCTCTGTAAAAGCCTTGCATTTCCAGAACTGATCTGCAAACCCGAAGTAATTAAATACAGAGAAAAACTCACTGGCCTTTCTGCTTCATTCAGTCACAGAAAAGAAGACACTAAATAAATTAATAAAATAAAATGAATATTTTTTGTTTTATTAAGAGCATTTCCTAATACTAACATGTGATGTTGGATAACTGGTATTTTCAAGTGATTATCAGCACCGATATTAAACATTAACAGTTATCGGTATTGGTCATTTTCAAGACAGATTTATCAATGAAATATTTTAAAAGCATTTAAAGAAAGTTTTTGTCAGAGCCCTTGTTATTCTTAATTTTAATATTGATTTTCATTTTTATACTACGCATTTATATATATTATATTGGTTCAAAATATCTGTTATCGGTCTACTTGAAAAAACACATACCGATCAACCCCTAATTTTAAGTTAATATTTATTTGATATATTATCAGTTTTCATTTTAATTTCAGTTTAAGGCTTTTATGTCTATCACTTTTTTTAATTCTATTTAGCTTTGTTATTTTTATTTCTGTTTTAGCTGTCGTCATCTTCGTACTTCAACATTTTTAATTTTTTTTCAGTTGGTTGCTATAACCACATTTCATTTTTATTTATTTATTTATTTTTAAAATATTTATTAAAAGATATATATATATATATATATATATATATATATATATATATATATATTTAATTTTTTAGTTTAAGTCTAATATTTATATTTTATTTTATTTCAGTTAAAAAAAATATGTTTATTAGTTTTAACAATAACAACACTGATTAAATCAGGCTTTGTTTAAAAATAGATACAAATAGGTGAATTTTAATATTTTAAAAATACCCTTCTTGAAAATTAAAATAAAAATATAATGAAAATAAATAAATAGATAACTTACAATAAATAAATAAAAAATAACAATAGATAAATATTACAACTAATTCTACATTAGCAATCAATCGATCAATAAGTCTGTCTGTCAATAGAATAATCAAACTTTTTGTAACATATTTAATAAATAGATATAAATAATTTGTAAAACTGCACTAAAATTTTATAACAGTTAATGTTGTAGTTAAATCTAATTTTAGGCATTACTGTATGCTTTTAGAAACATTTTTTGTTGTGGTTGTTATTTGGATATTGGATATATGGATACTGATTTTGATATTGTTAGATTTTGTTACTAGATATTAATTGATTTTGCATTTAAACTATTTCATGTGTTTTTGCTCATTTCAAGAGGGGCAGTTTTTCATTATGTAATGTTTATCATTTGAAACAAAAAACATTACACATCTCAACTACACATCTCAGGACTCTGAATGCCAAGTTTTCATCTGTGAAAGCCAGTTACTTCATCCTTGAAATTAGCACTAGCTGGACTGAGCTGTAAAGCAGCCAGGTGGTATATTTGAGCTGTTAAGAAGCATAATAAACATTAACTTCTATCACGACTGAGCGGAGGAATTTGAGTACATTCAGACATGTTGAACTTTGACACACTTGTAGTGAGTTTCTTACAGCAGCACCGTTTCTAAACTATGATTTCCTCAACAACAGCACTGTTGTTGAGAGATGAATTACTTCAGAGTTCAGTATTATAGAAGAGTGTGATTAATGTTAAACACACTTAAGAACCTTCATCAATAACAACATGACAGCATCACGTCAGAGGTCAAAACTCTTGATGAATATGGTCAGTTTCAAACTCTGAGCCACTTGAACCCTAATAAACATTTTAGAGGCTAGGGAGAGACATCAAAGGGAAAGTTTACCCAAAAATGAACATTCTGTCATTATTTACTCAAGTTGTTCCAAACTTGTATAAAGTTCAGTTGAACACAAAAGAAGATATTTTGAAGAATACTATGGAAGTCAATGGCTACCAGCAACTGTTAATAACGGTTAATAACATTCTTCAAAATATCTTATTTCTATGTTCAACAGAAGAAAGAAACTCTGTTGAACACAAAACAGAATATTTTGAAGAAAGTTGGTGACCAAACAATTGACGGCACCCATTGACTTCCATTGTATGGAAAAAAAACAACAACTGAAGTCAACTGCTACCAGAAACTGTTTGGTTTCACACATTCTTCAAAATATCTTATTTTTGTGCTCAACAGATAAAAGAAACTCTGTTGAACACAAAAGAGAATATTTTGAACAATGTTGGTGACCAAACAATTGACGGTACCCATTAACTTCCACTGTATGGAAAAAACAATTACTGAAGGCAATGGCTTGGAAAAAACAATTACTGAAGTCAGTGGCTACCAGCAACTGTTTGGTCACCAGCATTCATCACAATATCATCTTTTGTGTTCAGCAGAGTTTCTTTCTTCTGTTGAACACAAAAATAAGATATTTTGAAGAATATTGGAAACCAAACAGCTGATTGTAGCCATTGACCCCCATGGTATTTTTTCCATACTTTTGAAGTCAATGGGTACCCTCAATTGTTTGGTTACCAACATTCATCAAACTATCTTTATTTGTGTTCAACTGAACTTCATACAGGTTTGGAACAACTTGAAGTTGAGTAAATAATTTCAGGCTATGCCCAAAAGGGGGTTTTTGGCATCAACTACTACTACTTGGCATCAACTCACCACCTTCAAGCAATTTCGAAAGACTTGCCTCTGGCGAATACTGTTTCTAAAGATTCCTAAGAATTTCTTCCGGATCTTGTAAACCTGGTATTGCATATTATGAATATTGTTGACCTTTTGAGTAATTGCTTTTTTAAAAAACACACACAGCAGTTTTGTATCATTAGCTGCTCATGCTGTGCCGAATGGATGAACTGAACGACTGACACCCAAAAACCACAAAGAATTCATGAAACCAAAAAAAAATTGGTAGGGAAGTGAGAGAGACAGACAGAACAACAGGGCCTCTTGATCAGGCACAAGAGCACGTCATGATCACAACTTCTTCAAAATGCAGGAGAGATTCTTGTGGTTGAAATAGTTTGAGCAATCTTACAACTCCCACTGCTAATGTTACCAAACTGCAACACGCACAGACAAGATCTTTGAGAACATGTTAAAAGGAATAATTCACCCGTGAATCAAACTTCACTCACCCTCAGGCCATCCAACATGTAGATTAATTTGTTTCTTCATGGGAACGGATTTGGTGAAATGTAGCATTACATCACTTGCTCAGCAATGGATCCTCTGCAGTGAATGGGTGCCATCCAAACAGCTGATAAAAACATCACAATAATCCAGAAATAATACACACCACTCCAGTCCATCAGTTAACATCTTGTTAAGTGAAAGCTGTGTGTTTGTAAGAAACAAATCCATCTTTAACGCCTCTTAACTTTAAACCGTTGCTTCTGGCTCAAATATATGTTCACAGTCCATAATACTGCTTCCTCCAGTGAAAAAGTCAATTTCCTGTTGTTCTCTTGCATCAAAATCCATTTGTTTAGATCTGTTTTGGACTGTTTTTGCTTGTAAACAGTGCTTGATCTGTGCACATTTTTCCTCTGATTCAGATGGGAGTCGGGACAACATTTTCACCTAAAAAAATCTATTTTATGGATAAAGGAGGAGATATTTTAGCCAGAAACAATGGTTTGATGTTAAAAACATCTAAATAATGGATTTGTTTCTTACAAACATGCAGCTTTTTGCTTTACAAGATGTTTATTGATGGACTGGAGTGGTGTGGATTATTCGTGGATTATTGTGATGTTTTTATCAGCTGTTTGAACTTTCTGTCATTCTGACGGCACCCATTCACTGCAGAGGATCCACTGGTGAGCAAGTGATGTAATGCTACATTTCACCAAACCTGATAAAGAAACAAACTCATCTACATCTTGAATGTATATGAATTTGGGAGAACATGAGCTTAACTGTCATGATAATAATATATAATACACAAATGTTCCCAAAATAAGCCTCACTTACAAAATATAATGCAGTGTGACCTGTATATGTTTGTAAAAATCATCCATTGAGAAATTACAATACAAACATGAAGAAACCTGCAGTAAATGCAAACACATTGAGTAATCATGTCATAAATCAAGAAAAAAAAAACATCATACTTAGTAACTTCAGAAGATGTGAGTCAAGATAACAATCACTAAAAATGTGCAATAACATCAGTACATTTCTTTTCTTGTATTAAATGAATCATATGAATATGAGAAAAGTTTGGAAAGTCAGTGCAGGTAAGTGGGATGTTGGGAATGTCATTATTATGCAATAATATTCCTTGTCCAATAAATAGAGTAACGAATGGAACCTTATTATAAACTGCAACCACATAATTTATTTTTCTTTTTTGATTTTAGTGTGATATAATGCACTATGAAAATATTGATGCAAAATGATCTTTGCAAAGTATGTAAACAGAATAACAGGTCATGCAAATCTTATAAGTTTAGCAGGTTTTTTTTGTTAACTATTAATAGTCCAAACAAACTGGTCAAGCTTAAAGCACACAATATGGATCACTGCTCATAATCACATATTAGTGCACTGATGTGATTTCCTTGTTATACATTAAAGGAATAGTTAATCCAAAAAACAATTCTGTCATTATTTATTCACACACATGACCTTCAATAAACGTTTCTGTAGAGTTTACTGACTCTCAATTCGTTCCAAACTTGTATTTCTTTCCTCTGTTTTGAAGAATGCTGGCAACCAATGCATCCAAACAGGTGCCGGTAGCCCTGATTTGCATATTATGAAGTCAATGGCTACCATTTGATTTCGCACATTCTTCAAAATATCTTCTTTTGTGTTCAGCAGAAGATAGAAACTCATACAGGTTTGGAACAACTTGAAGATGAGCAAATGGTGAAAGAATTATTATAAACTTGCACAGCTTGCACTGAGCAAATGCACAAGTAAAGTGTCTTCCCTTACCATGATGTGGCATAGTAATGGTCTCATTGGAGTTGCTGGTGCCCATATTGAAAATGACCACAGCGGAGGCATTGAGGGCAGCAGCATGTCTGATCTTTTCCCTGTAGGTGCAGTTTCCTCTGGCTATCAGTGCTATCCATGGGATGCTGGGATGGGGAAGGGGGAATTTAGTGTTGCTGTCACACGCCTGTCTGTCCTGCAGAAGAGATGGCATAAACACAAAGCCCCTGGCATCCCTTTTAGGTGAGTGCTCCCCATATCTGCCACATTCACTCTTGTCTGTCTTAATTTCAGATGTCACTGGATCCAGGTAGGTGATGTTGACAAAGGCAGTGTACCATTCCTCCTTCTCTGCCACTGTGAAGTCCAGACACAGCAAATGCACAAAGCAAAACGACAGCAGCCATGTAGACAGAGCAAGACTCCGGCAGGCTTGGGTTAGGGACATTGCCATGTTTTCACAAATGATCCCAAACTAACTGTTTTCACGCTGGGGAACGTCTTTATCCAGCCCTTTGCTTAGTATGTGATTATGCTCCTTAAAAACGGCATCACTTGGCAACCCCACAACACCACTAGAGCGCAGTTACAGCGAAAGATCTACCTGTCCATCCCCGTCGTCCTTTAAAAGTGGCTTATAGATGCAGTCCACCATCATGTCGAGTCACCCAGCAGCATTTGCGCTTGTTGTGACGGTGTTGGATGCGAAGGTTGCCAGGTATTGTTACCAAGCACAGACTGTAGAGGAAAAATGTAGTGGTTGAGGAATACTAAAATACACACATATTATATATGTATATATACACACACACGCATAGTCTTTAGAAGCTTTAGCAATCTTTAGCTATATACGTTTTTTTGTTGTTGTTTTAGATTTACTGGTTGATTAAAATTTAAAAAGTAGAATAGAATATACACAATATTTAAATTAGTCACCTTTTTTCATTTATTACAAATCATATCGAAAACAAGCAATGTTAAAACTTAATGAAGCCATTTGGAGGATCTGGCAACCGTTCCGTTACCCACAGCGCAGAACATGTGCGTTGCCCTCCTCTGTGATGGAGTGGGACTACATCTCCTCTAATTGTTTTAAATCAAAATATATATGGCTTTTAATATATGTAGATATTTTAATAAAATTGAACGGTGTTGGATTGCAATCTAAACAGTTCCAACAAGCAAAAGACACTTGGTAGTAAAAGTTTGTGGAACTGATAACAGCGTCAGTTACGTTCCTTCCGGAACGATTTATTGTTACACACGCACCGGGATCAGCTGTGATCAACTACCTGTTTTCTACGCGATTAAATCTTTTATTGGGGTATGTTTTATATGACAGACGTGCTCGATTATATGTTGTTGAGCTGTAAACAAAACCAGAAGTTTTTGTAAAAGTAACCGTTAAGCTGAGACGTTTAAAAAAGTCGTTAATGAACTCATGTAAGTTGAGTGGAAAGCAGCGCGGAGTCATACTCTGTCCACTGGAAATCGCAACGTGTTTTATCGGTTGAATCGATTACATGTGTCACAGATTTGTGTTCTGTCTTTGTGAATTAGGAGGTGAAAGATGCCTAAGAAAAAGACTGGCGCTCGTAAGAAGGCTGAGAGCCGAAAAGAGCGAGAGAAACAGATTCGAGCCAGTAGAGAGACTGTTGATGTGGCCAAACATCCATGCAATTCATCCATGGTAAGAGTCATCAAAAGCCTTCATACTGTAAAAATGTCATTTATTGAAGAATAACTTTAATAAGGATATACACGACCACCAGTCAAAAGTTTTTGAACAGTATGATTTTTAATGTTTTTTTATTTTTAAGTCTCTTCTGCTCACCAATTCTCCATTTATTTGATCCAAAGTACAGCAAAAACAGTAAAATTGTGAAATATTTTTACTATTTGTAATTAAAATGTAATTAAAATATACACTGCCCTCCAAAAGTTTGGAAACGCCCTAGAAAAATGGGGGTTTTGGACAATATTGGCACAAATCCTTTTTAATTTGTGATATTTTTGCACTAATAGGGGACAACACGAACTTCAAAAACACATTTTATTACATAAACAGTTTATACATAGAAAAAAACATACATTTTCGATTCATCAAAATATCCAGCATTAGCAGCTGTTACAGCTGTGCATAATCTGGGCCTTAATTAATTGTATTCTAAATGTAATTGGCAATCAATTGTTGAAGCTATTAAGGTGTGCTGACCCAAAAATCTTTTAAAAACCTGGGCCATGTTTAAACCAGTAACCAGGCATCACAGCATGTCTGACTTTGACATGTATATATTGCCATTATTATGTAATCAAAATGAAAATTATTATTGCTGGTCTTCAATGATAATGTCAAGTTATTTTAATGTATTTGCACCAAAAACTAAGGATTTATGCTACGTCCAAAACCACACTTTGCCAGGGGTGTTTCCAAACTTTTAGAGGGCAGTGTATATGAGATAAAGACATGTATAATGTTACAAAAGATTCCAGATAAATGCTGTTCTTCTAAACTTTCTATTCATCAAAGAAACCTGAAAAAGTTCTATTCAGCTGTTTTCAACATAATAAATGTTTTGAGCAGCAAATCAGCATATTAGAATGATTTCTGAAGGATCATGTGACACTGAAGACTGGAGTAATGATGCTAAAAATTCAGCTTTGAAATCACAGGAATGATTAATTTTAAATATAGTCATATAGTGAAAATATATCTAAATTTTGGTATGGACATGTTTTATGAAAACAATACTATCGAAAATTTCTATGAAAACTTGGATATAGGAATATTTAGTCATTTTCTTAGCATTTTTGCTGCAAGCTGCTTTTCTAGTTGGTACATTAATGCACTGACCTAACCATTTTTTTTCTCCTTTTTAGGAATGTGATAAGTGTCAAAGGTAATTATACCTTTAATTTTTGCATTCAGAATTTTTACAATACCTTGTACTTTTCCATAACATTCCATCTAACTATTTTCTCTTGGCAGACGACAGAAGAACAGGGCGTTCTGTTATTTCTGCTCTTCAGTGCAAAAACTTCCCATGTGTGCACAGTGTGGTGAGTTGAACTTCCTTCTTTTGAGCCTCAACACACCCTCCACACTCAAAACTGACCCTCATCATTTCCCCCCAGACGGAGGCTGTTTTTCTGGGAAGTAACCTGCGTGTCACTCGGTTTGATATTAGTTGTCTGTCTAGTGTTCTGAAACCTGGCCTGTCCAATAAAGATAACATTTTGTTCTTAAAAAACACACAAATAACTACTGATAAGAATACTTTCAAATCTGCAGCCCGAGAACAGAGCGCTGCTGCTTATTTCACACACGGAGGGCCATTTCCTAAAGGCACAGTGCATAAAATGTACTGACATTAAAGAAGTTGTTCACTTCTAGAACAGAAATTTACAGATAATTTTACTCACTCCCTTGTCATCCAAGATGTTCATGTCTTTCTTTGTTCAGTCATGAAGAAATTATGTTTCTTGAGGAAAACATACCAGAATTTGTCTCCATATAGTGAACTTCTATGGTGCCCGTGAGTTTCAACTTCAAAGGGCTCTAAACGATCCCAGCCAAGGAGTAAGGGTCTTATCCAAAAACTAAAAAAAACAATTTATTTACTTTTTAACCTCGAACGCTCGTCTTGCTTATTCTTTGGGATGCGCATGCGAACTCTGTGTATTCCAGTTCAAGATAGTTAGGGCATGTTGGAAAAACTCCCATCTCATTTTCTCCTCCAACTTCAAAATCCTCCTACATGGCTGTTTTACCTTTTTTTTTAAGACGGTGTTTGATCTTCTTTGCATGTTCAATTTGTAAACACTGGGTCGGTACATCCACAGCGATGCTGGACGATTTTGAAGCTGGAGGAGAAAATGAGATGGGAGTTTTTCGACATACCCTAACTGTATTGACCCGGATTACACAGAGTTCACGCAGAGCTAGACAAGATGTGCGTTTGAGGTTAAAAAGTATACAAGTTGTACCTTTTTTTTTTTTCAGAAAATAACCGATCATTTCGCTAGATAAAACCATTTTTCCTCGGCTGGGATCGTTTAGAGTCTTTTGAAGCTGTATTGAAAGTACATTTTGGAAGTTCAAACTCGGGGGCATCATATAAGTCCACTATATAGAGACAAATTCTGGTATGTTTTCCTCAAGAAACATAATTTCTTTACGACTGAAGGAAGGAAGACATGAACACCTTGAATAACAAGAGGGGGGGGGGGGGGAGTAAATTATCTTAACGTTTTTATTCTGGCAGTAGGGCTGTGTGAAAAAATACCGCCATTAATTAATTTTAAATGGTTCGATATAATTTTGCCCGGTTCGGTATTTCATAAGCTGTTGTTCTGAAGTTCACCTGTAGGCAGTGTCTGTAGTGTTTCCCAAATTGCTGTGAAATGGGTAAACATGACAACAGAACAACACGAATCCATCAACGAGCCCGAAATTAGTAAATAAAGACAACAGTAGTAGTGAAATATGGCATTATTTTGCATACAAAACAGATGATAAAAGTGAACGAACTGACCTTACTGCACCTGTATGCAAGCTTTGCTATAAATCCTGTGTTGCCAGAGGAGGCAACACATCAAATCTTGCCAAGGATTTGTCACTTGCTCATCCTGAATTTTTTTTTTTTTTTTTTTTTTTTTTTTTTTTTTTTTTTTTTTTTTGGCGAATTTAGAGATCGACAGGTGAGTTCATCATTCATCATTCATCAATTCAGTTTTAATTAACTTTTATTCACAACAGATCAGAGACCAGATCAAGTAATAGATTTCTAATGTAATTACATATTAAGTGATATTTAATATGAAACGTAGTGCGGTAAAATGTATTATGCTGTGGAATGTTGTGAAGTAAAGTTTTCTAAAGAAAAACACTGATAAAGTACAGCTCAAATGTGTGTGTGTGAAATGCTAGAACCATTTCAGTTTTGGTCACATAATATTTGCACTTGCATTACATAAAAACAGTTGGATCTGAATGAAGCAAGAGTTTTGCTATATTAATTTTAGTGTCATTAATATAAAGGGAATGGTTCTGCCACGTCGTTGACCGCTAATATGAAGCAGCTGTGAGAGAGATTATATAATGCTTTTTCTTTGGCTATCTGAGTCTGAAATCTGAAAACAATTAGAGAGAGAAAGAGAGGTAATAACATGATTTTAAATACACTGAATGTTAGAAAAATATTTTACAATAAAGCAACCTTTGTTAAAATTCTGTAGGTAAGCTGACCGTATTACAGCACTTACTAATCTACGTCAATAATTGGTTATAAATGATAAATTAACTAATAAATGTTTAGTATGTTAACATTACTTACTAAATTGTTTTCAATTCACTTATCTTTTGAGGCTGGTTATTTGTCACCTATGTGAAATGATATGTAGTTCCGAGGTATTAGATTCTGGTATCGTACTGAAGCCAAAATTATGGTATCAAGCCATCCCTATCTGGCAGTGAACTTCTTTAAAAGCAGAACTTAGAGTAAATAAAAAAAGTATAATATGATCCCTTTAAGTACCCAAAGGGAGGTGAACTTCTGGGTAAATGCTCATTGTATCAAAATAACAAGACACCGGACAGAGATGAATCACGATGAGTGGGCTACACAAAGAGAAGTACTACATTTTTAGGATATTAAAAAGTTTTAGGCCTTGGTTTCACAGACAGGGCTTAGATTAGGCCATAGTGCAATTAGGCCATTTAAATAATTATTAAAAAAAAAAAAAATTACTGGTGTGCAAAAGCACTGATATATTTTAAGATCAGTCAAGTTTCTTTCAGTTTAAACAGCTTACATTTTAATCTGAGACTAGGCCTAAGCCTTGTCTATGAAACTGGGGGATTGTCTTCTATTTGTGACCCTGGACCACAAAACCAGTCTTAAGACACTGGGGTATATTTGTAGCAATAGCCAAAAATACATTGTATGGGTCAAATATATATCAAAGCTTCATTTTTGATTAGTAATATGCATTAGTAAGAGCTTCATTTGGACAACTTTAAAGGTGATTTTCTCAATATTTGGATTTTTTTGCACCCATAGATCCCATATATACAAATAGTTGTATATCGTCCTGTCATAACAAACCATACATCATTGGAAAGCTTAGGAAAGCAGATTATGTATACAGCGCAATTTTGAAAAATGGACCCTTATGACTGGTTTTGTGGTCCAGGGTCACATGTGGTATATTTATTCTGTTATTTTTCTCGATTCAAAGGCAAAACCAAGTGTATGAAGGCTTCGGACTGTGTCATAAAACATCCTGGCGTTCACAGCACTGGAATGGGCATGGTGGTAAGTACAAACAGTGTTTGGCATTTTATATCCATTATGGAAAAAATAGCTGTTCTTGGGACAGAAATCCAAGCAGCAGCTGTCTTTGAGATGTTTTGTGTAAACTGTGAACAGTGAGCATCTGCCAAGAAACTTTTTTTTATAGGTTTGCTCTAAGAATGCAATAAAATAATTTGCAAAAACTAGGAACAGTGAGACATGAATAACCCTAAAAGCTGAACGAAGGAGCCTTTAGCAGCAATTCTATGACCATGTTAAATATTACTGTATAAATATGTAAGTCTATAAGCAATCTAATAGTTACTGATCTCATGTAATCTGGATTACGTAATCAGATTTAAATTAAGTGACGTTTTAAAATACTCATAATCAGACTACATGATTACACATTTTTCACACAATTATTCATAATTTATTGATTCGATCAGATTTAAAATTGCCGACTGCTTATATACATTTACACAAGACAGAAAGTCTTCAAGTCATTAGTCAGGTGGTGACAGCGTTTGACCACTGGATTTACAAAAATCATTTCAGGTTTAAAAATTGCATCAACTACTTATGAACACATTGATTTTTATTTGAATGATCACTCTCTAGGTTATTTAACCATGTATTTCTATGTCTTTGGAAGATCTTTCAAACGCATTAAAATGCACATATTCACAAACCTTTTTGTCATCTGATGCTCTTCCAACTTATATATTTACTTTAAGTACCTCTGAGATTTTAAAATAAATCTTTTAATAATTAAGTAAAACATTTGCATGTTCATTGGCTCTCTGACATTGGTTATGGTCATATTACATGCAGTTAAAAGTTTTTAAGTATGTTTTTTATTTTGATTGATTTTAAAATGATTTATTTAAATTGATTGTTTTTTTATGATTTTAATTATTAGCTTTTCATTAAACTCATAAACCCCCGGTAGTTAACAAACACTGGTTTAGGAAACCTTGACGTGTAATGTTTAGTGTGCTTCATGCTGTTAATAACAAACAGAATATATTTTCTTGCCTTTGTATTTTTTTATATCAATATTGTACAAGATTATCCTATATAAATCAAAGTGATAAACAAGTTAGGTCAAAAGTAATCTAAAAGTCTGATTATCTGATTATATTACCTAAAATGTGTAATGTAATGGATTACGTTAATAACTACAATTTTTGTCATGTCATTTGGAATTTGTAAGTTATCTACTCAAACTCTGCTTTCATCGTTAGCTGGAATATTTCTAGATATTTCAGAGTGCTTTCCCTCATTTTGACAGATCAGTGTTGGATTTCCCAACTCTGTGTTATTATAGTATTCATGACTAATATTGAATATTATAAATATTCCAGTAAAGAGTTTAGAGAATTGAAAGTGAAAAAGGGAAGAAAACTACATGTTTAAAGTGGCATTTGATAGACATCTAAATGAGGATTTAAGGGAAAAAAAACCTTGGCCCTCATTTATCAACAGTGCATAGAAGAGATTCTGTATTTTGTCTTACGAATTAAATTTCGAATGTGTGTAAGTACAAAAAAAAACATGCACACGTGGTTCTCACGCACACCAGTAAGTGATCATTGTTGATAAATCCCACATGTTCTTAAGCACCATGCTCGTTCACGATCACGGTCATTTGCGTTCAGAAACGCCTCCAATGGACCATATATGGAAACAGCTCTTCCCTTTATAAATTACGTGAAAGTATACATCCTCACCGAAGTCATGGCACAGAAAGCGGTACTGACTGAGAAGCCATTTTGTGCTGCTACTAAACAGACAAGCGCTGTCTTTAAAAATGCATTCTCTGCGCAGCACGAGTTGCCGAATGCTCTAGCAAAACAAGATCACCGATGACACTATAGCTACATTTCAAATGACTTCCTAGCTGCACTGCGAACCCCCCAAATAAATAAATAAATAAAAAAAAGGCTTATCTGACTTAGTATTTTTATCTCATATGCATGATTGAGGGGGGAGAGGCTAAATACTAAGTAAGATAAGCCTTTTTTGCAGTGTTAATTGAGAATTTGCAATTAAAGGACACAGGAAACACACAGCGGCACTTTCTTTTTGTAGTATTGCCATTTTACCAGTAGATTTTCTGCGTAAGCATCCTCAGAGTTGTGCTTGTATTTACACACATTCCTACGTATTGAAAACAGGACACAGCTTGAGGACTGAAAAGAGATTTTGCAGATATTCTTGAGATGAAAAATTATGTATTTATTGATACAAGCATTATGTAATTTTCCTGACAGAAAAATTGAGCATGATGGATGAGTATTTGTAGTGAAATGACTTATTTTAGTAATTTTGAGTGGAAGTTCTCTAAAATGGTTTCACTCATAATTTAAAACGCAGCAGGAAAATTTTGATTGTTGTTAAATTATTCCTTTTACAATCCAAATTTTAATTTGCACAAATTGCCCAGACATATGCATATGAGCTATGTCAGCGTTGTTTCCTGTTATTGTAGAAGAATCTGGGCATAATACATTTAAATGTGCTTTAATTTAGCTTTGGAAGGACTGGAAAACACTGTCGTGTCATTTAAACTCTTGCTATAAAACACAAAAGAGTCTTTGTGAATGTGTGGCTGTATTTTTAATGCAGTAGTGTTGCTTCCTTTAGGGGGCCATATGTGACTTCTGTGAGGCCTGGGTTTGCCATGGGAGGAAGTGCTTGAGTACCCATGCCTGCTCCTGCCCTCTTTCTGAAGCAGACTGCATTGAGTGTGACCGCAGTGTTTGGGAACACGGTAAAGAGCCAACTACAACACAAACAGTTACCATTAGTTAAATTAGTTGGGTAATCTGATTATATTTATTTCCAGTAACTGGTAATGCATTACTGTGAGTTTATCAAATGACTCAAGCAGGTTTGTTTTGTCATGTATTCACTGACAGTTCTCCTCAATTGGCTCCATTACAGTTGCCAAATATTTAACTTTATTGTTCAAATAAGCTAGCCCAGCACAGGCGGAAAAAAAAAAAGTTACACGAAAGTAACGTAATGCATTACTTTCCATAAAAAGTAACTAATGCAATGAGTTACTTTTTATTGAGTAATGCATTACTTTTTAAAATGCATTACTTTCCCCAACACTGATTACCATAGCTGTGATCTGCTTTCATTTGGCTATAGAAACCAATCAAATCCTGTTTGTTGTATAATATACAGGTGGTCGCATTTTCCGCTGCTCTTTTTGCCACAACTTCCTGTGTGAGGATGATCAGTTTGAACACCAGGCGAGCTGTCAGGTCTTGGAAGCAGAGACTTTTAAATGTAAGTCTGTCTCCTTTCCTGTGGTTTTTGTCTCTGTTTTTCTTGAATTACTTTTTTTTTTTTTTGTTGTTGTCCTATTTTCAGGTTTATCTTGTAATCGACTCGGTCAGCATTCTTGTCTCCGATGCAAGGTTAGAATTTTCATCAGTTTGATTTTGTATACATAAATTGTTAGGACAAGCTGAGATTGAAATTCTGGTTTTGTAGGCGTGCTTCTGTGATGATCACGCTCGAAGCAAAGTGTTCAAGCAGGAGAAAGGCAAGGCTCCTCCGTGCCCGAAGTGTGGACATGAAACTCAGGAGACCAAAGACCTCAGCATGTCCAGTGAGTGCCGTCCACCATCTAATATTACACTCTATTTTGCCTAATCTGAATTTTGCGACATCTAAATTTTGAGACATTTGATTCAGTATATATAATAATTTACAATAAAGTACATACAAATAATAATAGTTTTTTTTTAACCATTAAAAGCATTTGTTACTTGAAATACACATTAACTGAAATATAAATAGAACATTTTAGTTCAGCTAGTTTTTAAGACAACATTTCTCGTTTTCATTTAGTTTTTTAATTTACTAAACTAGATGAGTAAAGTTTGGGAACAAACGTTGAGTTGGCTTGAGAAAGCCTAGCTTGAAAGTTTAAAGCATTTGTAAAAGTATGAAAGTTGATGTCGCTATCATGATTTAGCACATTGCTTACATGGTTTAACATGTTGTTAGCATGTTTTATCATCATTAGCTTGTTGCTTGCATTTTTATAGGCTGATTATGATGTTGTTAGCATGATTAGCATGTTACTAGCATGTTGTTAGCATGTTGTTAGCATGATTAGCAAGTTACTATCATGTGTATAGCCTAATTAGCATGTAGCATTTTTAGCATGATTAACATGTTACGAGCATGTTTCTAATTGGCATGTTGCTAGCATGTTACTAGCATGATTAGAAAATTACTAGAATGTTGCTAGCATGATTATGAAGTTACTAGCATGTTGCTAGCATGATTAGCATAGTACTAGCATGTTGTCAACATGATTAGCATGTGTCTAGCATGATTATCATATTATTAGCATGTTGTTAGAATGATTAGCATGTTGCTATCATGTTTCTAACATGTTGTTAGCATGCTTAGCATGTTAATAGCTTGTTATTAACATGATTAGCAAATTACTAGAATGCTTGTTAGCATGATTATGAAGTTACTAGCATGTTGCTAACATGTCTCTAATATAACTATCATATGATTAGCATGTTGCTATCATGTTTCTAGCATGGTTGGCATGTTATTAACCTGTTGCTAGCATGATTAGCATGTTAGTAGCTTGTTACTAACATGATTAGCAAATTACTAGAATGTTGCTAGCATGATTATGAAGTTACTAGCATGTCTCTAATATGATTATCATATTATTAACATGTTGTTAGAATGATTACCGTATTATTAGCATGTTGCTAGCATGTTTATAGTATGATTAGCATATTGCTAGCATGTTGTCAACATGTTGTTAGAATGTATGTCTCCAATATGATTATCATATTATTAGCATGTTGTTAGAATGATAAGCTTGTTGCTATCATGTTTCTAGCATGTTGCTAGCATGATTAGCATGTTAATAGCTTGTTATTAACATGATTAGCAAATTACTAGAATGTTGTTGGCATGATTATGAAGTTACTAGCATGTTGTTAACATGTCTCCAATATGATTATCTTATTATTACCATGTTGCTATCATGTTTCTAGCATGTTGCTAGCATGATTAGCATGTTACTAACATGATTAGCAAATTACTAGAATGTTGCTAGCATGATTATGACGTTACTAGCATGTTGCTAGCGTGTCTCTAATATGATTATCATATTATTAGCATGTTGTTAGAATGATTAGCGTATTATTAGCATGTTGTTAGCATGTTTATAGTATGATTAGCATATTACTAGCATGTTGTTAGAATGTATGTCTCCAATATGATTATCATATTATTAGCATGTTGTTAGAATGATTAGCGTATTATTAGCATGTTGTTAGCATGTTTATAGTATGATTAGCATATTACTAGCATGTTGTTAGAATGTATGTCTCCAATATGATTATCATATTATTAGCATGTTGTTAGAATGATTAGCGTATTATTAGCATGTTGTTAGCATGTTTATAGTATGATTAGCATATTACTAGCATGTTGTTAGAATGTATGTCTCCAATATGATTATCATATTATTAGCATGTTGTTAGAATGATTAGCATATTATTAGCATGTTGTTAGCATGTTTATAGTATGATTAGCATATTACTAGCATGTTGTTAGAATGTATGTCTCCAATATGATTATCATATTATTAGCATGTTAGAATGATTAGCAAGTTACCAGCATGTTGCTACCATGTTTTAAAGGTTAGCAAGTTAGTACCATGTTACTAGCATGATTAGCAAGTTACTAGTAGTTGTTAGCATGGTTAACATGTTTCTAGCATGTTATTAGCGTGTTGCTAGCATGATTAACATGTTTGAAATCAGCCAAAACCTTTCTCAAGCCAACTTAATAATTACTTAATAAAAAATATATAGATATATTTTTAAAAATCGGCAAACTTTTTTTTTTAGTAGAAAAAAAATATTTAAAAAATCGAAATATGAATCTAAAATGTAAAAATATTTATAAAAATAAAACAAAAAAAATCTCATTCAAACTATTAACAAAAATGTTGTCAATATTTGTTATAGTAAAGTACAGTATATCAATGATACTAAAATAAACCAGTTTTGAGAAGCACTTAGGTGCCTGGTACTAACTGGATGGTTCTCTTTTATGTTCTTGCAGCACGAACACACAAATTTGGCAGGCAGACCGGTGCGGATGAAGATGGATATGGTGCATCTGGGTACAGCTCCTACTGGAAAAATCTGGAATCTGGAGGATACCAAGATGAGGAGGATATTGAGGAGGATGATGACTTTGAAGATGATGATGAAGAGGACGAGGAGGAAGACGACGATGAGGAGGAGGAGGAGGAGGAAGATGATCCAGAGGTGGAGGACTCGCTTTCGAATCTGAGTTTGGGAGCAAGCGGAAAGACCCAATAAAAATGCAATTTATAGATGAAATTCAGAAATTCAGATAGAGGTGTCATCTAAAAACATGAGCTTTACCATGTCAGATATTTGGCCTTTTGCTAAAGGTTTTCTGCATTGCATTGATATGAATGTGTGCGTAAATGTCTGACGTTGTCACCTTTTTGAATTTCAAATATATCTGAAGAAATGTTTTTAAAAGCTGTTTTGTGTATTTATTGAATAGGATTTCATTAGATAATAATGCGGACCAGACGCAGCTTCTCAGCTCTTAGGACGCCTACGCACTAATGTCATTTGTTAATATTAGTTAATGTATTAACAAACAATGAACAATATTTATTACAGTATTTATTCATCTTTGTTAATGTTAGTTAATACAAATACAGCCATTCTTTGTTGGCTCGTGTTCACAGTGCATTAACTAATGTTAACCAACAACTTTTGATTTTAATAATGCATTAGTAAATGTTGAAATTAACATTAAGCTTAATACGTTTCTGTAGAAGTATTGTTCATTCTTAGTTTGTGGTAACTAAATAAACCTTATTGTAAAGTGTTACCATTATTTTTTATTGATTTCAAAGGAAATAACATAGTAATCATACAAGAACAATTCAAGGGTTTGTGAAAGTGGAATCAAAAGTTTACATACACCTTGCAGAATCTGCAAAATGTTAATTATTTTACCAAAATAAGAGGGATCACACAAAATGCATGTAATTGTTTTATTTAGTACTGACCTGAATAAGATATTTCACATAAAAGATGTTAAAATATAGTCCGCAAGAGAGAACGATAGTTTAATTTATAAAAATGACCCTGTTCAAAAGTTTACATACACTTGATTTTTAAGTGTTGTTACCTGAATTATCCACAGCTGTGGATGTGTTTTTTTTTTTTTTTTTTTTTTTTTTTTTTGTGTAATGGTTGTTCATGAGTCCCTTCAGGTCCCACAAATTCTTTGGTTTTTCAGCATTTTTTTGTGTATTTGAATCCTTTCCAACTATGACTATGATTTTGAGAAGCATCTTTTCACACTGAGGACAACTGAGCGACTCTTATGCAACTATTACAGAAGATTCAAACACTCACTGATGCTCCAGAAGAAAAAACAATACATTAAGAGCCAGGGTTGAAAACTTTTGAACAGACGTGTTAGGACGTGTACATTTTTCTTATTTTGCATCAATATCATATATTTTTAAATTTAGTACTGCCTTTCGAAAGCTACAGAAGACACTTACATGCTCACCAGAAGACAAAATAAGTTAAATTTCCCTGATCTTCAAGTTTAAAAAGTCCTTCTGGAGCATCAGTGAGCGTTTGAACCTTCTGTAATAGTTGCATATGAGTCCCTCAGTTGTCCTCAGTGTGAAAAGGATCTCAAAATCATACAGTTTGAAAGGGTTCAAATACACAAAAATGCTGAAAAACCAAACAATTTGTGGAACCTGACGGATTTTTCTGAAGAACAGCAGGCAGTTGAATTGTTCAGGACAAACAAGAGCTTCATAAACAACTATCACTAAACAAAACAAGACAACAACAATATGCGAACGTATGTACACATCTTTTATGTGAAATATCTTATTCAGGTCAGTACTAAATAAAAAAATAACATGCGTTTTGTATGATCCCTCTTATTTTGATAAAATTCTGCAGATTCTGCAGGGTGTATGTAAACTTTTGAATTCAACTGTAGATAGATATGGACTTTGATTCAGGGCCAACAGGTGTCAGTGTTAAGTTAGTTTACTAACCGCTGCAAAAGCTGTTAATTTCTTTTTATCATTTCATACACATCCACATTATGGACATTCTTGTATTCAGCCTCAGGGTTTGTTATTGTTGATATATTATTTGATAATTTTATGCTTAGGTTTTGTAAAGGGGCTTTGGCATTAACTAAACGCGCTAAATAAAGCAAACTTTGAAAAAATTTGATTTTTAGTATAAGGAATTGTATTAACTAATTGTAAATAGCGTGACGTACACAGCTGGTCACGTGACGTCAACATGGCGGAGGCTATTAAGGGGCGACCCGCTCTACGCAAAATAAAACGGTTTTCTGAGTTCAATTTCAGGACTGAATTTAGTCTTTAAGGTATATTTCTCTATTGATATTTTTTCTACAAATGACTGAGTGAATATTTAACAATTTACTTTTATGATTTCATTAGAAGTCCTTAAAATAACCTTATCTTAAGCCCCTGTCAAGTCAGTGGACTTCTAACCTCCGTTCCTGCTTCCAAAGGCGATGAACTGGTGTTTAACACCCCAAACAAACATGTTGCCGAGTTACACAGAAGAAAGAGGAGTCGCGCTGCGCTTGTCAAAGTGAAAGAGCTCCATGGGCGGTGTGTGTGAGCGTGTGTGTGTGAGCGTGTGTGTGTGAGCGTCTGTGTGTGAGAG
Organism: Labeo rohita; assembly: GCF_022985175.1. Taxonomy (NCBI): domain Eukaryota; kingdom Metazoa; phylum Chordata; class Actinopteri; order Cypriniformes; family Cyprinidae; genus Labeo; species Labeo rohita. Next base: position 15,471,935 of record NC_066869.1, read on the forward strand.
TGTTTTCAGCAGCAGAGCTGATTAGTGCGCGCACGGAGGACGAGAGGAAGAAGCCTGCAGTGTGCACTCATGGATTAATATCCAACTGAAGCAATCACTAGGACATCCATGACATACTTCAAGGACTTTTACATAACGAGAACATGTGAACTTCACGCAGCTGTCGTGGTTGGCCTACCAACAATCTCGCTTTCGATGATTTTACTGACCCTCTTCCTCGCCTTCATCGTGGGATCTTGGAATAAGCCAGCCAAGCCAAAATCAAGGGTAGGAAACAAATACGCACTCCCCATATGTTTTGGTCCCTGCTGTCATTTATTTCACTGAACAAGGGTTAGTAAACTTCATGTGCTGGTCAGTGCAGGTTGAAAGTGTAGCTTTTGCACGACGCAATAAGAGTGACTTGTCAAAATATGTATCTATAATAGATCTGAACCGTGTTGTAAATACACGTCGAAAAGCATGGCTGTTAAATCGTTCAATTTCAACCAGTGGAATTACTCCGTGGCAAGATGCCCCCCCCCACCACCCCCCTTCGTTTTTTTAGGATGACCGTAAATGGCACAAAATGTCATCTCAAAAAACAAACAGATCAATTCATCTAATTTTGCGTTTCAAGATGGTTAAATAGTTATCAGTGACGCTGCAAAACATGAATGCCGTTAAAATAAATAAATAAATGTATAAATACCATTCTGCTTGTTAATGAGGGATTTGGACTTGTGGAAAATGTTTATTTTTAAGTAAAAAGATAAAAGAAAGACCTTTGGTATAAAAGAGAGAATTGGCAGAGAAGGTGGCATGTTTTTACTAGTGTTATTATGTTCCAGTTTAATACTTATTGTAATCAAAGCTTACTTAATATTTCCCTAAATTAGACATATATTTCAGATATCTAAGCTTTTGTCAAAACCTATAAGGTAACTGAGTGAAATCATTACATTTGCATTCACATGATAGCTGTTAGGACATATCGTCAGTTATAATATGGGCAGTTAAATATGTAATCATTCATATGTCGTTGGTGCTGATAGCCGTGTGGGCAGCGCGCCGACATGTTGCGTTCCGGGCGTCCCGAGTTCGAGTCCCGATCCCACCCCTTTCTCTCTCTCACTTCGTTTCCTGTCATTGTTATACTGTCCTTTCTTATCAAACATAAAAGCGAAAATGCCTAAAATAGATCTTAAAAAAATGTCATATGCCTGTATATTTGTTATAGACTAATTTTACCTTTCAGATGCAACTTTTACTGGTATTCCACTTTGTCCATTATTGGTTATTCAATTATCCAACTAAACTCTTGAAATAAAATTTTTAAATAGAGTAGTCAACAGTATTTCACATTAAATACACTTGAAATCTATAAATATTAATAAGGTGTTAATTTTGTGGGCTTTTTACCACAGTATTTTACATTTTGTGCTGTAACAACTAAATTAGCAGATATTTATATTTATTTGCTATAATAAACTCATGGGCTGATGCATCCTGCTTAAGAGGGTCATCTTCCCCCATCTTATCCTGTATTTTGGCCATTTTATTTTATTTAAATATACAGGCCTGTGCTTCTGCTGCTTTGCAAATATTGGCAGTAGACTAGAGAGCACATATTATTTGTAGTATTAAAGGAATATACAACACAAATACTTAGAAATATATGTTATTCATCTGAAAAGTAATGACAAAATCAAGCTCGGTCAAATATGCACACGTTCTGGCACACTTTACTATGTACGTAATCCTTTGTTGCATCAGTTGCTATCAATTACAAAACAGCATGATTTCAAGTTGGCTAGATCTTGAAATGTTACTCACTACTTATTTCTGTTTATCTGTGAAGTCATTTTAATACCTAAGCATATTCCTTTAACCAGTATCCATGGTTAATGTTACTCCTAGTAGGCTATACTTATGCATATTGCAAATTTGTCTAATCCTGTACTGTTTATTTGGTAGTAGTACTTAAGTGTTCAAAACTAGTAATTATCCTAGTTTTTAAGCTTCCTGTAACAATTCTAGTTTCGGTTTCGTTCACGGTTACGCTTGCAAACTTGTCGGATTAGTTACTGTAATTTTACTCTAACATTTTTTTTTTAAAACGCTTAACATTCAAAACGTATTGTATTACTTTACATTATTACGTATTGTATGTTATGCTAATGTGTCTATCAAAGATAACAGAAATAATTTGAATAAAGGTAACCAAAAGTATGTACTAGTGTTAATAAGTACTAAAATAGAATAGTTGACATTTGAACTATTAGCTGTTTTTTTTCGTCAATTTCAGTCTATAGTACTCATGTTTATGCTAATAACTTTTGAACTGTAAAGGCTAGAAACAAAATTCAACAACTTATCCTGATATCTTGCCTCAAGACAAGACAAACTCCTCATTTTCCCAAAAATCAAACTAGATCATCTTCAGACTATGCTGACATAAAGTTATGGAATTCCAGTTGATTCATCAAATTGTTATCGCATAACAACTGAACGAGTTTAACGACAAAGAATGTCAAAACGGACATTAGTCAATATCTCCGCCACGCTTTAGCATATTCAGACCAAACTTGGTGTGTGTTATGAAGACAATGACCTGACGTTAACTGCACATATTCAGCACAGTGCCACCTAGTGGTCAGGAGATATAAAAAAAAAATTCTCTTTTTGCTTGTAACTTCAGAACGTTTTGGCTAAAAATCACAAGACTGGTCTTTAGATTTGGTGCGACATACCAAGTAAGACGGTATTCCCAATTTCCCCACGTCAGCAATTTTATGGATCAGCCATTGTGAATTTTGCTGTAAAATGAAGAGATGCACCAAAATGAAAATTCTAGGCCTAAACCAAAAGCGAAAATTCAGGATGCTCTTGGGTGAAAACTGAAACCAAAAATAAACAGAGCATGAGCAGTACATGAGCTGGGTGGTGTGATTCAGCATATATTTTTGGCTCACATTTTGGGCCATTTTTATCTTATCATTTCTTATCTTTTTTTTTTTGGGTAATATTTAAAAAAAATGCTACTATAGCCTTTGATTAATTCGGTCTTTTGTCACGATTCTGTTCTTTGTGGATTTCTTAGGTCATTTACGAGAACACTGATATTAATTATGCCACAGCTGATCATTCTGATTTTATTTGAAAACTTTTTTTTTCGGGGTCAGTTTTCCTGAAAATCAAATCAGAGCATATTCAGACTATGCCAGCAACAATGTATGGATTTCGTGATGATATAACATTTTGTTTAACAAATCAACAAATTTGATGGCATATTGCCAAAATGTTTCAGAGGCATTACCTCTGTAAGGATTTGGCATATTGACACCAGACATTGCGTGTACCATTGTCACCACTCTTTGAACTCCACAATACAGCAATTGAATCAAAATATAATAAATCATTTATATGTTTACTCATTTTGTGCTTTGCTTTTATGTATTTGCCTTTGTTGTGCTTGGCATCTTAATTGCTATTATGTAGCACCGCAACAGTAATTTTTGTTTTAGTTTCCACTGACTGTGCAATTTGATTCCTGGAACTGCACAGTCTTTCTAACAAATGAAAGAATCACTTCTCCATCTGTGGGATTTTTGCAGAGTTTTTGTCCTTCGTATGTGTTAAAGGAGTGTATGATCTTTTACAGAGAACTGGAAGATGTGCTTGTAACCCTTGGTGCTTTGAGAATCACATGGAATGCCCGTTGAACTCAGAGGTTTGGAATTCTATCTTAATTCTGAGGTATATCTAAGAAATTAGACTGCTTATTTCCTTTGCTGATTGCTGTGTACAGGGTTGCTAAAACCAGCTCTAGGGTGATTTCATCCAAACTGGGCCACTGATTGACAAGAATGAACTCCTAGTATAATATAACTGAGTCCACTTAAAGGGTTAGCTCACACAAAAATGAAAATTAGCCCATGATTTACTTACCCTCAAGGCATCCTAGGTCTATATATGTATTTTTTTAAGACTAATCCAATCGGAGTTACATTAAAAATGATCCTAGCTCTTCCAAGCTTTATAATGGTGGTGGGTGGGTGTTTCTGTACAACAGACCACAAGAACCGCATCCATCCATAACAAAAAGTGCCTTGCATAGCTCTGGGGCGTGAATAAAGGCCTCATGCAGCGAATTGATGCGTTTTTGTAAGAAAAATATCTATATTTAAAATGTAACAATTACATTTCTCTAGCTAGTGCTAAATGTCATATGTGTAAGCCATTCCAGGCTTTCCCAGAAACCGTGTGGAGCGCTTTTTATTATAAATAGATGCACTTTATTGGACTTCTTTTGGATGATTGAACGGAAACACCCACCCACTGCCATTATGAAGCATGGAAGAGCCAGGATAATTTACGGATTTACACTAAGTGCAAATAGCCTGCCTTGTTGGCAGAGGCTATTTACACTTACTCCGCCCACTACTGTGTTATGGGGCTAGTCAACACTACAAAAGACAGCTGTCGATCGTCAGCTCCAGTGGCGCAAAGGATAAAGCATGTGCTATACTCTTTTTGACGTGATCGACCCGGGTTTGAATCTGCCCTGTGGCGAACTTTTTCTCCTTTTTCAAATCTCATATCATATCAGAAAGGCATTTATTTTCAATAAAAATGACAGAAATAATTGAAAAGTTGAAAATAAGTATCGGTTAGGGTTATGGTAGGTATAGGAAGGGCTTTATAAAAATTAAACTGAATTAAAATTCTAATTTACACTCAATAAAAAATCCTGCTATTTTAACATAGTGCAAATAGAATCTATAGCGACTTGCACTTAGTGTTAATAGAACCCATTGTTATTTGCACATAGTGTAAATAGCATCTGTTGTTAAGAAAGTATGCTATTTTCACTTATTATACTGTAAATGGCATCTAATTGCTATTTTCACTTAGTGCAAACAGCTGCTGCCTAATTGTTTTATGTAACTCCGATTGGATTCGTCTAAAAGAAGAAAGTCACATACACCTAGGATGCCTTGAGGGTGAGTTAATCAGAGCTAATTTTCAATTTTGGGTGAACTTACCCTTTAATGGAAATGGTGTAGGATTTACTTTGAAGCACATTTCACTCAGAGATTGGTAGTACATTTCAAGTAACATTGAATTAAAACATGAAGTTAAAAGACTGAAAGACTAAAACGTACTCCAATAATGTTGCATTTTTACAATGTCAATCGAAAGAAACTGTATAGGGAAGTGTAGAGTTGTTTGCCACACCTTTTGAATACTGAATATTTCTCAGAGTTTATTTGAATGCCAATTTGTTTATCAGACACATACATTAAAGTCTCGACTACAAAAAAGCTATTCGACATGTACTACACTGAAAAAACATTGGTGTAAGATTATCTGAATTAGTTTTCACTGCAGAGACGAAAACAATACTTTCTTTTAAGACACACTTTAAATGTCTTTGTTAATAATACATTGTAAAACTAATTTTTTACAGCTAATTATTGTATTTTGTGACGATGCTCCCCAATAGCAGGCCGGGCTGACAAACTGTATGGGGTAAGTTGTCACAATGGAAACCTGCCAATAAACAGGTCTATTATAAGCTGTATGAAACATCAACACAATTCTTGAAACTGCAAAAATAGAAGGCAAAAACTGCAAACTGTTGTTTTGGCCACGAGTCATTTATATAATATTACAACATATAACATGTGACAACTTGCCCCCAACAAAACTCTAAAACTCTAAGCTATCAGTTGATATCCACCTTCATTATATAGTTGACTTTATTTACTCTAGCACTCTTACATTTGTCTAATTGGACTTTTGACTCTTTATAGTTCTTGAGTTTATAATTGTTGAGATACGGCCCTTGTGACAGCATCACAACATGTGACATGTAGCCCCTCCCCCAATATAGTTATGATCCATAAAAAATAATTAGTGTTACATGAACTGACACATCTGAGATTCAAAAGTCCAATTTAAATAGCCTTTTATCTGCTGCTGCCCCACTGTAGTGTGCATTAGCTAAGTGTGCACGCTATAAAGAGACGCTGACGCGGCTTGTAATGCGAAGCCGCTACGAGTTCAATCTTTGCCTCGCTCTGCCTGGAGCAAACAACACTATTATCTGTTCAGTATAATGTTGTTTAGCCTTTTCAGTTTGCGCACAATAAACAGGGTGGAGAATTGTGACCTTAAACGTGATCAGATAGAATTGAAACCTAAATCTGATAGCACAATGACGTTGAGATCTTTGGTCACAAGATGGTGGTAAAAAAAAATCAGGTTTGCGGGGAAAAAAAAAGGTTGTGTATACACTGTGTGCTCTGTTTGATTTGTTGATGTCTTGATGTAGTTCATCTGTATTTCCACTGCAACCAAAACTAGCATAGTGGAGTTACACTGGCTCTGTTCCAAATCTGAAATGTAAAGGCTGTTATAAAAAAAGACGCTGTTGCTGTAGTACATTTTGCATGGAGCTTGATGGACAAAAAACTGTTCCCAAATGTGAGAAATGTGCATTGTAAATAGTTCAAATTCACTCAATACCACAACAGTGTCAATTCAAATAATGACTATTTTGCCCGTCATTTGTGTGCTGTGTATTTTTACAATTTTTTAATTCAGCATATATGTATTCAGTTAATCAGAAGTGACAGTAAAGACATTTATAATAATAATAATTGTTTCTTGACAAATCAGCATATTAGAATGATTTCTGAAGGATCATGTGACACTAAAGACTGAGGTAATGATACTGAAAATTTAGCTTTGTGTCACAGGAATAAATTACATTTTACTATATATTCAAATACAAAGCAGATATTTGAAAAGTTAATAATATTTCACAATTTTACTGTTTTTACAGTATTTTTGGGCAAATAAATGCAGCCTTGCTGAGCATATGAGTCTCACTGAGCACAAACTTTAGAACGGTAGTGTAGTGTCCCAAATCATTCAAACGCAAAGTTCCGTTTTAGATCAGTTGAACTGTAGAGAACAATGCCAGTTGCTAAGTTCTGGAACAGAGCCATGTGCTGCATGCTTGTGTCTGTGTTTCTGTATAAACACTCATGTTTTTGAGTCGATTAGGATCAAAACGTGGGTCAATAATGGTTAATGAATTGTACAGAATATGCCTATTGTGCCTGTGAGAATACAATCATAGTATTTTTGGATGCAACACAAAGGCTGTTGGTTTGGGTGTTGCTCCTTGGACAACATTAGCACCACAGTAGTTGAATCCGCAGGCAACATTGCAGATGGGTTTGTAATGGAGTTGAAGCAATTATAATGGATTGTGTAGCATTACTAAACCACTTTACATGAACTGATGCCACGTTGTTTTTATGTATTTTGTGTGTGTGTTCAGCTGTCTAAGTGCTCTATTGCCTGTGGCTGAAAGTCATCGAGTGCAGGGACTGCGAGACCTCCAGAAAGCACTCGAAGACGAGCAGATAAAGCTTTTATTTGAAGTAAGTATGACATCTGAGATTTGGATACTTTGTGCAACTCAAGGAGTCGGTGCATAGTCAGTCTCGACCTTACTTTTCTCTCACAATCGCTGTTATCTGCATTCTTTTCCTAGCGGTCATAAAACCTAGATTCCTAATTTGTTAACGTTTTATTTTCCAGCGTTCTGATGCAAGTCTGTATACACCAAAAACTGATGACATCGAGGTAAGCTCACTTAAAAAAATCATTTTTTACAAAATAAAAAAATGTTGTCAACAAATTGTGAATGAATTTCAGTTACACAATTTAATATGAAAAAAAAATGCAGTGCTAACTGAACTCTGTTTGTCTGCAGAATTGCACATATAAGTTTTTTGACTGTTTTCTGATGGAGATGAACGTTATCTTGCATGAAGAGAATGAAAAAAATCACAGGTTAATGATATACAAGACTTTAGAAGTGTACGAGAAAGAAGTAAGTCAAAGCAATAACGAAATGTGCATGTGTCAAGATTATGCATCATTCAGAATTTGTATTCCTGAACTGAAATTGTTTTTAATAATGCATTTCATTTAATAATGCATTAAATTCACCTACATTTGAAATGGCACCACAGAAATCTGTATTTATGAATAATTATAAATAACATATAAATAAATTCTAAATAACAAAAACATCTATTTTATATTCACAGCGGGTAAAATAAGTATCGAACACGTTGCCATTTTTCTCAGAAAATATATTAGGTGCTGTTGAGATGAAATTTTCAATGTCAAAAACAACCCAAGCAATCCATACATGCAAAAAAAACCCCCAAGAACAAATCATTTCATAAAAATGCAGCTATGTGTAATAAAATGGAATGACATGCTGTATGTTTTACACATTATACATTAATTATTTTTTTTTTCCAGAATTTGAAATGCAGAACATGTGGAAATGTACGTATATACAGTATGTCACAAAAGTGAGTACAACCCTCACATTTCAGAAATCATTTTAGTATATTTTCTCAAAGGACAATACTATAGAAATGAAACTTGGATATATTTTAGAGTAGTCAATGTGCAGCTTGTATAGCAGTGTACATTTACTGTCCCCTAAAAATAACTCAACATACAACTATTATTGTCAAAATAGCTGGAAACAAAAGAGCGAGTACACCCTGAGTGAACTTGTCAAAACTGTGTCCAAAGTGTCAATATTTTGTGTCAAACCACTGTTATCTAGCACTGCCTTAATCATTCTGGGCATGGAATTCACCAGAGCTGCACAGGTTGTTGCCGGGATCCTCTTCAAATCCTCTTTAATGACATCATGGAGCTGCTGGATGTTAGACACATGGTGCTTCTCCACCTTCCGCTTGAGGATGCCCCATAGGTGCTCAATAGGGTTCAGGTCAGATCACCTTCACCTGCACCTTCCTCAGCAAGGCCCGGTTTCTGAAGGAAAGGCATCATGTTCTGCTTCAGAAATGTACAGTACATAATGGAATCCATGTTTCCCTCAATGAACCGCAGATCCCCAGTACCAGCAGTACTTATGCAGCTCGGACCATGATGCTACCGCCACCATGCTTGACTGTAGGAGAGACACAGTTTTGTTGGTACTTCTCACCAGGGCATCACCACACATGCTGGACACAATCTGAGCCAAACACGTTTATCTTAGTCTCATCAGACCATAGGACATTGTTCCAGTAATTCATGCTCTTGGACAGGCTGTCTTCAGCAAACTGTTTGCAGGCTTTCTTGACGCCAATGCAAACCCACTTGTTGCGGTGTGCCGCGTATGGTCTGAGCACTGACAAGTGGGCCTTCTACTTCTGCAGTTTCTAAAGCAATGTTGGCAGCACTCATGCATCTGTTTGTTTTGAAGCCAGGTTCTGCACCTGATGCTCAGAATGAGCACTCAACTTCGTTGATCGATCCTTGCGAAGCCTATTCAGAATGGAACCCGTCTTGGAAAACCTCTGTATGACCCTGGCCACAATACTGTAACTCAGTTTCAGGTTGTTACTGAACCTCTTATAGCCAAGGCCATCTTTGTGGAGAGCAACAATTCTAATTCTCAAATCTTCAGAGAGTTCTTTGCCACGAGGTGCCTTGTTGAACATCCAGTGGTCAGTGTGAGAGAATTGTACTCAAAGCACCTCATTTTAACTGCTCTAATACAAGATACACAGCTTTGTATAGTCCTGTCAATCAGACAAAAACATAAACATGATGAATAGGACATGTGGCTTTGCATGGGCCAAAACTGCCAGCTGTTTTGACAGTAACGGCTGTATGTTATTTTTAGGGGACAGTAAATATACACTGCTATACAAGCTGCACACTGACTACTCTAAAATACATCCAAGTTTCATTTCCTTAGTATTGTCCCTTGAGAAGATATACTAAAACGATCGCTGAAATGTGAGGGGTGTACTCACTTTTTTTGTGAGATATATACATATATAGTTTTTTATGGCCCAGGATAAAACATTTTTATTATTAGTACACTTGTGTGTAATATTATAGCTATATAATACTTATAAATGTCATATTGTTTATATATTGTGTATATAATATAGAATTACATCTAAAAACAATATGGTGGACATTGGACATTTTGTGGTGCTGTATGGTGAAATTAAAATTGGTTTGATTGGCTGATTGTTTGAAAATATTAAACTTAGTGAAGAAAAATGTGTAATATCTGATCTAATTTGATAAATAATTCCACATATTAAAGTGGTGTAATACTGAACAGTGAAGAATATGCATAATTGGTTACACAACTTGTACAACTAATGACTTATGTTGACTGACAGTTATGTTTGTAACATCTGGTAATAATGAGTTTTTTATTTGGGCTGCTTTCACAGAAATGTTCAGAGCGGCATCTTTGTGAACTACAAGAGCTCACAGACTCCAGAACGTTTTGGAAAACGATGAGAGATTTCATTCAGAAACAGCAATTTCTTTGCAGAGGACAGTCTAATACAACATGCGATTAAAATCATACTTTATTTCCCTGAAAGCATGTACAATAAGCTCATTTATCTATTATCATTTTAAATTATGCTAGTCTTTTTTTTGTTATTAATATTTATATCACCTCAGTTTTAAAGTGTCACTTTATTAATGCTCTAAGAATGATATATTTTTGTAACAGAGGGGTTTCATGAATGATTGTTTAACTGTGAATGTCTTTTGTACAGAATTTTAAGGTGATAAACAGTTTAATGTAAAATAGGTTTTATATGTTGTTTTATATCCAATGTATTGTTACATTAAAGCATTTTTTTATTAACAGAAATAATGTCATTCATGTTGAGGTGAATTGGATTATGGCTTTTTTCAAAAGCTGATTTTCAGACCATCGCTGACCTAATGATCCCATCCAAAGGAAACTTGACGCCTGTTATCATTCAATTACTTTGAGGGAATAATGGCTTCTATTGTTTCGATTTGGCTGAGGAAGGATTTCCTTTGGAAATTCTTTGTGGTCCTGACCCTCAACACCACTGGCCCACAAGAGCTGCACAAGGGTTAGGAACTGTCACAAATCACAAACGGAATGTATTTTTTAACAGGAATGAAAACAAGGCTGTGAGGAACAGAAGTAGAGTGTGTTCAATGGACTGTACTGTTGTTGAGCAACAAATGTTAAGCTTACAGAAAAAAGAAAAAAAAACTTGCGGTTCACATAAAACAGTTTAGACAAATGCATGATCTAGGACTTTAATATAGTGCCTGCCATTGCAAAGAATTCTATTCCTCACTTCTTTTTGAGTTGTTGTCTCTGATTTTACATCTTGCAATTCCATTTTTTTTTGCCATGTAAGGTAATTGTAACTTTGTACTGTAAGTATATTTTGAGAATTGTAAGTTGCCATCTTTTTTTTCTCAGAATATATCGCTTAATTATACTTTTACATTTGTTAAATCAGAAAAAAGTCAAGTATGTGAGATCTGTACTCAAAGTTATGAGAAAAAAGTCTGAATTGTGCAATATGTAACAATTTTGGCATAAGGAAGTTTCTATGCTCACCACCTTGTTTCATGTGAGCTACATTTAATGTGGCATCTAATAATTAAAATAATGACTTAATGATTTCTAAATGTGTCATTGAGCTGCTTACCTGATGATGATGCTGCAGGTTGTTGACTTTCTCTGATCTTCATGTGATTTGAAAACACCATCCTCAGCAACTCGAGGAAAGCTGAGGACCCTTAGTCAGGAAGTTACAAACTGCCGAATGAACAGGTACTAATATAAGACAAATTACTGATAGTACTAAGGGAACATTTTAAAAAAGTAATCACAACAAGCACAATTTATGTAGTTTTTATGTGGTGCTTTTAGAAATTGAACTTTAATATTCTCCAAAAAAGATTCCTGTTCATTTGCTCACCTTCATGTCATCCAAGATGTTCATGTCTTTCTTTCTTTAGTCGAAAAGAAATGAAGGTTTTTGAGGAAAACATTCTAGGATTTTTCTCCATATAGTGGATTTCAGTGGGGATCAAGAAGTTGAAAGTCCAAATTGCAGTTTCAAAGGGTTCTACACGATCCCAGCTGAAAAATAAATGTCTTATCTAGCAAAACGATCTGTTATTTTCTATAAACAATAAAAATGTATAAGCCTTTGTAACCACAAATGCTCATCTTACACTAGCTCTAGATCTGCATCTACACGGGTTGCATAATCATGTTGGAAAAGTCACATGTGGTTCGCTCTTCATCTATGTACTTCGGTTCAAAAAGGCAGGGTAGGCTGAAAAACTCTCATTTTCTCCTTCAACTTCAGATTTACCTTTTTTTGTAAAACGTGTTTGACTTTTCTTCGCACGTTCGCTTTGTAAACACTGGGTCAGTACTTATGCCTACGTCACACAAGAATCTGTAATGCGTGAGGTCGACCTAGCACAAGATGAGCATTTGTGGTTAAAAAGTATATAAATTTACTTCTTTTTTTTTTTGCTAGATAAGACCCTTATTCCTCAGCTGGGATCGTATAGAGTCCTTTGAAGCAGCACTGAAACTGCAATTTGGACCTTCAACACGTTGATCCCCATTGAAGTCCACTATACGGAGTAAAATCCTGGAATGTTTTCCTCAAAAAAACGTAATTTCTTTTTGACTGAAGAAAGACATGAACATCTCGGGTCACATGGGTGTGTGTAAATTATCAGGAAACTAATTCTGGAAGTAAACTAATACTTTAATTCGTCTAGTCAGGCATTTAAAGGAGAAGTCCACTTCCAAAACAAAGATTCACATATAATGTACTCACCCCCTTGTCATCCAAGATGTTCATGTCTTTCTTTCTTCAGTCGTAAAGAAATTACGTTTTTTGAGGAAAACATTTCTGCATTTTTCTCCATATAATGGACTGATATGGTGCATTTTGAACTTTCAAAATGCAGTTTAAATGTGGCGTCAAACGATCCCAAATGTGGTTGTAAACGATCCCAGCCGAGGAAGAAGGGTCTAATCTAGCGAAACATCAGTTATTTTCATTATAAAAATACAATTTAAATACTTTTTAATCTCAAACGCTCATCTTGCCTTTCTCTCCATTAACTCTGTGTATTCTGACTCAAGACAGTTAGGGTATGTCGAAAAACTCCAATCGTATTTTCTCCCTCAACTTCAAAAATCATTTAAAAATCATCCTACATCGCTGCAGAAGGTCCAACCCAGTCTTTGCAACGTGAACATGCAAAGAAGATCAAACACCCTTAACAAAAAAGGTAAAACAGTGATATAAAATGATTTCAAAGTTGAGGGAGAACATGAGATGGGAGTTTTTCGACATACCCTAACTGTCATAAACCGGAACAAAAACAGTCCAAACAGAGTAAGACAAGACGAGCGTTTGGCATTAAAGAGTATATAAATCGTATTCTTTTCATTAAAATAACCGATCGTTACACTACACAAAACACTTCTTTCTCGGCTGGGATCGTTTACAACTGCATTTGTGATCGTTTGAAGCCGCATTTAAACTGCATTTTGGAAGTTCAAAATCGGGGCACCATATCAGTCCATTATATGGAGAAAAATGCTGAAATGTTTTCCTCAAAAAACAAGAAAGAAAGACATGAACTATAAATTATTTGTAAATTAATTCTGGAAGTTCTGGAAGTGGACTTCTCCTTTGAGGCGCTTTCTGCAAATGTAATAATTTAATATTTTTGTACGTTCACCCACGTAAAAATGACCGGGCTGATATTTTAGCCATTAGCGACACAAATGTATTTAAATAGCAGGTTCATTGGCATTTACCAAAGGAACGTAAACATTCCAGTAAGCCGTTCTGTTTAGACCCACTGACAAGCATGAATGTGATCCGGGAAGAACTATTTGGCTAATCAGATAAACACATGACTGTTTTAGGAACATTATATTTCATCCAAAGCATTTCATACTGACTGTAAATCAGTCAGTATGAATCTGATCCACATGTACCGTGATAAGCATCATAAAACAGCACAAACTCCCACATAAATGCTTTCAAAGTGACATTTGATATGAGGCTTTTTAGCGCGAAGAGAGCGATTATTCCTTTACAGCTGCAAGTTCCAAGAATCATCCTAAAAAATAAAACGTGTGAAATGGCTTTATATACCAACACAAATTTAAAACATACAGTGCACACTTTCAGAAACAGCTCAATACAAAAACAAAACTCTGGTCATGAGACACATATATACAGACATGTGATGAATGTCAACTGATATGACAGGCTGCAAACATATTCAGACAGTTTCTGCAAATTGCGAACTTTTTTTTCACTTTTGACTGAAAAGATTTGTACACATTTGATGATTTACATGTAAATAATGTATAGTTTACATTTAGTATTTTTAAATTATTTTTAAATAACACTGCATTCTTTCTTAAAACCATAAAATAAAAGAGTATGTCCTTATCAGTAGGCCTTTTTGAAAATATATTAAACTTTCCTGTTCCTGAATATATATATATATATATATGAACTTGCACAAAAACACACATATGTACAGCAGGGTCTAAACATCTGAGATTCTATAAAAATGGTAAGTGGGAATTTGCATAAATAATTAATATTAAATTGAAGTATTTGCTGTTTAAATTAAAATTGTATTATTATTTTAAATTTTTAAATTACATTTTGAATCCCAGCTTTCAGTGTGAACTTTTGAACCCCACTGTATAAACAGTATGTCGATAATAATGGTGCTGCTGTTCAGGAGTCCACCTTGCCGTACGTCCCTTCAGGTGGCCGGTAGTATTTGGGAAAGGCCATCAGCTGGAGCATGTTGAAAGCGTATTTTCTGCACTTTATATTCTTTTGCACATTCTCAATCCGGCAGCCTTCTCTGATGAGGGGAAAATGGAAAAGAAAGAACAGGAAAGGAATGATAATGATGATAATGATGATGATGAAATCATAAAAGAGCAAAAAAGACAATGAAAGCTCTCTTTGAACCTGCATGTTAATATGCATAACACGAGGAAACATTTTGATTTTACTGAATAAATGACACTTCAATTATGAAAGCACAATGCAACAGATAACTATGACATTCACGCTGCATTTAGAGCGTGTCAAAAAACAAACACGTTCTCACTTCCTTCTGATAAAAAACATGCAGCTGCTAAAATGCTTTCCATTTGAGATCAAAATACCATTCCATACCTGTATGTGACAGTTCCCGTATTTGTTTCACAAAGAAAATAACATAAGGGTGGAAGACATGAGGGTTTGAACCATTAAATATTACCAAAGTATTTAGCAGTATGAGTGCTCAAAGTGAAAGTACTTATTTT
The DNA here is from genome assembly GCF_022985175.1 of Labeo rohita. Taxonomy (NCBI): domain Eukaryota; kingdom Metazoa; phylum Chordata; class Actinopteri; order Cypriniformes; family Cyprinidae; genus Labeo; species Labeo rohita. Next base: position 15,487,161 of record NC_066869.1, read on the forward strand.
GTTAGTTGTGGGATAACATTAAATACCTACGGAAGCCTGTTTTCACCACAGGATAAAACAAAAAAAAAAAAGTAACTGCGATATTTCTTTGAATTCTGAATTCTTTGAATTACTTCACAGTTGTAACCTTTTCTCAGAATTGCAAGATATAAACTCAGAATTCAGACAGAAAAAGTGTAAACTATGAGACAGAAACTAAGAATTTAGAGAGTAGAAAGTCTGAATTAAGAAATATAAATTTAGAAATCAGAGAAAAGAGTCAGAATTGTGAGATATGAAATCAGAAATGAAAAAAAAAAGAGCCTAAACTGTCACATGTAATCTCAGAATTAAGTAAAGAGATAAAAAAATATGAATTCAGAAAGACAAAGTCTGAACTGAAAAATATAAACACAGAAACCAGAGAAAAGAGTCTGAATTGCGAGATATAAACTCAAAAATTAGAGAAAAGAGTCTCGTTGTGAGACAAACTCAGAATTCAGAGAAAAATAGTCAGAACTGTGAGATAAAAACAGAATTCTGAGAAAAAAGTCTGAATTGAGAGATATAAAATCAGAAATTAGAGAAAAGAGTCTTAATTGAGAGATAAAAACAAAACATTCAGAGAGAGAAGTCTGAATTGAGAAATATAAACTCAGAAATTAAAGAAAAGAGTCTGAATTGCAAGATATAAACTTGGAAATCAGAGAAAAATGGTCACAATTGAGAGATAAAAACAGAATTCAGAAAAAAAAAATGTCTGAATTGAGACATAAACTCAAAAATTAGAGAGAAGAGTCTGAATTGTGCGATATAAACTTGGAAATCAGAGGAAAAATGTCTGATTTTAAAGATATAAACTCAAAAATTAGAGAAAAGAGTGAATTACGAGATAAAAACTCAGAAATCAGAGAAAAAAGTCTGAACTGATAAATGTAAACTCAGAAATCAGAGAAAAGAGTCTGAATTGTGAGATATAAACTCAAAAATTAGAGAAAAGAGTCTGAATTGTTAGACAGAAACTCAGAAATCAGAGAAAAGAGTCTGAATTGAGAAATAAAAACTGAGTATTCGGAGAAAAAAAGTCTGAATTGATAAATGTAAAGTTAGAAATTACAGAAAAGTCTGAATTGCGAGATATAAACTTGGAAATCAAAGAAAAGAGTCTGAATTGAGAGACAAAATCTAAGAATTCAAAGAGAAAAGTCTGAACTGAGAGATATAAACTCAAAAGTTAAAGAAAAGAGTCTGAATCGCGAGATATAAACTCGGAAATCAGAGGAAAAAAAGTCTAAATTGAGAAATATAAACTACGAAATTATAGAAAAGAGTCTAAATTGCAAGATATTAATTTAGAGGAACAAAAAAAAAAAACACTGAAAAAATTCTGAATTGCAAGATAAAGTTTTGTTTTGGATTTCCTTGGCAAAAGCAGGCTTCCGCAAATACCTGTAAACAAAGACCCCGAATACAAATCAGAAGTCAAAGTGTTATTTGTGAAGACAGAGAGAACCACTCGAGGAAGCAAGTAAGAAGTGAGACGCAGCTCAGTTATGGCATAATCAGCAGTTTATTGGTATTTTGCAAGCAAAAAAACAAGACTTAAAATGAGCCACACCACCAGGAGGTGGGAGCTGACAAGCAGAAGGGCAATTGGATAGAAGTGGCGGGACGCCGGCTTGTTAATAGCTACAGAGCCCGCTTCAGGGTCGTCCCATTGGGCAACCTCTCCCTGGGCCAAGCGACCACTGAACGGCAACCAGAGAGAGAGAAAGAAGCAAACACACAAACACATTCAACAAGATGTTAGATAAATAGGTCAGTTTAGACAGAAACAAGAAAAAGTTAAACAAGTTAGTCAGGCCTGCTCCCACACACACAAATACAACAAAACCTTAGTAAAATGCACAGCATTTTTTAAAATGATGACATGAAGGTAAATGATGACAAAAATGTATTCATTTGTGCTCTGAAGGAATGGAGGACAAAAATATCAGAAGCATCTGAGTCTCATTACATTCAAACCCATTCACGTCTGTAATTTTCCACAGACGTGGACAAAACAGCAAACTACAACAGTAAACCTATTGTGAAACATCACGTAATCAAATCCTTATTAAATGTGCTGAGAATGGCAGAATGGGCAATGCAAAAATGAATTAAATGTCTGTTGTGTTGTGCACAAAAAACAACCAAACAGCCCAACAAGTTTAATCTGATTTACAAATGTCTCTTTTAAACGAATCAGTCCAATAGACTCACATATCAGTCTCACTTTCATAAGCATCATGACTGACTTGCTCAACTGCAAAATGATTCACCGTTTTCAAACAGGTTTCTCAAACAATCCCTCCCAAATACTAACATAATCATTCATGGATGAGTTAACAAAGAAACATTCATGTAAATGCTCAAAGATAAAAAAAACAAAAAACAAAAAACGGCACGTTTTCCAACACTAAACACTCCCTAGAAAGTAATTATGTTTAATTTATGTTGACACCATTCTATATTGTGCTAATACTGAAAACACCTGTCAAAGTAAGCTGTGTCTTTATATTAAATTACGTCATGCAATCTAAAAACAAAAATGATTAATAAAATGTTAAAGCTGAAAAAAGTGAATAAAATACATATTCAGGGTTTCTGCAGGCTTTATGAGGGTAAATTTAAGACTTGCTAAAGAAAATTTAAAGAAAAGGGAAAGCAATACAGCAATATGTTCCCTAAGTATAATTCGAGTTTTACTTTCACTTTCAAATTAGCAGCAATTCAGCATCTACCAATTGTTTGTTTTTAGTTCATTTGAGTTTTCCCTCTTTTCCTCGCTCTCCTTCAGTAAAAGCGCCTTGCACATTTTACTTTTACTTTCAAATTAGTGGCAAGTTGGCATCAAGCAGTTGTTTTTAGTTTGTTTAGTTTTTTTTCACGTTCCTTCAGCTTTCAGTAGCTTGTAAACAGGGCTGCTTGTGGCCAAATGGGTGCCCTAAGCAGAACTGTCATTATGGAAGTAAAAACACACCTATTATACAGGGTCAAAATAAAAATTTTATTAGGCCTAATACAGTTGTCTAAGTGATTTTATTGTCTCAAGCATCCAGAAAACACACAAAAGAAAATGAAGCAGTTTTACTTCGATAAAACCATGGTTAATTGAAGAAATTATAGAGGCTGTAGCATTTCTATTACAAGATTAAGTGGATATTTGAATTAAATGTTTGGACACTATTAAACAAGGATTTGACCGTCCTGTAAGAGTAACAGCAACAATTATTAGGCCTCTGGCATCCTTTGCAGGCATTTGTAATAATATGTAATTTTTCATTTTAGCCCACATTATGTATTTTAACTGTGTTTTTTAATGAAACCATATGATTATTTTTAAATAACCGATCATTATTGCCTCCTTGTTTTTATATCGGTTAATGCATTTCAAGCCATGGAAACTAGTAAGTGCGTTGGCGGTGGTGAAATTATTACAGACATTAAAACACGTTATTAATGTCAACAGCAAAAAAAAAATTGGGAGTTGGTGCCCTACGCAGACCACATACTCTGCCCTGCGCATTTTACATTCACTTTTAAATTAGCGGCATTAATGTAACATAGCTGTTATATGTCTAATATATAATATTATATATATATATATAAATATATATAACTTATGCAAAGTTTAAACAGGTATACAAAACTGAAAAACAATGTGTAATCAAATAAATAAAGAAACGTAGAATGTTTATTAGCTAAACGAATAAGAAAGCTTGGATGCACGTCATACACCTTGCACGCTTAATAAAAACAAAATACAGTTTCAATAAATAAAAATCAGCAAACACTGTGGAGCCAAATAAATATAAAACTTCCACTATCACCTTAGATAAACGGCAAAAGTCAACAGGCTTTTCAAAATCCAAAATATTTTTAATACAGGCGCTTTTGCATTTCATTTTGAAACTCTTCTGCCATAGTCTTGTCTTTTTCACCTCTCTCTTCCTGTCAGTCAGCTCGACTCACTTTATGAGATAAATAAAATTTGACCTGTGATGCAACTGTCGTTCGGCACACTGCGTTGAGCTGTCGCGTTCAGTTTTAATTGTATTGTCTGTTCTCTAACTGAAGTAAATGATTTTTTTTTACTATAAAAAATCAAAATGACAAGTTCTTTTTTGGGTGACTGACAGATGAAGCAGCACGTACTGCCATCTACCGTGTGTTGTTTAATGAATATTGAGCATCCTAAGCCATGTAGCACAGAAATAAATGAAGCACATGAGGAAACAATCCCTTACGAAAATGAATGCCATGAACATATGAATTTAAGACTTGCTGCTGATTTAAGACCTTTTAAAGGCCTTAATTCACGGAAAAGCAATTTAAGACTCATGAAGACTTTTTTTAAGACCTGCGGAAACTCTGTACTATTTCCAGATGCACAGAAAGGGCAGTCGGGGCTTCAGAACTCCTAGAGCAACAAACATTGCTTTTCTTTTGAAAAGGGATGAAAGAGTTTTGTTTTTGTTCCAGATTTACACAATATCTCATTGAAATGTCACAGCAAATCCATAGCGTTGCGTGAATGTCACACAGGTTGACATGCATCCACATTTATCAGTACACGTGTCAGCTCAACCTTCTATTTTGCCTTTAAACAATTTCCGCAGACCGGTTCTGCTACGTGAAATCAACAGCCTTCTCATCTGTCACTGTAAAACAAACAAACTCGAAGCCTTAAGGGCATCAACACCCAGCACAACTAGAGAGAGAACTGCCCATCAGCGCAGGCACTAACAGGATCTTACATCTTTATGGGGTTCTGGGCAGAAAAATTGCAAGCAATTGTACTGATTTTATCTGAAAAGTAAGTTTACTCCTCATTATAATATTTTAAATGTTTAAGAATGATGAGAACTTCTCAGGGTCAAATACGTGCTGGAAACAGCTGAGCTGAATTGAACTAAACTAGTTATTGCACACTTAAAAATAAAGGTTTTTTACTGGCATCGATGGTTCCATGAAGAACCTTAAACATCCACGGAACCTTTCAAATGCAGAACAGGTTCTTTATAGACAAAAAAGGTTCTTAAGATTTTTAGAATGTTCTTTAAAATGGTTCTTTTGTGAACTGTTCACTGAAAGGTTCTTTGGGGAACCAAAAATGGTTCTTCTATGGCATCACTGCAAAAACACCCTTTTGGACCCTTTATTTTTACGAGTGTATATTGGGTGAAACAAACCTCGAGACACAATGCTGTTTTGGTTGAGCCAGTTTGTTTACTTTGGAAGCAACAAAAAAAACCTCAGAAACACTAAAGATCACCCTGCACTACCGTGACTTCTCTTAAATAAACTAGATTGATATTCAAATCTCAGCTAAAGTACTTAATCACCGCTTGAGTACACTTATCAAAAAGCAGTTTTGAGTCTTAGCAGATACATCAGACCATATGGCAAATGGTTCATTTTTTGGCACCGAGTGAAGCAGCAGATGGAGGAACATTTCAAAAGTAAAGTCAATGAATAAGAAATTAGTCTAATGTTCCAAAGCTCAAATCGATTCTTGGTGTCAGAAATAATCGCTATTGAGTTCAAAGTGTGCGAAATAATTATATACATTATATAAATAGAAGGAAATGTAGTAATTGAGTACACTAAGCCTTTGCAGTGAATTCTGGTATTGCCTTTAAAAACACACACATTATACTGAGCTATTTTTAAGCAACATTTTATAGTCAAAATTCCTCAGTATTGAATGAACTGCATTTATGACTAAGAATATGTCACAGGTTTTATCAGCAATGCATTCTAGGATTGTCTTTTTTTACATTAAACACAAGGGTTATACAATTATTTTATTAAATATTATTTAAAATACTGTTTTTTAGCTCCTTTTTTCAAACAAAATTGTTCAGAATAATTATCATTATTATTATTATTATTTTGTTCCAATGCATTCTGGCATTGCATTCTCTTTAAAAACGAGGCAATATTGTGTAAAATATTGTGCTTTTTTAGCAATATATAAAAAATGACTGTTTAGTATTAAATTAATGATATTCATAATTAAGAAAATTTTACTAATTTTTTATTGAGCTTGTTGCAATCCATTCTGGAATGAAATACTGTATTTTTAGCAATATTTTAAACAACACTTTTCAATAAGAACATTCCACAGTTTTTTTTTCACTGAGCTTGTTGCAGTGAATTCTGGTATTGCCTTTAAAAACACACACAATACTGAGCTATTTTAAGCAACATTTTATAGACAATTTATATGCTCACTATTGTGTTTATGACAGAATATTTCACAGATTTTTTTTTTTTTTTCAGTGAGCTTGTTGCAGTGCATTCTGGAATTGTCTTTTCATTACCATGTTAATGTTAATTGTACAATTATTTTGTGTAAAATACTGTTTTTTAGCATTTTGAACGAAGTTGTTTAGTTTGATTGTTTACTGAATGAATTACATTTACAATTAATATTTTTTTTTTATTCTAGCAAGTTGCAATGCATTCTGGTATTTCGTTCACTTTAAACAAGGCATACACAAATATTGTGTAAAATACTGTGCTTACTGTACTGTAATACTGTAATTTTTTAGCAATATTTTTTAAAAATGACTATTCAGTATTAAATGAATTACATCTATTTATTTTTCTTAGCAGTATTTTAAAATCAGTATTGAATTACATTTCATGAAGAACATTTCACTATTTTTTAAAATAGAGCTTGTTGCAATGCATTCTGGTATTGCATTCATTTTAAACACAAGGGAAATATTGTGTATAATATTGTGCTTTGTCAGCAATATTTTTAAAATTGACTTGAAAAAATTACTATTTATAATTAATAAACTTTTACTGATTTTTTTATTGAGCTTGTTGCAGTGCATTCTGTTATTACCTTGTCTTTTAACAAACAGCATGCACAAATGTATAAAAATTTTTTTTAGCAATATTTTTTAAAATCAGCATTAAATAAATTACATTTCAATTACATTTAAAACCTGGCCAAATAAAAGCATCTCATTTCACGGCATTAGCACAGTGAGCGCGTTTTGGAACAGTTCTGTGTAGACAGATCATAACGTTTTGGATTGGAGCCTTGGTTTGGGAACGATCGGGATATAACTGCTATGATGTGTGTGCAATGTAATGAAATGAACATTTTTTTGGGTGTTTCCTACAGGATCTGCAGTGTGGGCTGTAAATATGTGCCGTTGACGGTGAAAGTTTCCAGCTGCTCCACAAGACCCCTTCTTCCCCCTCTGTGTACAGGTTCTGAATGTTCTTTTGTGCCAAACACTTCCTTCCATCTCTATTTCACAGTGACATCTCAACACAAGCTATATGTGACAATCATCGGATATCAACACAGAACTCTTCAGTACTGGGCCTCTCTTTTAGGGCATGAACAGGAAGCAATATTTCACATATTTCACATAGCTCAGCTTCTGTATCAGATACTGTATCAGTATCTTACCTTGCAAAACGATTGGTTATATTCCAGAGAAAATAAAAATTAATACTTTTTAACCTCAAATGCTTGTCTTGACTAGCTCTGCATGAACTGGTCTGGGTCAATACAGTTTCAAAATCCTCCAACTTCAAAATCGTCCTACATCGCTGTTTTACTTTTTTTTGTAAAGGGCGTTTGATCTTTGCACGTTCACTTTGTAAACAATGGGATGTAGGACTTTTAAAGTTGGAGGAGAAAATGAGATGGGTTTTTTGACATACCCTAAGTGTATTGACCTGGAATAGTTCATGCAAAGCTAGTCAAGATGAGCATTTGAGGTTAAAAAGTATATAAATTATCAATTTTTTAAAGAAAATAACCATCGTTTCATTAGATAAGACCCATTTTCCTCGGCTGGGATCATTTACAGCCCTTTGAAAAGGTGCATGTTTATAAGAAACAAATCCATCTTTAAAGCCTTTTAACTTTAAAGGGGTGCTATTATGCTTTTTCACTTTTTGAACTTTAATCAGTGTGTGGTGTGTATCTTTGGGGATCTACATAGTTACAAATCTCAAAGTCCACTTCAAAAGGAGATATTTCGTTTCGGTCCATTAGAATATCATTAAAATAAATCCCGCCCACGGTAATTTGAACTGTTGGAAGGAGGGTAGGAACGAGGTTGGGGATTAGCCAAACTTTAGCAATGCAGCGCGGAGAACCGCTTCAACGAGCCGCAGCGCGGCGGGTATAAACACAAGCATTGACTAGAGTGGCCGTAAATAATTAAATACATTAGCACGATAATATCATGTATTGGCAAACTCGCAGGCTGATGATAGGACCAAACCCTACTGTAGTGTATTATTTACTCACCCTTCCATTCATCCTAGGTGTATGTGACTTCCTTCTTTCAGACGAATGCAATCGGAGTTATATTAAAATTTATCCTGGCACTCCCAAGCTTTAGAATGGCATAGATGGGTGTTTCGGTAACACTTTATTTTACGGTTTCTTACCTAGTGGCTTATTAGCATGCATATTACTAGAATATTACCCATTTATTAGTACTTATTAAGCACATATTAATGCCTTATTCTACATGACCTTATTCTATATCCCTAATCCTACCCAATACCTAAACTTAACAACTACCTTACTAACTATTAATAAGCTGCAAATTAAGAATTTATTGAGATAAAAGTCATAGTTAATAGTGAATAAGTGTTCCCTATTCTAAAGTGTTACCGGTGTTTCTCCTCATCAGTCCAAAACAAGTCCAATAATATGCATCCATCCATAATAAACAGTGCCTCACATGGCTCCGGTGGGTTAATAAATGCCTCCTGCAGCGAATCGATGCGTTTTTGTAAGAAAAAAATCCATATTTAAAACGGAAGAATCACTTTAATCTAGCTTGCGCTAACAGTTGTACACGGAACTTGCTTCTTTGACAAGGGGTGTGGCAGTACTGAAGCTGTCTAAGCTGTTCGCCAATCGCAACGCACTGGGACAGCTAACCAATCACAACACATTTCGTTTTTTAGAAGGCGGGCCCTCATTAAACCCGGAACTATTCGAGCCTTATGTGCCAGGCTGGGAGAAATGTCTTATAATGTAAATTATGTTTAAAATAATGCATGAAAGCATGCTCTAGTACACCCCCAAAACAAAATCAAGACTTTGTAAAAGAGCGTAATAGGACCCCTTTAAACCATTGCTTCAAATAGGTTTCCACAATCCATAATAATGCTTCCTCCAGTGAAAAAGTCAATTTCTTGTTGTTCTCTCACATCAAAATCAATTTATTTAGATGTGTAAGACTGTTTTTGCTTGTAAACAGTGCTTAATCTGTGCACATTTCTCTCCTGATTCAGATGAGACAATTTTTGGAGGACTCATATTTTAGCCTGAAACAATGGTTTAAGTTACAAATATCCAAATAATAGATTTGTTTCTTACAAACATGCAGCTTTTTGCTTCACAAGATGTTAATAAATGGACTGGAGGGATGTAGATTGCTTGTGGATTACTGTGATGTTTTGAGGACCCATTGGTGAACAAGTGATCTAATGCTACATTTCACCAAATCTGATGAGGAAACAAACTCTGCTTCATGCTAGATGGCCTGTGGGCGAGTACATTTTTATTTTTATTTTATTTACTGTCATTTCCATTCTTTGAATGCACGCATTCCTAAGAAGAACAAGGAGAACAGATCTGCCCAGAAATGACTAGTGCTTACCTGCGCATGCAGTCCAGAGCTCGCACAAAATAATCTTTATTGAGCTGGTGCTCATCCCTTAGCAGAGAGCACTGCTCCAGCGTCACTGACATGGACGTCCTGTCTTTGGCACTTTTACAGCTGGTGAAGCGGATACCATTCATCCTTCGACAGATCTGTGAAGAAATGTGACAGACGGCATTGTTTTTACTTTCACTTACATAGTGTTAATTCACTGACGGCTGATTCATATCTTCACAGACCAAAATTCACAGAGATTTAATGTTTTTTTTCATGTGCCCAGTAATTACTCTCTCGAAACTCATGATGCATAAGATTAAATCTCTTACTTTACATCCTGATCCTAACAGAACATTGATTTGATTGTTCTTTCAACACATTTGCCAGGCAGCTTAACGTTTCATAACTGTGTGGTTACGAAATAAACTGCACACACTTCCTGTATGGACTCCATGACCTAAAAACTCAGACTCACCATTCCCGCAAGCCACAGGATCTCCACATTCTTTCTCTTCTTGGTTACTACATTCTGGCCGAGGGTGTCGAGCAGTTCCTTAAGGTCGGTCTGCGTCTGAAAACACGGCAGGCCTTCGGAAAAAAGAGACCAAAGGAGCAGACACTTGAGATGTCACGCATCAACGGGTTTAAAGATGCTTTGTTTGTCTCCGTATCGACATGCGCTAAAGATGAGATCGAAAAGTCTGGGGACATTTATTTTTCAGATAAACAGAGAGATGGAAAGAAGACAAGACGTGACACGTTGCAATGCTGCTTGGCATTCGTCTGCTGGGAGCATTCATCATCCGGAGCCATCACGCTCCATAGACGTGATTGACATATCAGAGAATAATAAATTCCTGCACTCAAATCCGTCAAACATGAGACGACGCACTCGACACAAATGTCGCAGTAGTGCCGCATGGCTGTGTCGCATGCAGTGTTGGGCATGTTACTTTAAAAAAGTAATTAGTTATATCTACTAGTTACTTCTCACAAATAGGTACACAAAGAGTTAGTAACTGAGTTACATTATTAAAAAAGTAACTAAACTAATTGTTGTTGATTTTGTTGTTTTTTTTTTTGTTTTCATTTTCAGAAATAAAAGAAAGTGTGCTAAATGTAGACTTCAATATGAAAATATGTTAAAACATTTTTCTGATTTGAGTTTAAATCTCTTTATCAGCTAATTATTAAAGGGTTGCTATCTGTCTATCTATCTATCTATCTATCTGTACTAACTATATTAAGATTTTTTTTTTTTTGTTTTCATAAGTTCACTAAGGCTGCATTTATTTTATCAAAATACAGTAAAACCAGTAATATTGTGAGATATTACAATTTAAAATAAGCATGTTCTATTTGAACATAAAATGTAACATTTAAAATTATTTAAATATAATTTAGAATACTTTTTCCCCCAGGACTCTTTGAATAGAAAATTCAGAAGAAAAGAAGAAAAATTGAAATAATTTAATTTGAAATAATTCATTTTGTTTAATTTTTGACTAATTTTTGATAAAAGACCCTTTTCAACCGCTGCTGAACGTGTCACGGTTCATCCTCAAAATGAAAAGAAATAAAAGATTAGTTGAGAAATTAAGAAATTAGTAAAAATGTTGCATAAAGAAAATCTGTTTGTTGGGCAACTTTAATAGCAATATCAACAATTTCTGCAGTACACAACACCAAGTTTATAGCTAGTTTCTAAATAAAGTGATTCCAATGTTTGGATTGAAGTATCTGCTAAATGACTAAATGCTATATAAAAAGCTCAGTTTCTTGAATGTTGAACTTACATTCAGACGGCACTGTGTTGGTTAAGGATTTATAGTAACCTTCTAGAATCTCAAAGTTCTTCTGGTTTATTCTCTCCTGTAAAGATATGTCACCGAATCTGCGAGGGAGACACACAGAGAGCACAAGCATCATGTTCCAGCTCAGACATGCTTCACTGAGCATTCACGCTTGCAGGGATTGTGTTTCACTTCTATCCGTTGGTGCTTGTACCTCTCAGCGATGGTTTGTTGCTCATTTATGCCCACGTTGAAGAGCACGGGCAGCACGCGTAGCGGCTTGCCCTCACGTAGCTCATCCGGGAGTGCTTGGAAGGCATGATGTGGGAGAGGCACCTCGACAGTGTAACGGTCTCTGGGACAGAAAGAGGATACATTTCCAAACTCTGCCAATACCAGCATTCAGCTGCTCAGCGTACATGTATCCACAGCTTCCTTCATAGTAATTTTTTCCATTGGAACACATTTTGTAGAGAATACACTCACAAAGTACAAAACCAGTCTTAAATAGCACGGGTATATTTGTAGCAATAGGCAACAATACATTGTATGGGTCAAAATGATCAAATTTTTCTTTTATGCCATAAATCATTAAGATATTAAGATCATATCCTATTAAAATATTTTCTAAATGTCCTACTGTAAATATATCAAAACTTGATTAGTAATATGCATTGCTAAAAACTTCATTTGGGCAACTTTAAAGGCGATTTTCTCAAAATTTTGTTTTTTTGCCCCCTCAGATTCCAGATTTTCAAATAGTTGTATCTTAGACAAATATTGTCCTATCCTAACAAACCATACATCAATGTTAAGCTTTGTATTCAGCTTTCAAATGATGTATAAATCTCAATTTTTTTTTTTTTTTAAATGGACCCTTATGACTGGTTTTGTGGTCCAGGGTCACATATATATTTATACAGTACACTAGCACCAAGATTTTGTAGTATTTTTGAAAGTTGTCTCTTCTGCTCACCAAAGCTGCATTTATTTGATCAAAAATACAGTAAAAACAGTAAAAAATTATAAAATATTATTACAATTTAAAATAGCTGTTTTCTGTTGTAATATATTTTAAAATACAATTTATTCCTGTCATGCAATGATTAATTTTCAGCATCATTATTTCAGTCTTCAGTGTCACATGATCCTTCAGAAATCATTCTGATATGCTCTTCTGCTTAAAAAAATGTTTATTATCATCAATGTAGAAAACAGTTGTGCTGCTTCTTTTTTTTTAGTGGAAACTGTGACACATTTTATGATATTAAAATGATGAATAAAAGTATTACTTACAAGAAAATTCCTTCTACAATAACATACTAACAATAAAATTCTCTATGTACTTTTTTAAATTAAAATATTATATTTTAATATTATAAAATGTTATTTAATATAAAATAAAAATGTTATAAAATATTTTTAAATGTAATAAAAATATATTTTGGATTTATACATAACTGGATAAATAATTTTAACATAATTCTGCCATTTTTGTCTTTATTAAAAAAAAAACAGGAGAGACTTGACACAATCAGAAAGTACTACAATTAGGATTTAATGCAAACACCCTGTTCACTCGTATTTCTGTGTATGTGTGTGTGTATGTGTGAGGGGTCTCTCTCACCGTCTACCGCTGACAGTGGGCTGCAGGCTGACAGCTTCCTCAGACGCCGCCTCTGTGATCCTGAAGGTCACTCTGTGCAGGTCACCAATCCCCACTTCCATGTCCTCCAGCATCCCTATTTCCTCACCTGAGTAACAACATCTGTGTTACTACAGTATATACAAGCTATCTACAGTACATGAGGAAATACAATAGACTTATTTTGATTAGAAATAAAGATGCAATTAGGTTCTAAAACGCAAGTTGCCATGCAATACAAGCACTCATATGTATATTGTATAAATGCATAAATACATATATTGCAGTTATCTTCAATTTATCTTTACGTTGTCTATATTCTCTAGGATGTATATCAGTGTAGTATAAGTAGTGTTGAGCAGTTTAGTACAAGTCGTGGGTGAAATGACTGACTTCCAAAAAAGGACAAACCACGAGAGCCCATTTAGCAGAAGCATCTGTAAACTTAAGAGCCCAACTGTTTGGTGTTTTAGGACAGTCTTTAACGGATGACTTCACACGCAAAGCATGGCAAGAATGATAGTGGGCGAAAACCGAAAGTGATTGATAGGAACCATGCCCTTATACATCACTACTTTTTAGTACTGAATGGAGATTGCAACATTGACCAATGAATTAAAAAAGCTGTTTTATGAGAATGTTGTCTCTAACTACTGAAACTAAAACAAAAAAGGTTAAAATAAAATAAACATGAACTGAAACAAAGTATATATTAAAATAAATAATAAATAAATAAATATATTTAAAAAAAATCATTTTAACTTGATGCACTAAAATAATATTCATGAATAAAAACTACACAGCCATATAAAAAAACTAATACAACAAAACAAAATGCCAAAAACTTTCAATAAAGAAAAAAACTAATTCAAAATGATAATAAAAACTATTAACACAACACTAGCACCACCTAACTTCATAACTATCATTCATAACTGCCAACAAACCTTAACCAGGAATGTTGATCCAGGAACATGGTGTACTTCGCTCTCTTAAGGCACACATATTATATCATAACCAACATAGCTCTGTAAACACTGGAGTTACATGGGTACACAGTTGACACAGTAATTTCACCACTGGCACTGCCTCGATGGATTAACTTTATCTGACAAACGCAATCATTCGCGATTACACAAGTCATTCAAACACTTCATTAAACAAAAACAACAGCCTCCAGCTCTTCACACTGCAAGAGATGTGAACTAAGGTCAAAATCTGTATCGTGTTAAGATGCATGTTCATGCACTTGACTGTAATCTGCAATCTAAAACACACGGAACTGCTGGAAATGTGTTTTTTTTTTCAGCAACCACACACAGCTACAGCAATGAGCCACTTCAGACTGAATTACAGTCATTTTACCCCATGTACGGCATGCCATGTAGCAGTAAAAACAGTAGTTAATTCTGTCCTCAGTGACCTGTTGTTTTTATAACAGCTGTATAATAGCATATGGATGTTGATATTACAATTCTGGCTGATAATTACCTTCATGTTATGACTGATAACCAATACATGGTGACAATAAAGTGCTTTGTACTTGTAAAAACAAATCAAAAACAAATCACCAACAACTAACATGAAAATTCAGTATGAAAAATGAATATTCATTTTGAAATTTTCTAAAGATACACATTTAAGTTGTATTAAATTAAGTTTTTAAATATTAAAAACTTAAGTGAGCGTTAGTTGTTGTTACGCGAATGATCCACAGCTGTGTTTTTTGTTTAGTGATAGTTGTTCATGAGTCCCTTGTTTGTCCTGAACAGTTAAACTGCCTGCTGTTCTTCAGAAAAATCCTTCAGGGCCCACAAATTCTTTGGTTTTTGGTAGTTTTGTGTATTTGAACCCTTTCCAACAATGACCGTATGATTTTGAGATCTGTCTTTTCACACTGAGGACAACTGAGGGACTCATATGCAACTATTACAGAAGGATCAAACACTCACTGATGCTCCCGAAGGAAAAACAATGGATTAAGAGCCGAGGGGTGAAAACTTGAGTGTGCATTATTCCTATTTTGCCTAAATATCATATTTTTTTCATTTAGTACTGCCCTTCAGAAGCTACAAAAGATACTTACATGTTTCCCAGAGGACAAAATAATCTTCAAATTCCAAAAGTTTTCACCCCCGGCTCTTAACGCATCGTGTTCCCTTCTGGAGCATCAGTGAGTGTTTGAACCTTCTGTAATAGTTGCATATGAGTCTCTCAGTTGTCCTCAGTGTGAAAAGATGAATCTCAAAATCATACAGTCATTGTTGGAAAGGGTTCAAATACACAAAAATGTTGAAAAAACTTTGTGGGACCTGAAGGATTTTTCTGAAGAACAGCGGGCAGTTTAACTGTTCAGGACAAACAAGGGACTCATGAACAACTATCACTAAACAAAAAAACACAGTTGTGGATCATTCAGGTAACAACACAGTATTAAGAATCAAGCGTATGTAAACTTTTAAAGTGTCATTTCTATAAATTCAACTTTTATTTTCTCTTGTGGACTATATGTAAATGTCTTTTATGTGAAATATCTTATTCAGGTCAGTACTAAATAAACAATAACAACATGCATTTTGTATAATCCCTCTTATTTTGGTGAAATAATTAACATCTTGCAGATTCTGCAAGGTGTATGTAAATTTTTGACTGCGACTGAAACATATATATTTATTATTAAAGGTCCACTGAAGTGCCTTGAAACGTGTAGCGTTATTCTATGTGTTGACGAAATTTCAACTGAACACACACAGACGGCACATATTGAGCAGCTCCGCCCCCTCCTTAAATAGCGCTGCGGCGGTTTGTGTGACAGTAATGCGAAACCAGTTATAAATATGGATATTTTTTTACACAAACACATCAATTCTCTGTTGAAGGCCTTTATTATCCCCCCAGAGTTGTGTGGAGTACTTTTTATGATGGATGGACGCACTTTCAAAATCTCAACACCCACTCACTGCCATTAAAAAACTTGAAAGAGCCAGGACATTTTTTAATATAACTCCAACTGTATTCGTCTGAAAGAAGAAAGTCATATGCATCTTGGATTGCATAACGGTGAGTAAATCATGGGGTGATTTTCATTTTTGGGTGTCTCTTTAATAATAGGCTTATGTTATCCAAGCAACTTAAAAACGTGGCATTTCACATGAAATGTGCGGTATTATATGCATGTTTATCTTTAATCCTTTGTTGCATTCAGCAGGTTATTTTGGTGTGATTGCACATCTGATGGAGGATACTCACTGTAAGTACTCAGCAGGCTCTCAAACTGGGCCACCAACCCAACGGCATGCAGCTGTCTGAGAAAGCCCTTATCCTCCAAACCCGCGTATAATCGCATAACAAATCCACACGCCAGCGCAGCCAGCTGCAAACACACAACGTGTATCTTCACAAATGCCTTTTCAAAACAATTCTTAACAAATGATAACAATGCTGAGAAATTGAGTTAAACACAGCCTGTACTTTTTGGTCTAGTTTTCCATCAGAGTGAGAAAAAAAAACTCTTCTTTCAACACACACTTCACTAAACTGAAGGCCAGATTGTGTGTGTCTGTGATTGTGTAATGAGGAGTGTTTAATCACTCACTGCCTGGCTGAAGACGGCGTCCCGTCTCTGCTGCAGCTGCAGGCCCTGTGCCGTGCTGCACGCCGCTTCCTGGAGCAGGACGAAGCTCACGGAGCGCCTGGCTCTCTCAGCCACTTCTGCCACACATTCCTTCAACGACTGAACCAGGACACCCAGCTGATCCCGCCAAACCGCTAACGTCAGCGGAGGATCTGGAGAAAAATATGGAAACTGTGAGCGGCTTTCCAGTGACTTGTTTTCCAGTTTCTCATAAGCACAAAGATGGTTACTATTATTGAGAATGAAACTGGACTGCAAAAGGTATTAAGTGCTCCAGGGATGACTTTTTTTCTGCTTATTTTCTGCAGGCCAATAAAAAAATCCCTTTGGATATTGGAACCTGGGTGATGCTAACTTTAGGATTAGCCTACCAAAATACATCATCACAATCAAGTTTTTTAAATATTAAAATCTTAAGTGAGCATTAGATGTCTTAAATGTAACATACAGTTGAGGTCAAAAGTTTACATACACCTTGCAGAATCTGCAAAATGTTAATTATTTAACCAAAATATAAGAGATCATACAAAATGCATGTTATATCACACTGAGGGACTCATATGCAACTATTACAGAAGGTACAAACACTCACTGATGCTTCAAAAGAAAAAACAATGCATTGAATTTGAAGATCAGGGAAAATTTAACTTATTTTGTCTTCTGGGAAACATAAGAATCTTCTGTAGCTTCTGAAGGATAGTACTTAATGAAAGCAATACAATATTTAGGTATCTTCATTCTGTTCAAAAGTTTTCACCTTAGTGCATTGTGTTTTCTTCAAACCATGTTTATACTTGCTGTGATTAGAGATTTGGGAGCCCTCATCAAGTTGTCCCGGTAGTATTTTACTATCCAGAAGTAACCAGAACTATTCATTTTCCATGTTATGGCCTAATTTTGGTCAGTTTGGACTACTCCCTTGCAATTGCGTGGTGCCTAAACATGCTACTGGCAAAGTAAACCTTTGTGCAGTTTTGTTCATGATTTTCTGAAGATTATGGCATGCCACAACCAGTCCATGTTGACATTTGTCTAATCTGACTCGTTTGCTCCAAGTGAAAAAAACAAAAAAAACCATAGGAAGCATTTCCATTTCCTTTTGATGAGCTGTTTATTTATGCACGCATGACTGGTTAGTAGCATTATATTATTTGCAATCAGCATTGTGTTTTACCCTGCTGGGTATAGGAAAGGATTTAAGGGAATAATAAAGCTACAAAAGTTTTATAAACAACAATTAGTAAAGTTTTATAATCTACTATTACAACAATGGCAGAGTTGTTTAGGAGGCGACGTTGTTGCAACCTTGCACAACGTTCCCTAAAAGTTGTCTAAAGGTGACGAATATCCTGAACATTTACAGAACATTGGAGACGTTCCTAAAACGTCCTCTTTTGCTTACGAAAGTTCTGGTGCTCAATGTTTGTTATACGACTTTAGGGGGACGTTCCATTTTGGTTATTTTTTGGTCACATAAGAACGTTACAAAGAGGACATTTGGGACATTTACAGAACGTTCTCACATGGTCCTCTTTTAGTCATATAATAACGTTCGCAATATGACTTTAGGAGGACGTTCTATATTGGTTATTCGGTGGTCATATAACAACGTTACAAAGAGGACATTTAGGACGTTAACAGAACGTTCTCACATGGTCCTCTTTTAGATATATAATAACGTTCACAATATGACTTTAGGAGGACGTTCTATATTGGTTATTCTGTGGTCATATAACAACGTTACAAAGAGGACATTTAGGACGTTAACAGAACGTTCTTACATGGTCCTCTTTTAGTCATACAATAACGTTCGCAATATGACTTTAGGACGACGTTCTATTTTGGTTATTCTATGGTCACATAAGAACGTTATAAAGAGGACATTCGGGACGTTAACAAAATACGTTCTTACATGGTCCTCTTTTATATAATAACGTTCACAATATGACTTTAGGAGGACGTTCTATTTTGGTTATTCTATGGTCACATAAGAACGTTATAAAGAGCACATTCGGGACGTTAACAGAACGTTCTCACATGGTCCTCTTTTAGTCATACAATAACGTTCGCAATATGACTTTAGGAGGACGTTCTATATTTGGTCCTCTTTTAGTCATATAATAACATTCACAATATGACTTTAGGAGGACGTTATTCTATGGTCACATAAGAACGTTATAAAGAGGATATTCGGGACGTTAACAGAACGTTCTCACATGGTCCTCTTTTAGTCATACAGTAACGTTCGCAATTTGACTTTAGGACAACGTTCTATTTTGGTTATTCTATGGTCACATAAGAACGTTATAAAGAGGACATTCGGGACGTTAACAGAATACGTTCTTACATGGTCCTCTTTTATATAATAACATTCACAATATGACTTTAGGAGGACATTCTATTTTGGTTATTCTATGGTCACATAAGAATGTTATAAAGAGCACATTCGGGACGTTAACAAAACGTTCTCACATGGTCCTCTTTTAGTCATACAATAACGTTCGCAATATGACTTTAGGAGGACGTTCTATATTTGGTCCTCTTTTAGTCATATAATAACTTTTGCAATATGACTTTAGGAGGACGTTCTGTTTTGGTTATTCTATGGTCACATAAGAACGTTATAAAGAGGACATTTAGGACGTTAACAGAACGTTCTCACATGGTCCTCTTTTTGTCATATAATAACATTCACAATATGACTTTAGGAGGACGTTCTATATTGGTTATTCTGTGGTCATATAACAACGTTACAAAAAGGACATTTAGGACGTTAACAGAACGTTCTCACATGGTCCTCTTTTAGTCATACAGTAACGTTCGCAATATGACTTTAGGAGGACGTTCTATATTTGGTTCTCTTTTAGTTATATAATAACGTTCGCAATATGACTTTAGGAGGACGTTCTATTTTGGTTATTCTATGGTCACATAAGAACGTCAAAAAGAGGACATTCGGGACGTTAACAGAACGTTCTTACATGGTCCTCTTTTAGTCATACAATAACGTTCGCAATATGACTTTAGGAGGATGTTCTATATTGGTTAATCTCTGGTCACATAAGAACGTTTAAAAAAGAGGACATTTTGGATGTTAACAGAACGTTCTCACATGGTCCTCTTTTAGTCATACAGTAACGTTCGCAATATGACTTTAGGAAGACGTTCTATATTTGGTCCTCTTTTAGTTATATAATAACGTTCACAATATGACTTTAGGAGGACGTTCTGTTTTGGTTATTCTATGGTCACATAAGAACGTTATAAAGAGGACATTTAGGACGTTAACAGAACGTTCTCACATGGTCCTCTTTTAGTCATACAGTAACGTTCGCAATATGACTTTAGGAGGACGTTCTATATTTGGTCCTCTTTTAGTTATATAATTTGTTGTCTTTTATTTTTGCGCCCGTTTTGTCTTTCCTTTGATTACTAACGAACACTGTACTGCAGTGAATGCAGTGTTTTCATACTGTGCCCCTTTCTGTGCTTTCCAGACCTGGCCATGTACCCTGCCCTCTTCATACAGGTTGTCATGATGTCATTACAGAAGGTAGGCTTATCTTGAAAAAGGGTTTTCAAATTTGCAGCAGCTGACAGGCCAGAAAAACGTTATAATGGTCACGTTATAATGGTCACGTTATAATGTGATACATTACCAGTTAGAAGTTTTTGAATAGTAAGTTTTTTTTTTAATGTTTTTATTAAAAAAAAAGTCTCGTCTGCTCACCAAGCCTGCATTTATTTGATCCAAAGTACAGCAAAAACAGTAGCATTTTGAAATATTTTTACTATTTAGAATAACTTTTTTTGATTTGAATATATTTTAAAATGTAATTTATTCCTGTGATTTCAAAGCTGCATTCTTTGCACCTTTACTCCAGTCACATGATCCTTCAGAAATCATTCTAATATTCTGATTTGCTGCTCAAAAAACATTTATTATAATTATTATGTTGAAAACAGCAGAGTATATTTTTTCAGCATTTATCTAAAATGGATATCTTTTGTAACTTTATAAATATCTTTATCATCACTTTTGATCAATTTATGGAGCATTTTTGCAAAATGAAAGTGATTAATTCCTTTAATTCTTTCCAAAAAAAATAAAATAAAATAAAATACTGATGCCAAGCTTTTGAATAATACAGTGATAATGATGATCTTTGGATCTTTCTATTCATCAAAGGATCCTGAAAAAATTTACTCAACTGTTTTAATTATTTATAATAATAATAATAAATAAATAAATGTTTCTTGAGCAGCAAATCAGCATATTAGAATGATTTCTGAAGGATCATGTGACACTGAAGACTGGAGTAATGCTAAAAATGTAGCTGAAAAAAATTACAGTTTAAAATATATTCAAATAGAAAGCAGTTATTTTAAATAGTAAAACTATTTCACAGTATTACTGCTTTGGCTGTACTTTGAATCAAATAAATGCAGGCTTGGTGAGACTTCTTTAAAAAAATATTAATAATCTTACTGTTCTAAAACTTTTAACTGGTAGTGTAAGTTCATAGTTTTAACAAGATTTTTTTTTTTCACCATATAAAATATTTTTGTTGTTAGGATATACAAAAATATTTTATAGCGGGAAACTGTTCTATGCAACTATGTTAAACCCACGCATGAAGTATGGAAGTAATCAAAGTGTGTATATCGTATATGAAAAAAATATGTATTAAATATCAAAGTTGAACACAGAAAAGTAAAAATAAATAAATAAATCTTAAGATAAACACATGTGGGTTCTGTGTCAGTGGAAATATCAGTTCACATTTCCAAACATTAATTTTGCCATTAATTGTAATAATCCAGTGAGATTTTTGCTTGCACAATGAGTCTGACAACAGCCAGTGCTCCAAACAGAGATCTGATCTCATCATCATCCAGTCTGTCTGGAATGACATGAAGAAACAGAACAGACAGAGACGGACTAAATCCAGAAAAACTGTGGCAGTGTCTCCAAGACATCCTACCAGCAAAGCTATCTGAAAAACTATTCTCAAGTGCACTTAGGGCAAGAGCAGCTTTAAACACAAAGGATGGTCACAACAAATGTTAATTTAATTTAGTTAATAGAAGTTAATTGATAAATGAAATCTATTTATGACATTATTTTTGACATCATCCTAAAAGGCATTTTTACACAAGTGCCTAGAACTTTTAAGAGTACTGTAGCTTTGTAGGTAGGTCTCTTGAAGCATCTTGGAGAGGTTGCCTCAGTTTTTTCTGTTTATTCATTTCATTCCAGACAGACTGGATAATGTGATGCAGTTGTGCTCATAAGTTTACATACCACTTGCAGAATATGCAAAATATGACAATTATTATGTTATTTTGTATTTAGTACTGTCCTGAATAAGCTATTTCACATAACATGTTTATATATATGTACTCTACGAGACAAAATAATAACTGAATTTATAAAATGACCCCATTCAAAATTCTTAACATTTTGTATATTTTGCAAGTGGTATGAAAACTTATGTGCACAACTGTATATATTGGTCATCTATACTTATACACCTAAGTGTGATTAAAAGCAGTTAAAAAGTAATTGAAGTGATTGCTAAATATTGTTATTTATACTTTTTTCAGGCAGCCGAAGAACAACTTGGGGCACCTCCTGAAAACAGAGACAGTGACTCACACGCGCACACACACACACACACACACACACACACACACAGACACTAAATATATAATTAATATAAATCAATATGTTCTTGTTACTGTTTCACATTATTTGGACACATTTTGATGCTTTACTGTGGAAACTGTCATATCAATAAAGCCAATTTGAAAATAATTTAATTGACTGATAGTTTCCTGTAATGTGTTACTAAAGGTTCTAAAAACATTCAGTAAATGTGAAGGAAGGACCTAAATAGGACCAAAAAAACATTTTAGGCTGGCCCTGCAAATATTATGGGAATGTAGTGTAGAGACTAATAGGGGACTTCCTATAGTAATAACCTAAACGTCCCAAGAACATCCTGAATGTTCTGTGAATGTCCTCCAAATGATGTCCTCTAACCCTTTAAAGAACTCCAGATCATGACCGTCTCGGAACGTCCTGGGAACGTTATTAGGTGACGTCCTTGACACCAACGTGGACGTTCTGACAACGTTTTGGGACATCACATTTCCAAATAAAATATGGTCCCCTAAACGTCCCAAGAACGTCCTGAATGTTCTGTAAATGTCCTCCAAATAACGTCCCCTAACCCTTTAAAGAACTCCAGATCATGACCGTCTCGGAACGTCCTGTGAACGTTACTAGGTGATGTCCTTGACACCAGTGTGGACGTTCTGACAACGTTTTTGGAACGTCACATTTCCAAATAAAATATGGTCCCCTAAACGTCCCAAGAACGTCCTGAATGTTCTGTAAATGTCCTCCAAATAAAGTCCCCCAAACCTTTAAAGAACTCCACATCATGACCATCTCGGAACGTCCTGGGAACATTACTAAATAACGTCCTTGAAACCAGCGTGGACGTTCTGACAACGTTTTGGGAACGTCACATTTCCAAATAAAATATGGTCCCCTAAACGTCCCAAGAACGTCCTGAATGTTCTGTGAAGGTCTTCCAAATAACGTCCCCCAAACCTTTAAAGAACTCCACAACATGACCGTCTCAGAACGTTATGGGGACGTTACTAAACAACGTCCTTGACACCAGTGGGGACGTTCTGAGGACGTTCTGGGAACATCACCTTTCCAAATAAAATATGGTCCCCTAAACGTCCCAAGAATGTGCTGAATGTTCTGTGAAGGTCTTCCAAATAACATCCCCCAAACCTTTAAAGAACTCCACATTGTGACCGTCTCAGAATGTTATGGGGACGTTACTAGGCAACGTCCTTGACACCAACGGGGACGTTCTAAGGACGTTCTGGGAACGTAAAATTTCTAGCGGGGATAAGTGCAGTAAGGAATTCAAAATCATACAGTTCTCTCCTACATGTATAATAAAGCCCACCTGCTGGTAAAATTACAATGCGATTAAAGTGCACTCAGAAGAAAGCGGATCAGGCATTTGTATAAGCTGTGTTCAATGCTTGAGGCATGCATGGGTCTGTTTGTTATCTAAATTCCAGACTAAGACAGCTACAACTCTTATCAAAGTCCTAAAAGCCGCGAAACAGAATTAGATCAAAGTTAGCAGATATGATCTTTTGGGGCACTGAAGTCTTGGATTCCTTGTCTAAATATGGCCTGAAATATATATAAACATTAATGCTTTTGCTCCATCAACAAAAATAGCTCCAAAAAAAACACAGTGTCTCCAAGCAATACATAGTATTGGTGTTTCACCAATGAGTCAGTATTTTTGAATGACCTCTTGAACAAATGATTCAATGATTTTCTCATCACCACAATTACATGCATTGTTTTGCTCCTGACTGAATTAGTGTTTTTAAATTAATTGGATGAACGAACAACTCAAATTCCCCTTAAAACTTAAAAAGGCAGTCACCTAATTTGTTGCTGAATGAATTAATATTTGTGAATGAATCGGTTGAACAAATGATACAATGATTAACTCACATAATAGAAGCCACTTGTTTAATTCCTGACTGAATCTATGCTTTTGAACGAATCGCTTGAATGACAAATTCTATTAATGACAGCTACTTCATTCCTAAATATATTTTTAAAAGAAACTGGTTGAAAAATGACACAATGATTTGCTCACTCATTTCATTTCTGATTGAATCAAAGTTTTTGGATGAATCAGTTGATCGAACACTTCAATCACTCGTTCAAACAAATAAATTCATGTTTGTGAACAAACCGGTTGAGCAAACGATTTAATGACTCATAAAGAGAGTCACATGCTTAGTTCCTGACTGAATCAGTGTTTTTGAATGAATTGCTGAATGAACAATTTAACTTCCCCTTTAAAAGACAGTCACTTAATTTGCTGCTGAATTAATTAATGTTTTAGAACTGACTGATTGAACATAAGATACAATGACTCGCTCATAACAACAATTTCTCACTGAATCAAAGTTTTTGGATGAATCATTTGAATGAACGATTCAGTGGCTTACTTAAACCAACGATTCAGCAACTGTCTCATAAAGACAGTTACTTAATCCATCGCTGAATGAATTAATGTTTGTAAATGAAATGGTTGAGCAAATGATTCAGTAAAAGCAGCCACTTCATTCCTGAATTCATGAGAGTGTTAAAAACAAACCAGTTGATAATTTGATTTAATGATTTAATACTTTGATTTTTTTTTATGTTTTATTTTTAACCACATCACTAATCACAGAAATGATTCATTATCCATTTCTACAATTTTATACTTTGAAGTAAAACTGTATAATTTCACTAATCACTGTTAACATATTTAATAAAGCCTGCTAACATGTTCAGGCACCTGACATTTTCTTCATAAAAACCAATTCTAAATGTCAGACAAAACTGCCCTGTTGAAATTTCACAGGCACTAGCTTGTTATTCTTGCAATTTGTGCATGAGGAGATCACTAAAATCTTTAATCTACACTCTGGATCTGCCTCTCTCCTTTCATGCGCTTCTGTTTTGCAACAAGCTCTGCGTATGAATGTTTGCATTAGTCATCAGATTTTTGGCAGTATTATCCTCATTTGCATGGAGTGACTTTTTTCCGTGACCCCATTTTACATTACAAATAACATTCAAGTGCAATAACTTGGTTTCCACCCAGGGTGTACTTACACTATTACAAGAATTGCCCTCCTTATTTAATTTCCTTATTTTTCGTGTGCATGACACGAGACATCAACCTTAAACCGGTCCAACATCATTTCATCATGCTTTTGAATGATGGCTGATTTCACGTGTCATGTGAAGTATTTGCACAGGCACAATAATGTTTTACATAATACGTGTAATGTTGACATTGTTGCACAAAATGTAAATACTTCTGACAGAGATCTTGCAAGCATGCAATCTTGTGTGAGAAAACATTAGCTGACATTTGCATTCTTCTTAACAAATGATTGAGTGCTTTTGCTACATGAAAGCTATGAAACTGCTGCAATGAAAAAATACGAACAAAGCGCACTGCATTTACAAAATCTATCATAAATAATCAGTATCCAATTGCTTTAACATGACCTAAAGGCTTTGCCTGTTTGCTATGAATTCCAACTTGTATGTAAAGTGTAATATGAGCATAAAAAAACATCATTGCCTTTCAGTAAATTGGTTATATTGTGAACTGCAACAGGCAGACTCTCAACATGTAGTTTCACAAAATGTCCAAGCGGTGGCAACATTGGCTGCATTAAAAACACTGCAGTTTTGTGCTCTTGCACTGCTTGTCATCAGCTGTACAGTTTGTTTCACACTTTAATAGCACTGAGTGTCAGAAGCTTCCTTTAACTATTCCTGTCTGACAGAAGATCCATGGATGGTGCTAATATTCATCTCTTAACTGGCAGATGTGACATGTGCTCGAAAAAAGGCGTGGGTTGTTTTTAAACCATGAAAAAAGTACAACCAGTGAGCATGCAGTGAAAAATTCTCACAGAGAACATCTCGAGTGGATAATTTGCATTAGAAGCTTTTCTTGTTGTCTTTTTGAAATATTATTATTAAAACTACGAGGAACAAAATTACGACATATCTTCATATTTTTCTGCACAAAATAACAAAATTAGGTCAAACTTAAAGCCTTTATGTATAATGCATATAGAGGAATTAAAATGCATTATTAAATTCATTATTAGATTCCTTGTTACATCTAAAACAGATTGTTTGTCTTGTGTTTTAATGCATTTTATTTTTTTAATGTGTACTTATACAAATATACACTGTGGTGCATGCAAGGCATAATTAATGCATTAAAATACTTATATAAAGGCTTCAAATAAAGTGTTCAAAAATTCAAATGATAATTCAAATGCAATTTTAAAACCTCATTATGTGGAGCAAAAACAGCCATGTTCATAAGCAATCCAGAGCAACATTATAATTAATTTAGAAAAGCATGATATTGAAATGATACTTGTTTATTTGCCCATTGTTCATGCTTCTCATGCTCCTTATGCTCCTTAAAAGGAAATGGAATCCCCTTTAGGCAGTTAATTAATCATTCAAGCAGCTATTTGGAATATTTGACGTATTACTTTAGCATTTATTCATTTGCTGGTTCACTCCGGCTGAAGTCATGAGTTGTGATTGATTGTTTGAGCATTTCTAATCATTGTAGGTTGAGTTTGTCATTGGTCAGGGACGTACCGGGACTGTGTGAGGTGATGACGTCAGCCAACGTGTGGCCTGGTGCTGATTCCTGGTTGTTGTTGTCTTGTTCCTGTAGTTTATCCACCAGAGCGATGACGCAATTCAAACTCTTCGCCACACTGGCCCAGACCCTGTCCTAGAAGAGCCAAAGCAAACATTAGATATCCTACCTGACATGTAGTGTAAATATGAGTTTATTTGCTAAATGATCAGCAATGGGTGTGCCATTTTTGTACTCAGTACAAACATGGAACAATAATATTTTATGAGATTTGATCTCATTTAATGTGCCTGTCACTCCCAAAGCTCTGCAGTGTGTGTGTGGTCTAGAAAGCAGGCTCATATAGTAATAATATAGTAATATAGCATAATAGCATATGCATAATATAAACATATCTACAGTTGAAGTCAAAAGTTTACAGAATCAGATTTTCAGAATCTGCAAAATGTTACCAAAATAAGAGGGATCATACCAAATGCATGTTGTTTTTTATTTAGTACTGACCTGAATAAGATATTTCACATAAAAGACATTTACATATAGTCCACAAGAGAAAATAATAGTTGAATTTATAAAACTGATCCCGTTCAAACGTTTTCATACACTTGACTCTTAATACTGTGTTGTTACCTGAATGATCCACAGCTGTATTTTGTTTTTTTGTTTAGTGATAGTTGTTCATGAGTCCCTTGTTTGTCCTGAACAGTTAAACTGCCTGCTGTTCTTCAGAAAAATCCTTCAGGTCCCACATTTTTTTTTTGTTTTTTCAGCATTTTTGTGTATTTGAACCCTTTCAAACAATGACTGTATGATTTTGAGATCCATCTTTTCACACTGAGGACAACTGAGAGACTCATATGCAACTATTACAGAAGGTTCAAACACTCACTGATGCTCCAGAAGGAAAAACAACGCATTAAGGACTATAAGTGGACTATATGTAAACATCTTTTATGTGAAATATCTTATTCAGGTCAGTACTAAATAACAAAAATAACATGCATTTTGTATGATCCCTCATATTTTGGCAAAATAATTAACATCTTGCAGATTCTGCAAGGTGTATGTAAACTTTTGTAGATGTAAAAAGTATAATATATAAAAAATAGTAGAAAATTTTAATTTATTTTATTGTATAAAAAAAAATTAGAAATTTAATTTAAAAAATCTAAACTATAAATGTGTGAAAGGTAAACTGTAAAAAAAAAACAAAAAACAAATGTGACCCTGGACTACAAAACCAGTCATAAGGGGAAATTTTTTTTGAAAATGAGATTTGAAACAATGTGACAATCTGGTATCTGAGGGTGCAAAAAAATCAAAATATTGAGAAAATCGCCTTTAAAGTTGTCCAAATGAAGAAAATAAAATTGATAATAACAATGTATTTTTGGTTATTGCTATTAATTATTTGTATTAAATTATATATATTTTACATTTTTTAAATAAAAAAATATTGTTTATTAATATTTTATACTATTTTATAACTATTATATATGTGTGACAGGTCATATAAATGTATTAATCTTACATATTTAATATAAATATGTAACAGTAAAATATTCATATACACATATACACAATATTCACAAACACATATATGTAAAAAAATGTTAATACTGAACAGATTAGCTATGAAGGGTTACTATATATTTTTAGGATCATTTAGACGTAGTTTCTGTAGCTGTGCTCGACTCTTTTCCACAAGTTTCTTCCGCATCCAAAAGATGACATGTTTCCGACCACCTCTTTTTGGCTTCTGGGCCCTTATTACAGAAACTTCCTATCTTAAATCTTAAATTAACATCTAGACGAGTTCAACAGAACGTTTACAGTTCCTAATTGAAATTCGGCACGGTTACTAAGGATGTTTCTGTAATACGGCTCCTGATCTCATTAAAACCACTGCAGAAAGCGGCACACACACACACACACACACCGCAGACCGCAACCACTCCAACTGTCAGACACAGTTCAACTTCAGCTCAGGTTTAATATGCTGCTCTTAGTCACCACAAAAAAACTTTTTTTGCTCAGAAATATAATCTAGAGATCCAAAAGATAAGATGCTCTTACAACCAAAAGAGGAAAACAAATGCATACATTTGAGACCTCAAAAGTAAAATATACTCAAAATAGAGTGTGTGTTTGCTCTTTCTATTTTATTGTACTTTTTTATGGAGAGAGAACCAATAAAACGACTTCTCATAATTTATAATTAAGCACTTACAGGTTACTCCTACTACATTTATGCAAATTGGCTGACAGAAATAAAACAATATGAGCATAAAACATCCTGACAGGAAAAATGACAGCATACTTCCGCTATTAATATTAGGAAAATTCATCATCTTAATACAGAGCAAACTTCACGCAGGGTTTCTCTTTCCCTCCTGTGAGCGGCGCTCAAGGGCACGCAAGTTATTCTGCCATTGATTAGAGATGCTCGTCTTATCTTGGCCTCTAATCCTCTCCTGTTAGCCACAGTTATGACACACACACACACTCTTGAAGGCAATTACAAGAGGCAGACACCACATCTTCAAATCCACGTTTCACAGCACCACTGACTAAACAAACACAACACACTCTATATGTGATTTGAGTTTGTGGCCATCCTTCAGTTTGTGTGGGAAAGCTTTCCACTAACATAGCGGTACAATGCAGATGTCACCGGCTCGGTTGCTAACCTGATCCCTGTCTCGCCTCTGGTGCTGTGGAATGACTGAACCTCTCAAGATCCTATCAAATAAGTCTGAGCTCAAGCACTGTCGGACTCTGAAGAGCTGCAGACACAGGCAGCACATGTACAGAGTATGGAAGCCCGTTTCCGCCACTAAATAAAAAATGTAAAAAGATAATTGTGCATTTTTATCTTGCACTTCTGATTTCACAGCAAACAACTGTGCGTTTGTATTTCACAATTCAGAGAAAAGCAGGCAGAATTGCAAGATATAAACTCGCAAATGCGAGAAAAAAGTCAGATTTTTTTCTCAGAATTGTGTTTATATCCTACAATTCTGACTTTATAACTCACAGTTTTGAGTTTATATCTTGCGATTCAGACTGCTTTTCTCAGAATTGCGAGATATAAACTCATAACTATGAGTTACAAAGTCAGAATGGTAGGATGAACTTGCAACTGAGAGAAAAAAGTCCAAACTGTGAGAAAAAAGTCACAATTAAGTTTTTTATTCAGTGGCAGAAACAGGCTTGCATAGCGGGGAGGCTGAACAACTAAAGGCTGGAATACACTACACAACTTTTCCCAGATTTTGGCTCGGAGAAAGCTTGTTGCTGAAAGTCAAAGCCAGTGTTGCCAACTTAGCAATTTTGTTGATAGATTTAGCAACATTTAAGACTACTCCAGCAACTTTTTCTTCGAAAAGCAGCAACAAATTTAGCTGTTTTAAATTTTTTTGGCAACTTTTAGCAACTGTGACTCCAATGACAAAAAAGCACACATTTTCCCTCCAAATTACACAAATAGAGGAAATCAAACATGTCTAGAAGTACACAAATCACAAGAATTATTAATAATAAATAATATTTGTTCATTTATGTTAATAACACATTGTTATTTGTTTGTTGAATTAAGTTGCTAGTTGCAATTGTTCAATAATGTTTGTTCACTTATGATAATAACACATTGTTATTAGTTTGTACCTACATTTGTTGATCAGTTAAAAATATGTAGAAAAATGGAAAAGGTACTAGTAATTTTTAAATTCAGGTAAAACCTGAACAAAAAGGACAAAAAAGACAAACAAGACACGCCGCTTCTTCTGAAAAACAACAACAACAACAACAACAACAACAACATATGATTCAATTAATCTTCAGAGTCATGCGAATATTGAAAAGACTGCTAGAAAAATAAAGAGCAGGACGGTCTCATTTATATTCGCAGGTACTTGTACATATGTATATTTTTGTACGTTTGGAGAAACTCTCAAAGTAGGCGATGTCCAAAAGTCTGATTTCACACATTGTCTCATGAATAAATCATAATAAACTTGATCTGAGAAACTTTAATGTCAAGTTTATTTATAAATGAAATCAAGATGAGACTAATAAAAGTGAAAGTCCTTAGCACTATTTGTGACTGAAGTTAATTATCAAAGCTTAAGAAATATGATTTTTGTTAATAAAAAAAAAAAATGTATAATTGACAGCAAAGACTTTTAGGTAGCTGACTATCTAAAACTATTTAAACTTTACAATTCATTAATAATAATGCGTAATTATATATTTAAATTAAATGTATAAAAAGCACACATTTTCCCTCTAAATTACACAAACAGAGGAAATCAAACATATCTAGCAGTACACATTTCACGTAAATTAAGTTGCTAGTTGCAATTGTTCAATAATATTTGTTCATTTACGATAATAACACACTGTTATAAGTTTGTACCTACACTTGCTGATCAGATAAAAATATGTAGAAAAATGGAAAAGGTACTAGTAATTTTTAAATTCAGGTAAAATCTGTAAAAAAAAAATCAACAGAAAATTCCTTCAAATAAACAGTACATTGTGCCCTATTTTACACTTTTCTAAAAGTGTAGCATACTACCTAACTTCTAATATACTGCTTATAACAAATGCATAAAAATTATTAAATATTAAATTAATGTTTTTCAAAAATTGAATATTGATAATCAATGGGTCATAAACTGATTCTTCAAACAGCTGAATATTAAGTGCCTTACATTTTAGACACAACAGTTCTTGTTTTTGCTGTATTTTGGCAATGAAAGTAGTTCCAAACAAAGTCACAGCAGAGCTGTTTTGCATCTCTGAGCAACACACAAGGTGTTTAGTTACTAAAACAATCAGACGTTTAAAGTATGACTCAGTGACTCACTCATGTAGTGATTTCCTGCCACCTACTGGCGATTTAGCTTTATAGTTAAAGTATATTTTCCTCTTTTCCCCCCCAATACATTTTAAATATCAATATTAAATTTTTTAAACATCAAAACAATAATTATGCATTTGTAACTACAGGTTAAATGCATTCATGGCTGTGTAAATGCATCTAAATGCCGATTCTGTTCCACCTCTGCATTGCAAACAAATTTGGTGGATCCTGATTTAATTTGATTGGTAACAGCCAAAGAACCAGCACAATAGGACATAAAGCAAAATACTGTCTAATTATCATTCTAGACAAAGTGCCAGAAAATATCGAGATATCATTTTCGTTGTCATTATCGCACATCCCTAGTTGACACATTTTTAGCTTTACACTACACTTGCATCCAGTAGGAGGATATCAAACATGTTTTGACATTTTGAGCCAATTTTAGAGTACATTCTGTTTTAATTTTTCATGCATCTCAAATGTTAAGGTTATAACTGAATCTGTCTAAAAAAATATATTTTATTAGAGTTATTTTTAAAGCCCTCAATGTACTGCCATTATAGATATGCTGAAAACTGACCAAAATTAAAAAATAATTTGTTTATAATATCTGCACAGGAGGGTATGGAAGCCCATTTTTGCCACTGAATAAAAAAAATTAAAAAAAGGTTATTGCAACTTCTTATTTCACAGTTCTGACTTTTTTCTCAGAACTGCGTGATATAAACTCGCAATTGCGAGTCAGAATTGCATGATGTGTGACCCTGGACCACAAAACCAGTCTTAAGTAGCAGGGGTATATTTGTAGCAATAGCCAACAATTGATTGTATGGGTCAAAATTATTGATTTTTTTTTATGCCAAAAATCATTAGGATATTAAATAAAGATCATGTTCCACGAAGTCTCAATTTCAAAAAATTGACCCTTATGACTTCAAGGTCACATATACAGTTTATTAATCTGACTTTTTCATGCAATTCTGACTTTTTCTCAGAATTCTATGATATAAACTCGCAACTGCATGTTATAAAGTTATTTAGCGTTTAAAGTTCATAAAAAATTGCGTCAGAATTTGAGTTCATATCATGCAATTCTGGCGTTATTTCTGAGAATTGCGTGATATAAACTCACAATTGTGGGAAAAAAGTCAGAATTGCGTGATATATAGATTATTAGTCTGACTTTTTCATGCAATTCTGACCTTTTTCTCAGAATTGTGAGGTATAAACTCACAACTGCATGTTATGAAGTTATAAAAGCTAATATAATTGAGAATATAAACTTGCAATTCTGAGAAACAGTCAGAATTGTGAGTTTATATCATGCAATTTTGACTTTATTTCTCAGAATTGTGAGACGCATTCTGACTGTAACTCGCTATTGTGAGTTTATATCCCACAATTCTGTGAAAAAAGGTCAGAATTGTGAGTTTATATCATGCATCTCTGACTTTATTTCTCAGAATTGTGTGATATAAACTCCTAATTGCAAGAAAAAGTCAGAATTGCATGATATGTAGTTTATAAGTCTGACTTTTTCATGCAATTCATTTTTTTTTTCACAATTTTGAGACATACTCGCAAATGCATGTTATAAAGTTAGAACTGCAAGACATAAACTCACAATTCTGACTTTTTTCTCAGAATTGCGTGATATAAATTCACAATTGTGGGAAAAAGTCAAAATTGCGTGATATATAGTTTATTAGTCCGAATTTTCATGCAATTCTAACCTTTTTCTCAGAATTATGAAACTTATGAAGTTAACAGCGAATATAACTGAGAATATAAACTTGCAATTCTGAGAAAAAAGTCAGAATTGTGAGTTTATATCATGCAATTTTGACTATTTCTCATAATTGTGAGATGCAGTTTTGCAATTCTGACTTTATAACTCGCTATTGTAAGTTTATATCCCACAATTCTGACTTTATTTCTCAGAATTGCGTGATATAAACTCCCAACTGTAGTTTATTAGTCTGACTTTTTCACAATTTTTTAACATAAACTCGCAATTGCATGTTATAATGTTAGAAATGCAATATATAAACTCACAATTCTGAGAAAAAAAATCTAAATCATGAGAAAAAATTGTAATTGCGAAAAAACAAGTAAAAACTGTAAGACAGAAAGTCACAATTACCTTTTGTTTTATTTTTTATTCAGTGACAGAAATGGGCTTCCATTGACTTATTTTAAAAAAAAAGTAAAGAAAAAAGTAATCATTTATGTAATCGGATTACTTTTTTCCAAGTAACTAGTAAAGTAACATCACTTTGAAAGCAGGATTTTTTTTTCAAGCAAGTAAAGCAAATAACTTTTTTTTCCATTTATTCACTGACACGTTTCCTGTCCCTGTGTTGAGAGAAATCGGGCGTAAGTGCAGAGGCACTTCCTTCAGCCTGAGGCTTATTCTTTCCACTTTTAGTGTGAAAGGGCCTTTACAGTTGACAAAAATATAACTTTTGTTTTGTTTTTTTAATAAAATAGGCAAGCCAAGCTTGGGTGACAAAAAGTAACACGAAAGTAACGTAATGCATTACTTTCCATAAAAAGTCATTAAGTAACATAATTAGTTATTTTGATTTACAGAGTAATGGAGTATTGTAGAGCATTACTTTTAAAAGTAACTCTTCCCAACACTGTTGGCTTTGCACCAAAATGAGTTGACAAACATCAGCATATTGGGGAAAAAACCCAATATCGAGAAGTGAAAGCACTTGCCCATTCCTCCTCGTCGTACTCTTTGTGGTGCGGGATGGAGTCGGAGCGGACGGGAGACACTTTGCTTTCTTTCTGCGGCGTCTTAGATCCGTCCACATTGTTGCAGACGCCGTGTGGCTCCTCTGCGGCGCCGGGGCGCGGCCCGGCCGGGCTGGACGGTGCAGAGCTCTGACTCTTGCTGACGTATCCGGGACGGGCGGCGTGCAGCGCCAGGAGAGCGCTCTTCACTAACTCATCCTTCAGAGCGTGAACAAACTGCTCCGTCTGCAGAGACACAGAGAAAAGAGCGGGTTTGATAAGCCAGCGTTTAATAAGCAACATTTCATTAAACTGCAGCGCAGCATAAGAGTGTGTGACGAAGATTAAAGGGACGGGACGAGACACGCATCAGAAAACTAATAAGCAGACAAGAGCCAACAGCGATGGCACCGTCGATACAGACGTGAAAGAAAGAGCAAGAAGAATTAGAGACACAAAAGACACGCCACTTCTTCTGAAACAACAACAACAACAACATATGATTCAATTAATCTTCAGAGTCATGCGAATATTGAAAAGACTGCTAGAAAAACAAAGAGCAGGACGGTCTCATTCATATTCGTAGGTACCTGTACATATGTATATTTTTGTACGTTTGGAGAAACTCTCAAAGTAGGCGACGTCCAAAAGTCTGATTTCACACATTGTGAGTCTCATGAATAAATCATGACAAACTTGATCTGAGAAATTTTAATGTCAAATTTATTTATAAATGAAACCAAAATGAGACCAATAAAAGTGAAAGTCCTTAGCACTATTAGTGACTGAATTTTATTATCAAAGCTTAAGAAATATGACGCTTGTTAGTAATAAAAATGTATAATAATTGACAGCAAAGACTTTTGCCATCTAAAACTATTTAAACTTTACAAATCATTAATAATTATATCTATTAAAAAAAAAAAAAAAAAAAAAAAAAAAATATATATATATATATATATATATATATATATATATATAAAACAATTGACAGGTATACAAGTATAATAACAATAAATTCAATATATATAATAGCTTTAATAACTTAATAACAATATTAATAATATTAATACTAATTATTATTATTACATTGCAAAATGTATAATATAATATAATTATAATAACATATATAATAATATAATTGATATATATATATATATATATATATATATATATATATATATAATAGCTTTAATAAATTCATAATTTCAGAATAATAATAAATATAATTCTTATTATATATAGCAAAGTTTTATTAATTATTTATTTAATAATTATGCATTGCAGTTTCAATAACTTCATGTCACAAATATCTTTCTCATTGCCTTAAAATTAACAAACAATGTGGAAAAAAAAAATTATATATATATACACACACACACATATATTTATATATTTATATATATATATTGTTGTTTGGTTAACATGATAGCTCTATAAATAAATAAACAGTTCATATATATATATATATATATATATATACACACACACATAAATATATTATATATTATCTATTTTATATTATTTAGAAATTCTTGTTGGTAATAACTGTGTATAACAATTGACAGCATAAGGTAACTGACACGTCCATCTACAACTATTTTAAATGTTTAATTTAATAATTAATTTACAATTAATATGACATTATATATATATATGTATATATTAAAAATATACACACACACACACACACACACACACACATATATAATAGCTTTAATAACTTAATAATAATAATAATAATATAGCCAAGTTTATTTTATAATTATTCATTATTTATTTCATAATTATGCATGCACTTTTAATAACTTCATATGTGACAAATATCATTCTCATTGACTTAAAATTAACAATCAAACAATCTGAAAATATTTAATCGCAAAATTATAAATATTTTAATCTCTAAAAAATAAAATAATTTAACTAAGCTGATTAAAAAGTGTTTTAGAACTATATAGCTTAGTGCATCTATCTATCTATCTATCTATCTATCTATCTATCTATCTATCTAACTATCTATCTATCTATCTATCTATCTATCTATCTATCTATCTATCTAACTATCTATCTATCTATCTATCTATCTATCTATCTATCTATCTATCTATCTATCTATCTATCTATCTATCTATCTATCTAACTATCTATCTATCTATCTGTCTATCTATCTATCCATCTAATACTGTTTTTCTGACCCTATTTGCACTTCTGGGGTGTGTATAGCTGTGCCATTGCTTAATAAAAACACTTTCACAGCCCAGTTAGGCCTTGCTTATCTGTTCAATGTAATTTGCCCTTCGTCCCCAGTAAGCTTTACTCCTCGCGTCCTCATATTTCAGGGCCAATTGAACAGACGCTGCTGTTACTTTAATATCAGCGGACGGGACGTTTGCAGTTCACCACATCAGCGCCGCCATGACCTTTTCTCGTTGTTTTAGATATGATGATCACATCCCACGATTCATCAAATTCTCCATCAGTGAACTTCTCCACGTCTCTTCTGTTTGGATTCTCACCTGTCTGAAATGGCAGTATTTTTTAATGCAGCTTTAAGAGCTATTTTTACACTCGATGGCATTTTAACAAGCCCGGTCGGCTACGCGTTCTTCTCACGTTGAGCTCCTGGCAGCGAGGTGGCATTCCTGCGGGACAATTTCTCATTGTCAGCGTGTGAGTGATAGCTCATCACGCGTCAGGATCTCAATGTTCAGTGTCATTACCAAAACACGCATTCCTGAGAGCAGGAAATGGATCCAGCCGTTCATTCTCAGACGTGCGCTACAGCGACAGCACACTCCGGCACTTAGAGCTCTTCTGACATTTATCCAGGGTTTCAGACCTCAAGTACCCAGACTTTCTCTGCTGCATCCAAAAGTCGTTCCCCTCTCCGCCACACAGAAAACACACATTAAAACCTGACTGCAACTTATGTTAATTTTGCTTGATTTTCATTTATATGCACCATTTTACTATAAACTATTATATTGCTAAATGATTAAATATCATTCTTACATCTATTAATGAAGAGAAATAATAGTATAAATAATAGTGCAGTTTGCTCTAAAAAAAAAAAAAAAATATATATATACATATAAATTACAATTAAACTAAAATTAAAAATAAAATAAAAATAGCTCTAAAAATAACATAAAAAAATAAGATTACTTTAGTTTCATCGACATGCACCATTTTACTCTATACTATTATATTAGTACATTAAAATGAAAATAAATAAATATCATGTTTACATCTACTAATTTAAAGGAATAATACATACATTTACACATAAATAATAAAATAAATAACTTAAATAGAAATAAATAGAAAGAAAGAAATTTCTTTAAAATTACTGTTTGGTTAACATGATACATAAATACATACATAAATAAATCAGTAAATAAATAAATAAAGTTATATTTTGTAAACTGTTTGGTTAAACTGATAGCTCTAAAAAATAAAATAAAATAAAATAAAATAAAATAAAATAAAATAAAATAAAATAAAATAAAATAAAATATTTTTACAGTTGCAAAATGAAATAAAATAAATAAAATAAAATAAACATCAACTATTCCATTCTAAAACATTCTAATAATATGTAAATAAAATAAAATAAGATATAGTTCTAACAGATTTTGAATCCACAGTAACAACTTT
The DNA here is from genome assembly GCF_022985175.1 of Labeo rohita. NCBI lineage: Eukaryota > Metazoa > Chordata > Actinopteri > Cypriniformes > Cyprinidae > Labeo > Labeo rohita. The sequence goes on from NC_066869.1 coordinate 15,525,438, forward strand.
TGTTTGATAAAATGATAGTTCTAAAAAAATAAAATAAACTGTTTGGTTAAACTGATAGTTCTAAAAAATAAAATAAAATAAAATAAAATAAAAATATCAACTCTGTAGTTCTAAAACATTTTTAATTATATCTAAAAAATAATAATAATAAGTCAAATATATAGTTCTAACAGATTTTGAATCCACAGTTACAGCTTTTGTTTGGTTAAAATGACAGTTCTAAAAATGAATAAAATATCATAAAAAAAAAAAAAAAGTTTTGCAGTTGCAAAAATAAAATAAATAAAATAAATTACTATGCAGTTCTAAAACATTTAAAAATAAAATAAAATACATTTTGAATTAATTCCTGTACAATTGCTGTTTGGTAAATATGATATGTCTAATTAAATAAATAAACATTTGATTTGATTTTTGGAACTGTAATTTTGACCGAAATCTCAGCCCTAGATGGTGTGCTTGTAGTGCTGTACACAAATCTAACGCAACATCAATGAGCACCCACACAAACAGTGTCTGAGGGCTGGAGATTTCAATCAGCAACAGCGGCGTCTGATTCAGCGTGTGATCACGCGCCGGCCGTCGCACCGCTAATCAAGGAGGTGAAGAGAGGCGGCGGAGAGAATTAAGCAATGAAGGCGGCTGATTGGCGCTATTCCACTGTGGCAGAAACAATCTCTGTGTCACAGATTGCACACTGACGGCAGCAGATGTAATTCATTAATTACACACATAAAACATGAAGGCCTCCAAAGCAGACACTCGGCCTGGTGGCTTCTGTTGGCTTTGGCAGAGGGGAATGTGACAGACCGACGGCCGTTTGTCCGCAAACGGACCCGTTTCAGGCCAAGACTCTGTGGTCTGAGGGAACGGGACGACACGCTTAGTGACTCGCACACGCTGCGTTTGTGGATGTGAAATCTGCTGTTGTCTAGAGAAACACAAAGCGCATTCACTGCTGTATTCATTCAGCACGCACTTCATTTTTGAATGGTTTAGAGAAAGTGTTATGTTTTTGGTCATGGTACCATGCTAATATCATTTTTTAAGGCACAGAGCTATGGTATTATACAGTACAGTAACATAGTTTTGTGAATGTTAGTGACCGGCAGCAGCACTAGCTGTCATTTCTCGGAGTGATTCAGCAGCAGCAGATTCACAACGTGAATAAAGTGAGTGTGACAGTAATATATTTCATTAAAAGAGATATTTGCCCTTAAAGCATGAACATTTGCAGGACTATAAATAGACATACTATCAGCTGCCTCATTTTACATTGATGTTCCCAAAGCACCGTCTTGAAGATTAATACTTGATTTAAATTGTACTTTTACTTTAAAACTTCATGCAATTCCAGATCGACTTGGGTATGCAAAGACGCTGGCGAAAATTGCCTTTCGCATTGAGACTTTTCAAGGGTTTTTTTGATGAGTCATAGTAATAGCATAATGAATCCTCATCTATACCTTACGTCCAGTTATTACCTAAAAAATGGTATATTTTTTTTTACATTATGTATTAATTCAAGGACACTGGCTAAAATTGTCTTTCAAGGTTTTTCAGATAAGTCATAATCATTTACTTGAAAAAAATATTTTTGTATAATGAACCAATGAAGGAATAAAAAAAAATAAATTCAAGGACACTGGCTAAAATTGTCTTTCAGTTTTTTTTTTTTTTTTATTGAAATTAATTAATTCGTTCATTCAAGGACAATGGCTAAAATGTCTTTCAAGGATTTTTTTTTGATGATTATATTGAAAAATAGATAAATAAATAAAAAAGAAATAAATTTAAGGACATTGGCTAAATTTGTCTTAATTATTGTCATAATTATTGTCATAATTATTACATAAAAATATATAATGTCTGACTGAATAAATTAATGAATTTACATTGGCTTAAATTGTCTTTTAAGATGAGTCATAATCGTACTTGAAAAAATATTTTTGTATATTGAATGAATGAAGGAATAAAAATAAATAAATTCAAGGACACTGGCTAAAATTGTCTTTCAGGGTTTTTTAATTAAAATAAATTCATTTATTTATTCATTCATTCATTCATGCAAGGACAATAGCTAAATAGGCTTTCAAGGATTTTTTTGATACTGAAAATATATTGAAAAATAGATAAATAAAAACAGAAATAAATTTAAGGACATTGGCTAAAATTGTCTTTCAAAAGTTTTTAGATGAGTCATAATTATTACATAAAAATATATCATGTCTGACTGAATTAATGAATTTACATTGGCTAAAAAGTTTTTTGATAAGTCAATAATCAGTAAATTGAAAAAAAAAAAATAAAAAAAATAAAAAAAAATAAAATAAAATTAAATTAAATTAAATTAAATTAAATAAGGACATTGGCTAAAATGGTCTTTCACAGGTTTTTTGATGAGTCAAATTCATTACATTGAAAAAAAACATATAATGACTGACTGACTGAATTAATGAATGAATTTATTTATTTAATGCCATTGGCCTAAATTGTCTTTCAAGGCATTTTTGATAAGTCATAATCATTATATTGAAATATACATATATATATATACATATATATACATACATATATATATATATATATATATATAATGAATAAATGAATAAATGAATGAATGAATGAATGAATGAATGAACGAATGAATAAACAAATAAATTAATAAATAAAAAGGGTTTTTGATGAGTTATTATACCTTATATAATAATTCTTTAATAGATAATTAGTTACTATCTATTTTTAAATATTTTATTAAATGATAATACTACTAATAATAATGAATCCTCACCTACACCACACCACATCCAGTTATTATCTTGCAATAAAAGAAAAACAAACTATTTTTTTGTAAATAAAATATATATACATTGTTTTGATGAGTCATAATAGTACCAGAATTCATTTTTATCTATATTTCACGTTCAGTTATTACTTTTATACATATAAATATTTTTGGGGGGCAAATTTTTTTTTTCTTAAATTTGAATGTTTAATGTTAATAAATTATTAAATTGTAATATTATTACAATTTAAAGTACATTTCTTATTATTATCATTACTGTTGAAAGCAGTTGAAGCACTTCACTACACATTTTCCTTAGGATTCTTTGTTGAACAGAAAGTTCAGAAGAACAAGATTTTTTAAAAAATAGAATTCTTTTGTGACATTATAAATGTCATTCCCGTCACTTTTGATTGATTTAACGGTAAAACCCTCGCTGAAGGTTTGAAAGGCAGCTGTCAGCAGGTCTCACCTTCTCCTCCAGGCTCTTGAGGATGTCTCGGAGAGGCTGGCTGGAGCTCTGCTGGGCCGTCTGGAGCAGCTGATCGGCCAGCGCAGAGATGTGCGGCTGCAGCTGGGACACCACACGCAGGATCTCACGGGCCTTGGCCGTCTGTTCTGGAGGATAGTAGATGCACTGATACGCCGTGCTGTAGCTGGAGGACGTCAGACAAACAACACAGAGAGAGATGGAATTAATAACAGCGGGGAGATGAAGAGCGTCGTCTTGTTCATCATCAAACGCCTGTGATTACAGCTCTGTGCAGCAAATACACTGTGACTTCAATGTGCAGCAATCTGAATGGCAAATATATCTAATAACGCCAGCCAAACCAATTCCGGTCCCTGCGTGAACAGCGCTCGCTTCCCGAACATCACGGCCCGCATTTCATCTGAGCTCGGGAGACACTGGCAGGCAGGAGAAATTACTATTTTTTTAAGGGATCATATCATGCTTTTTTAGCAGATCATTTTTCTCCCGATGGCCACTTACACAGTTTGTGCCTAAAGAGGCATGATTTGGTTTTTCATGATATGTTACACTCTCTCTGAACCTGTGGATGTTTGTATAGATGACAAACAAGACAATGGACTGAAAGTGAAAGATGCCAGACATTGATTCAGGCCTCAATTTAACTGACCTCTTGTGCCAATATGATTGCCATAAAAAAGTACTTAAAATAAACCATTTTATCATTTAAAATATTATTTATTTATTATTATTATTATGTACTTTAATATAATATTTGTATTATAAAATTATTAAATATTATGTATAAAACAAATTATTTTAATATTTAAAAATATGATTTTTATATTGTTGTTATTTATTTAAATAATAATAATATAATAACATTATTAATAAAAATATATTATAAATGAATAGATTTTCTATAATAAATACAATATAATATATAATATTATTTTAGATAAAATTATGTATTTCCTAGTAAACATATTTTAAATTCATTATTATTTAAATATATTTAAAATATGAATATGAAATTATAAAATAATTTATCAAAAGCATTAAGATAAATATACATAACTTCAAAATTATTATTAGTAAAATACACTGAAATATGAATATTAATATCAGAATATATGTATTATTTATATTAAATAATATAATTATATTTTAATTATAAAATAATGAATTATCAAATACAAAATAAATCACTTTATTATTTAAATATTTTAATATGATTTTTAATACTGGTATATATTATGTATTTGAAATAATAGAATAATATGTTCATTATAATATAATATTTTATACAAATAATAATATAACAATATTTAGTACCTTAAAATACAAAAAATACACTGAAAATATGAATATTAATATGAAGTTATATTTATTATTTATTTTAAATAATGTAATTATTTTAATTGTAAAATAATTTCATTGTTATTTATTTTAAAATAGTAGAATAATATAATCGTTACAAAATAATATATTTTATGCAAATAATAATATTATACAATAATATAGAAAATAATGTAAAATAATATATAATAATTTATTTTATATTTTATATAAAATTATGTATTTACTAGTAAATGTATTTTACAATTATTATTATTTAAACATATTTAAAACATCAATATTAATATAAAATTATATGTATTATTTATTTTAAATAATATAATTATATTTAATTATAAAACAATTAAATATATTTTAATATTTAAAATATGATTTTTAATGTTGTTTTAATGTTTTTGTTATTAAAATAAATTAATATTAAATCACTTTTAATTAAACAATTATAATATTTTAGATCTATTATTTATATGAAGTATAGAATTGTATCTATTTTACATGCTTTAATTTTTTTTACACTGACGAGTGATGCATACTTCTATAAGATAAGCACTATTATATATATTTCTTAAAATATAAAATAACATTAATAATACATACATATTTAAAATGTGAACATTCATGTGCCATAAACAACTTGAGAGATAAGGAGTACAAATATTTCTGAATCCTTGAATTCATGGATTTCACACAGCAGGTTGACTGTTTGCATTCATAATAAATTAGATTTAATTAAACATGTTTAACAGCATTGCATTTAACACGATTAGCACTAATTTGACAGTATAAGCATAATTCTGCAAAGCTGTTCTGAACTATTGTGACAACACACACTCACAAACCCCGTTTCAATTATAATCACACTTACTGTGCTTTTATGATAATTAAATTCACTCATACAAAGAGTGCAAATTACTTTTCTGTTACTAGTCCCATTTGGATTTCATTTATGATAAATTTGCCATTAAAAAACTCATTATTTCATTATTTCCCCATCATTTACTCATAAATGAATGCCCTGCTACCTGTACTAAACTCAACCATCTGTACAGTCACAAAAGTTGCAACAATTCCAGTTTTCTCTCAGTACAAATGTCTAGACTTGAATGCCATTATGAATGTTAGAAAGGCCTCTGGACACAAGGGGCTGAAAACAAAGCAGCTCTATTATGAGTATCCCATTCATGTCCACTTTTAATAGCAGTTGTGAGATTCCTTCAGACGCCTTCAAAGACACCACAGCATCCACACTTCAACAACTGGGGTGATAAGGGCAAACGCATAATGACGAGACGCTGCGCGCTCATGCCGGGCGGTAGTTTAACTGGACACGAGTCAGTCTGTAAGTTTGTTTGTGATGCTGGAGATTAGAGACGGAGTGTTAGCGTCCTGATCCCAGATCAGCGTATTAGACGAGACACACAGAGCCGAGGCTCATCGCTTCAGATAATTGGCTCCCGGGAGGATCGCTAACCACCGCGGCTCTGAGCAAATAAAAGGCCTTGCTTAAAGAAAGGAGACGCACACCAAAGGACAGAGAGAAATATAAGAGGACATCAATAACACAAGCTACTGGACTCATTTAGCAAGTCTACAATGACTCAACACAGCAGAGACTAGTGCTCCAACAGGCTAAACAGTCAAACTGATGCTACTTAGCCAACATAAATATATGTATACATACTGTTTTTGTGATCTGATTTATTATAATAAGCGAACTGGTTGGTAGACAGTTTGTTTTACTGAGCCAGTTTGTTCATATTGTTTCAGTGAACTGAATCCTTTGACTGATCAACTTCGCAGTCTGTTTCAGAGAATCAATTTGCTCCGATGGTTCTATTGATTCACCAATTAATCCGAGTTGTCATGAAATTGTTCTCACAAATTAATTTAGTTTGTTTAAATAAAATCGATTTGTTTAGACAGTTCATTTCAGTGAGTTGACCTAAAAAAAGATTTGTTGATTCATTTAAGGTCACCACTCAAATGTGTTCATGAGTGTTCACTCAAATTAGTTCATTTTAATGAGTTGGATAAAAAAATGACTGATTTCATTCAATAGTGTTTAAAAGAGTCACTTTGAACTGTCTGTTTTAGTGATTCAGTTCATTTGGAGAGTTCATTTCAATCAGCTGTTTTAAAACACATTCGCTGAATCATTTGAGTCATAACTCAACAGTGTTTAAGAAAGTCAGTTCTAATGGTTGTTTTAGCAAATTGGCTGATTTAGACAGTTTATTTCAATGAACTGGTTCAAAATTGATTTACAGAGTCCTTTATGAATCAGTATTGATTAGGACAATTAATGTGAATGGTCAGTTTTAGTGATTCAGTTCAGTATAATCACTGAATCATTTGAGTCATCACTCAAGAGTGTCCACAGAAGTCAGTTCTAATGGTTGTTTTAGCAAATTGGTTGATTCAGTTTATTTCAATGAAGTGGTTCAAAATGGATTCACAGACTCCTTTATGAATCAGTAGTGATTAGAACGTGATTAGAATATGAATGGTCTGTTTTAGTGAATCAGTTCATTTGGAGAGTTCATTTCAATCAACTGGTTTAAAAAAGATTCACTGAATCATTTGAGTCACACAAAAGTGTTCATAAAAGTCAGTTCTAATTGTTGTTTTAGGGAATTTGTTGATTTAGACAGTTTATTTTAATGAACTGGTTCAAAATAGATTCACAGACTCCTTTATGAATCAGTAGTAATTGTTTTAACAAATTGGATCATTGAGTTTATTTCAGTGAACTGGTTCAAAAAATAGATTCACAGATTCCTTTATCAATCAATAGTGATTAGAAAAATTGTTTTAAACTTTTTGTTTTAGGGGATTAGTTCATTTGGACACTTCATTACAATTACCTGGTTTAAAAAATAGATTTACTGAATCATTTGAGTCACTCAAGAGTGTTCATAAAAGTCAGTTCTAATGGTTGTTTCAGTGAATTGATTCATTGAGTTTTAATGAAATGGTTCAAAATAATTAATTAAAAGTAATTAAAGTAACTTTTTTCTTTTTTATTTTCATTCATCACTCAATTTGAATGGCCTGTTTTAGTGATTCAGTTCATACAGACACACTGAGCAATGAGCCCATTTAAAAACAGACTCACAGATGAACTGGATTCATCACTGAATAGTGTTCACAAAATTTAATTCATTTCAGTTTGTTGTAATCAAACTGATTCTTTCAAAAAAAATAATTTCAATGAACTGGTTCAAACATTCACTCATCATCAGAATCATCTGAGTCATTTGAGTCACTCAGTGTTCATAAAAGTCAGTTCTAAATGTTGTTTTAGCGAATTGGTTCATTGAGTTTATTTCAATGATTTGGTTCAAACAGTAGATTCACATATTCCATGATTAATCAATAGAGATTAGAAAAAGCAATGTGAATGGACTGTTTTAGCAATTCAGTTCATTTGGACAGTTCATTTCAATCAACTAGATTAAAAAGAGACTTAAATAATTAGAGTTATCACTCACAGGCTTTCACAAATTTGAATTCAATCCAATTTGTTTTACTCAATTTGATTCACTGAAAGTTCATTTCAATGAACAGGTTCAAAAATAGATTCATGGGCTGCTTTAAAAATAGATTCACAGATTCATTTGAATCACTCACAATAACGTGATATACAAAAATTGAGATCCTCATTGTTTTGTGCTGTTTTTGGTTAGTAACTTAAAGTGAAGTAAATGTACAATAATGCTTCGTGTGGCAGCAGATCATCTCTAATATTGATGAAAAAAATATAAAAACAAACAGTCCTAAAAAGTCCTAAAATCAAACAAAGGAAAAAGAGAAAGGGTGTGGTGTTTATTAGGGTGTGATTGACAGGAATCACATCCCCATAATGCCACCTGAGACCCGGCGCCGTGGTTAATGACTTGACGGCCACAAGCCTCAGGAGAGCCAGAGCCTATCTAGTCTGAAGAGCTTCTTTATCAGCCTGGCTTCAAGAAAACAGCATTTGTGCCGGGATGACTAGCAGTAGAGGAAAGCACCTGACTCATTCATCACAAACCCTTCAGCCACTGCTCCCAATCTCAAACACCAGACACAACCTGTGGAGCTTTTTGCATTTTCATTTACATGTGGGCCTGACAGTCTCTACAGACTTTAGTCTAAGCAGTTGTCCTACTGAAACTGAGCCACAGATACAGCAAACAGCATTAGCATAGTAATAGCAGATTCACTTTAGCAAGTCAGTTTGTTCAGCTGGTTCATTATAATAATAACTGGTTCAAAAGAATGAATCCATTTCAATCATAAGTCAGTTGTTATATAAAAAATGTAATATTTTAAAGTCGTATATAATATCTTATACAAAAAACATGCATTTTTAAAGAATAATGATAATAGTAATCATAAATATGATTACATCATAGTTAGCTACATTTTTTAGCCTGCACTGTAAAGCGAACTTGAGTGGCTTTGCACTATGATTAGTTTACAGGTTGGGCAGCCACAGCGTCAAAGTATCTTCAAAGAATCATCATTAAATTAAATATACTGTCTACTCTCAAGTCCATTAGCAACTACAGTAACAGTGTGTTCTTCAAAAGGGTGCATAACTAGCCTAAAATAATCTACACCGCAGCATCAAACACGCAGCATGGGGGAAGTTTGGCCGCAGAGCAGCAGGAAATATTTCAAAGGAGCACTACCATTAGCCACATCCTCCATACGCACAGGAAGATCTCTAAATGTGCTGTCTGGATGTTCACAAATGATCAATAGACATGAAAAATGACGCTAATGAGAGGAAAGGAAACACCAAGCCCCTCAGTGCAGTCAGGCCCACGTCTCTGGTGAATCTCTAATTAAACGTACAAATATAAAGGCAGAGAGAGATGTGTATGCCACAGGATGAGAGTTTACACCAGGCCAGCCATTACAAACCGCTGCTGGCGGTCTATAATATGAGGAAAGCTATCCGTCACATTCATAACACTCATCCCAGCAAACAAAAATAACAACGTTCGGCTATGTTTCCATTAGGTTAGGAAAATGATATTTCTGAGCATTCTCTAAAAAATTAATTTAATCAAATTCAAATTTAAATTATATATATATATATATATATATATATATATATATATTTTTTTTTTTTTTTTTTTTTGATTATACAGACATTAAGGGAATATTACATTACGAATAGTTTGACCAATATATCAGTAACGTTCCATCAATGTTCTACAAATAATTCAATGAATATATAAATAATGCTCCATCGATGTTCAATGAATATATATTACTTTCCATTGATGTTACGTAAACGTATCAGTAACGTTCCATCGATGTTACACGAATATATCAATAACTTTCCTTTGATGTTAGACAAATATACTTAACATTCCATCAATGTTACATGAATATATCAAAAACATTCCATTGATGTTACACGAACATATCAATAACGTTCCCTTGATGTTACACAAATATACCAATAATGCTCCATCGATGTTACAAGAATATATCAATTACGTTCCATCAATGTTACACAAATATATCAATAACGCTCCATCGATGTTACACGAATATATATAACATTCCATCAATGTTACACGAATGTATCAATAAAGTTCCATTGATGTTACACAAATGTATCAATGTTACACAAATATATCAATAACAATCCATTGATGTTACACGAATATATCAATAACAATCCATTGATGTTACACGAATATATCAATAACAATCCATTGATGTTACACGAATATATCAATAACAATCCATGGATGTTTCACGAGTATATCAAGTGTTCCATCGATGTTACATGAATATATCAATAACATTCTATTGATGTTACACAAATATATCAATAAAGTTTCATTAATGTTAAACGAATAAATCTATAATGTTTCATCGCTGTTACACAAATATATCTACAACGTTCCTTTGATGTTATGCAAATAACATTCCATCGATGTTACATGATTAATGTTCCACTGATGTTACACAAATAAATCAAAAGTGTTCCAACGAGGTTACACTAATATATCAATAAAGTTCCATCAATGTTACATGAATATATCAATAACATTCCATTGATGTTACATGAATATCAATGACATTCCATCACTGTTACACGAATATATATCAATAGCATTTCATCGATGTTACACGAAAATATCAATAACGTTTCATCAATGTTACACAAATATATCAAAAACGTTTTATCAATGTTACACCATTAAATCAATAAAGTTCCATCAATATTACATGAATATAACTTTTCATCGATGTTACACGAATATATCAATAACGTTCCATCAATGCTACATGAATATATCAATAATGTTCCATTGATGGTCCATGTATATGTGAAAAATGTTTCTTAAATATATATATAACATTCCATCAATATTCTATAAATGTATAAACGTTCCATGAATTAATAAAAAAAGTTCTATGAATGCTTAAATGACGATCTTCTGCAAACATTTTAAGAACATTATCAAGACCAGAAAACTTTGAATGAACATTCTATAAGCTAGGCTGGAAGAATGGTTGCTTCTGACTTCGTCAGAACGCTAGCCAAAACTCTGGGAACATTGCTGGGATGTAGTTAAAGTACACACACTCAAACACACCCGTTTGTTCCATCTGGAAAGCGCCGATTATCTCTGTGCAGCGAGCAAATCGACTGCTGAACGACAGATCATTCCAGTCATGCCGACACGCTCAAATTAAAGGCAAATAAGATGCTTGTGGACTGTCGCGGATGTTAAAGAGAAATAACTGCTTGGGCTTGGAGGCGGCCTGAGGGAACCGGAGAAATGGTTATTGATTGGCTCTCACACAGCGAGCCAATCAAAGCCATTGTAGCTGCATATTACATCGGGCCGAGTGTCCACCTCTGACCTGATGGATCGGTCCGATCCCTGGCCGCCTTTCCTGCCTTGCTCTTCAGGCAGAAGAAAAGACAGATGGCTCTTTCATTTCGCTCTCAGCGTCCTTTTTTCCCCAGTACCCTACATTAATAATGGCCAAGAATCACGTCTGTCCTATTATTTGTTATCTAATCAAAGAAATTGCTAAAAGGTTGCTTTCCAGGAAGGTCTGGGCGGATGCGTGAATGAATATAGGTTTGCTCAAGAGGTCAGCTCTCATTGTCTATTAAACCACACAAAGTGTTAGCTGTTCTGTCGCAATGTTTATTCATTGCCGCATGTTGTGTAAATTCCCCTTTTATGTAAAAAGAGTTGCAGAAACAACTTAGAATGGAAAGTAAAAGTAGAGTTCATCCCAAAATTAAACTCTTGTCATTATTTATTCACTTTTGTGTCTTTTCAAAACTTTTTTCAGTGAACACAAAAATAAAACATTTTGCAGAATGCATCCAGTTGCTCTACAATGAATGAGAACTGGAGCTTTTAATCTTTAAAATTGACTTAAAAGCACCAAAAAGTAGTTTATATGCCTTGTGCACTATACCCCAAGTCTTCTGAAGAAGATTTGTGAGAAACAGATCAAATTCAAGTAACTGAAGCTCTCTGCTTAGCTGATTCATTTGAGTCAAATCTTTCCAATGAATCAAATGATTCAAGTCTAAATGATTCACACACAAATTTGACTGATCTAATTGATGATTTTAGCTGTTTGCCTTTGAAGAACAAAAGTCCTCACTCATTGCACAAATACATTCATAAACGTAATACAGCACTGATTTAATAGAATATTTTTTTTTGAAAAAGGACTTCAGAAGGATTCACTAGCTAGTGAGGCATAAAAAGGAACATCTGAGCATGAAGTAAAACATTAGCCAAGTCAGAAAGGAAACAAAATGAGGTCCATATCAGCCTGGATTAATGTGCAGCGCAAACGCTCTTTCAGAAATTGATTTCTCTCCTGTAGAAACACCAAATGTCCTTGCCCCGTATCAGTGGTGCGCTCCGCTGATAAATCTTCCCACCATTGGAGGCTGGAAACTTTTTGAAAAGATGTTCAATTTCTTTGTACTAGTATTCCTCAGTCGGTCTAGCTCAGTAACATAAAAACCCAGGCACTATAAAGAAAATAATTGGACTTTGCTTGGGTTTTAATGAGTCTGTTCTCAGAGGGGCTGAGAGCAGAACATCTCAAATGATAAAAAACGGACACATTCACACGATCGGCCTTGTGTCGACAAAACCTCCCCCCTAAGACACAAAAGCCAGCTGTGATCATTCACAAAATACAAAAATGCAAAGAAGCAAAAAAGAGAAACTTGTGGAGCTCTTTACTGATGGAAATCACAAGGGGGCTGAAATGACATGACATGCTTTTCCTTCATCTTCAGATGGCTGAGAATAGCAAACACTCACAGTTGAAATGTTTGGTGTGACGGCAAGGACAGACAAGCCGCTTCAATGACTGCCAGGCTGCTAGAGCACAGACGTGAGCTTTCTAATTAAACATCTCCGTGAGGGCAAACCGAACAGAAGATGAAGGAGGAGGAGTGAGAGATGGACGACTGAGGCAGAGAGAGACGGTCACAATTCATCTGAGAGCAACAAACATGTCAGGAGACACTCCAGAGTTGTGCCAATGGGGAAAACGTGAGACTCAGAAGTTATTAAAGTCATTAAGCACTCCAGAGAGAGAAACAACAAGACCGCTGTTACTGCATATTCCACCGACACTTTAGAACTTATGCTAACGAAACAACTTGAAGCTAAACTAAACCGAAAGCGAACACTTATTACTCTTCATGACAGTACAATCATTGCACATTCAGACTTGCAAAGTGGTTTTTACCCCAAATTATGATATATTACAAGAAAGACTGCTGCTAAAAAGAATGCAAAGTACTGCAGCAACCACCTAGAACACCCTAGCAATCACACACACAAAATCCAGGACATTTTTTCAACCACCTGGTGCATCTACCAACACCCAGCATGCCCTAGTAACATCTTAGAAACCAGAACACTTTAAAATTCATATTGCAACACATTACTGCACAATCACATAGCAACACACTAAAAAAAAAAAACTCAGAACATCTTGACAACTACACAACACACTGTGTTGTTACCTGAATGATCCACAACCGTGTTTTTTTGTTTAGTGAAAGTTGTTCATGTGTTGCTTGTTTGTCCTGAACAGTTAAACTGCTGCTGTTCTTCAGAAAAAATTGTTGGGTTTTCAGCATTTTTCTGTATTTGAGCACTTTCCAACAATGACTGTATGATTTTGAGATCCATCTTTTCACACTGAGGACAACTGAGGGACTCATATGCAACTATTACAAAAGGTTCAAAGACTCACTGATGCTCCAGAAGGAAAAACCACGCATTAAGAGCCGGGGGGTGAAAACTTTTGAACAGAATGAAGATGTGTACATTTTTCTTGCTTTGCCCAAATATCATATTTTTTTCATGTAGTACTGCCCTTCAGAAGCTACAGAAGATACTTACATGTTTCCCAGAAGACAAAAATAAGTTAAATTTACCCTGATCTTCAAACTCCAAAAGTTTTAATGCATTGTTTTTCCTTCTGGAGCATCAGTGAGCGTTTGAACCTTCCGTAATTGTTGCATATGCGTCCCTCAGTTGTCCTCAGTGTGAAAAGATGAATCTCAAAAGCATTCAGTCACTGTTGGAAAGAGTTACACAAAAATGCTGAAAAACCAAAGAATTTGTGGGACCTGTAGGATTTTTCTGAAGAACAGCAGGCAGTTTAACTGTTCAGGACAAACAAGGGACTCATGAACAACTATCACTAAACAAAAAAACACAGCTGTGGATCATTCAGGTAACAACACAGTATTAAGAATCAAGCATATATAAACTTTTGAACAAGGTCATTTTTATAAATTCAACTATTTTCTCTTGTGGTATATATGTAAACGTCATTTATGTGACATATCTTATTCAGGTCAGTAAAATAAATAATAAGCATTTTGCAGATTCTGCAAGGTGTATGTAATCTACATTCTCCTCTAGGAGTAAGTTTGTAATTGTGTAGGATATGGCTACGATACGTTCTCTCTACTTCGATAGTGTGTGTATGAACATTAAAGTCCCAGATAAACTCCAGACTTCATTCAACATCAGTGCGGCAGAAAATCACAGCCCTATCAGGTTCACAGATCAGGGCTCTCGCTCACTTTCAACTGGAATCAAAGCTTGAGGAATCATGAAATAAAATAAAAATCCTCCATCATCCATTGAAGCCAACTGGATTTGACCAGATTAATCGACTGATCAATTTAAAGAGTGTTAATAAGGGGAAAATATTTGAGCCGAAAGCAAAAAACATTAACAACATTAACTTTATCAGAAAGATAAAAACGTACGCGTGGAGTAGAGTTCTGCTTCCGAATGATGCAACCTTCGTACAATTCCCTGGAAATACATCTAAACGTGCTGCAGCTCAGACGGCTTATTCCTCTCTAGCAAAATAATCAATTAATATGTTCATTTGCCTCAGTGCAAAATATTGAGACTCATCGCCATCAATATGTACCGAATTTATAGTTCTTTGCAGCTTGACAGGCTGTGGTCTGAAAATAATGTTATTAATTTTTTATTTTTTTTGTTTCACAGACATAAAGACATGGATGACAGTGATAAAATGAATTTATAATATCTCATTAAATGAAAAAACTCCTCTGTGGTCTCCTGTTGACAAATTAATCTTGTATAAAATCAAAACGACATACAGAAGGATGCTGGTGAGTGTCTGATGCACAAACGGAGGCTTTCATGCTTTCATACAGCTGTCAGAAAATCATTCTCCATCACCAGAGCAAAGTAATCAGAAGAGATGCGTGTGAACACGCGGAGACTGACCTCTTCTTCTCGGATTCGTATTTGCTGAGCAGTTTCTGCAAGCCTCCGTTCTTGAAGCCTTGCGAATGGGCTGCCGGAGCTCCTACTGTGACCACATCATAGAAGGAATCTGCGGAGGAAACATGCGCAAACATCCTTCAACGGGCCTCACAAATCACAAACAAGCCCACGGCACACAGTTTGCATCTATATTTTGTCTTGTTTTATGTGCTTCCTATTGTTTTGTGAATATAGCCCGAACAGCTTGTTCCACCTTTAGCTTTCTGAGGCTCTGACAACTTACGATACATCTATTGAAGAGGATTCAGTGTGGAACGACATGCTGTTTAGATGCATGTAAACATACGCAACGTGCTTCAAGTATGAAAAACACCTGCGCAACTGACTTAATAATGAATATCTCCAGTGATAATGTAGAAAAGACAGAAAAACCATGAACTAGACAGCAGTATATGCTTCAACTTCAAAAAACCCTGCATTTAATAGCCACATTTCCAGTTATTATACAGTATTTACAGAATTTATACAGAACTAACAGTAAACAATAATATTGGTAACACTTTACAATACAGTTCATTAGTTAACATGAACTAAGAGTAAACAATACTTCTACAGTATTTATTAATGTTAGTTCATGTTAATTTCAACATTTACTAATGCGTTATTAAAATAAAAAGTTAACATTGCATGAACTAACAGTGAACAACTGTTTTTTTTATTAACTAACATTAACAAAGCTCAATAAATACTATAATAAATATAATGTTCATTGTTCGTTCATGTCAGTTAATATATTAACATTAACTAATGGAAGCTTATTGTAAAGCGTTACTGAATTATTCTATAATAATAACCCACACAAACATATTTACTTTAACATACTACAAATATTATAAGTGTATTGATTTATTTAGTGTATTTTTAAAAACTAAAATACAATATTAAAAAAACTTAAAAAATACAAGATTATATTATAATTAAATAATAATTAAAATACATAATAATTAATAATTATAAATAATTAATAAATAGTATGTTTATAAATTAAAAAAAGACAAAAATCAATTCACATATGATATTTGTAAATGAAAAAAAGCAGTTATTATTGTTATTATTATTATTATTAATAATAAAATACATTTTTATACATTCTAAACATATTATTCTAAATATTATTATTTTATTATTATTATTAATTTTTTCATAAATATAAAATATTTGTCATAAATAATATAAATAAAACTCTGTGTGTGTCTGTAAAGATTTCATAAATAAATAATTATATTTTTCCGAAATAAAAAAATGTAAATAATATAAATCATAAATAATATAATAAAAGTTATTGCATAAATAATATAAATAAAAGTTAGACATATGCTAGACATCACTCCATGAAATGTGGCAGTAACAGGATTTTCCTTCTTGTATATTTTTATAACCTATAACTTGTTAATTTGTGATTGTAAAACGTTTGTGTTTGTTATAACTGTTCAAATAGTGTTTTCTGACAAAACAATTCATTACACAAATGAACCTGCAGACTTTATGAGATTATTTTAGATCTGGTTGTTTTGTTTCAAGGCTTAAAACTCTTTACTTCAGCAGGCCGATGTGTCCTACAGGCAATATAAACGCTTGCTTAGAGCCTTAACATGCTGCGGTGGAGAATATTAATAAATATCACAACCTCTTGACATTTATCCCCCAATACACATAGAAAGAAAGTGGCGACAAAACGATTTACACATGATATTTGCCGTGGCTCTATGGATGTTTTATTATTACACCCATTTTTACACCAATTGGGGCCCATTTTCATGATTTCACCTCCATTCCCAAGCAGCCCATGGAGAAAACCAACGGGAAATATCACGGTGGAGGTCACACGCTGCATCGGCAGTATTTCTGTCAGATATATGCAAGGTCAGCCAATCGGCTCCACGGGAAGTGAGCGCAACACATTAAATGGCAAATAATGATTTAGGCCCGTTTAAACGCGCTGACCCCGAAGCGGCAGGATCACGACGCTGGCCGCCGCTACGGACGCTTCGTTCCTCGGCTAATGACGACGAGGTTCTCGTGCGACGACTTCCATCCCGCCCTCAAGCTCTCCGGAGCTTCCAGAGCATCTAATTGGCTGTTTCACAACAGTGTATCCACACGATGAATACAGTGGCATATATACGGGTCAGGATCATCCGTCACGCATGGCCCAATTTGGATTTGCGCAGGTTCTTGCAGTCTCTATAAATGGAGGCTCTGATCCGAGGGGCTCAGGCACCTGTGTTTCTCCATGGAGGAGATGAATTGTTTGCAGAGGCTAAGAAATGTTTAAAGCGGGGCTGTCCATTTAATAAGGTAATTTAGTGCGATTTTAATTCTGTATTGTACAAAATATATATATATAAATAATTAGGGCACACTAAAATGAATATTCTGTCAACATTTACTCACGTCGTTTCAACTATGATTTTTGTGAGTATTAAAGAAGAACAATCGATGCTAGTAAAGAAGCTTTATTTTTAAAGAGGTCATATGTGACCTTGGACCACAAAACCAGCCTTAAGCAGTACAATATATGTGTAGCAATAGCCAACAATAAATTGTTTGGGTCAAAATTTATATATTTTTTCTTTTATGCCAAAAATCATTAGGATATTATATGAAGACGTTCATGTTCCATGAAGATATTTTGTAATTTTCTACCAAAAATATATCAAAACTTAATTTTTGATTAGTAATTGCTTAGCATTGCTAAGAACTTCATTTGGACAACTTTAAAGGCGATTTTCTCAATATTTAGATTTTTTTGCACCATCAGATTCCAGATTTTCAAATAGTTGTATTTCGGCCAAATATTGTCCTATTCTAACAAACCACACATCAATGGAAATATTATTTATTCAGCTTTTAGATGATGTATAAATCTCAATTTCAAAAAAATTGACCCTTATGAATGGTTTTGTGGTCCAGGGTCACAAAACCTGGCTTCTTCTGCTTTTAAGTGCTAAAATCAGGTCCCTGGTGCATCTACTAACCCAGAAAACGTGAAAAAGGACAACCTAGTAACTTCGTCTAGGTAATGCCTTTTTCTGCAAGCATGTGAAAAAATGTGCTGCTCAGATTTGGCTCTCCTCGTGATTTAGGAAGCTTATTATAGGGGATCTTATTATAATATTATAATATTACCACCCCTTCATCTGCACATTTCCACCTACAGCGCCGTAATTTCGTTTTCGCAAGCGACAACGGTGTACCATTTTCAACGCCATGGCAAAAGGTCGAGCAAAGCAGTGGATTTATTGATTTATTTACTCTATATTACACTGCTGACACACAGATCTAATATACACATGTCATTTCTGTCTCAACTGTTTACCTTCACAGACATAACCGACTGTTCTGTGTGTTTTTAACAAACTTATGTGTGTATTTGACAGTTTAAGCGCAATTAGACATGAAGGAGAAAGTTTAGTACTTTCTTTCTTGTGCTTTGGATTTGTGCGCTCAGAAAACCCTATATCAGAAGTTTAAACTAAAATGGTTTAAAACACATGATTTCAGCACAACAGACATGATAATCAAAACCAAACAGTTTTTTGAGAGTATCTGAGCTATGAGCTGTAAAGGCGGAAAAGGGGGCAGGGAGCTCATTTGCATTTGCATTTAAAGAGACATGCACAAAAACAGCATGTTTCTGCTTCCATTCAAAACGGGCATTTTCAAAATGAAATAAATGATCTGTGGGGTATTTTGAGATGAAACTTCACAGACACATTCTGGGGAGACCTGAGGCTGAGGCTGATATTACATCTTGTAAAAGGCATAATAGGTCTACTTTAAGAGTGTAGGATATTCAAAGAGAAATGTTAGACGGGGTTTGTCATTTAAATGTGTAAATAGGTTTAGAAGGATTAGAAAACACTTCCATATTTCATATTCTGACATGTTGTGGGTCTTAAGAGCAGCTGTAAGTGGCTTGTCACCACTAGGCAAAAAAGAAAAACACAAACATCCGTGGCATTTTGCTAGTATAACAAGCAAAGCTAGTCTGAAAAGTGCTGTCCACTACTGTCAGCTCAAGACTTCTGTCTGAGGCTGTAAACAAAAACAGCTTCTAGGAAAGTGTTTGGGCAGAGTGATTGAAGACGGCGCACCATTAACAACATGAACTCGGAGACGATTTCTGGCTTTTAAACTCTTATTCTGTCATTCAGCTGTTCTGTACAAGACTCTCTGCCATGATGATGATGCATTTGAATATCAAATGCCATTTTCTGCACATGAATATAATCATTTTAGCATTAGCAATCAATTGTTTTTTCTTTAAAATCCGCAAAAGAAATTCTGTATATAAAATATTTGATTATATATTACTAATTTATATACATTATTGTTTAAAAAATTGGGGTCTGTACTTATTACTGATTCATACTTTAATTCAATTTTACTTAAATGCAATTAAACTGACCCAAAGTGACAGTAAAGGCTTTTACATGATAATTAAAAAAACAGGGATGCACCAAATTTTTGGCCACCAAAAATGGCATTTTCGGTTGTTGGCCGAAAAAGAAACACGGCTGAAAAAAACTACTGGAAAAGCAGAGTCCACTCATTTAACGCACCGACAGGAAATTTCTATGTAGTATACTTGTTCCTGATTGCACTGCTCACATGCTCTGATAATAACAGCTTTGTAGGACTACACATTAGTTTGATAAAAGTTATATCTGATTCTGTTGCATAGAAGTAAAATATTATATTTTCTGTCCAATTTTATTGCGTTATTTTCAGTAAAAGTGTGGTTATTTTATTGGCTTGTGTTTTTTAAATTTATACATCCTGAAAAATATTACAAAAAAATGAAAATTATATTAAAAATTGGCAAAAAGTGAGTATTAACCAAAAGTAAACCAAAATACTAAGCAGCGCAAGTGCTTTTAACATTGATACTAAAGATTTCTGAAGTATCATGTGATACTATAGTCTGGAGTAATGATGCTGAAAATTCAGCTTTGATCACAGAAATAAATTGTAATGATATTTCACAGTATTACTGTTTTGTTTTGTTTTTTTTTTTCTTTTCAATTAAATGCAGTCTTGGTGAGCAGAACAGACTTTCAAAAACTAGAAATAAGCTTGTTGACCACAAACTTTTAAACGGTATCTATATTTCTTTTTATTTTTTTTAACAGGGTTCCCACACCTTGGTTAACTCCAAAATCAAGGACCTTTCAAAGACTTTCCAGGTCCAACACCCTCAAATTCAAGGACTTAATGTGGGGACACATTTCAAATGAGAGCAAGGTTACATTGTTACAGTTTTCATGTGTCAAACACAACTATGCAAACATTTATTTGAACTTCACAGCCTAATTTTACAGTGTTTCACAGTGTGTCTGTGAAACGTTGAGGTACCACCGTAGTAGTTTTGTGCATGTGTGAACGTCATAGCAACATACAACACAAAGTGTCTCACATGGGAAACACTTAACATAACGCATACATATGTGTAACTAATGTAAATCTAGTAAGTTTTGGTGAAATAACAAATTAGTGGACTGGGGAGATTTTTTTACATATAACTTCTTGCACAAAGTAATTCAAGCACTTTCAAGGACCTGTATCTATACATGTTTATTTTCAAAAATTTATTATATAATTTTGAATATGCCTATTTTGAGTGGAATCAGAAATGTGCTATTTTCGTGCATGTCTCGTTAAATACAAATGAGCTGCTGATCCAGCCCACTTCTCCAAAATAGTGCTGTGCCTTTACAGCTCAAACCTCAGATACTCTGCTAAAAAACATCTGTTTGGTTTTGACTATCATGTCTATCACAAACCATATTAGTTTAAACTTCTGATATAGGGTTTTGTGCACAGAAAGCGGCTGTCACACAGCATTCTCTAAACTCACAGCAAACAAAATTCTCTTTCATGTCTTATTGCGCTTAAACTGTCAAATACACACAAGTTTATATTAAAAACACACAGGAGCTACAAAAACAGCCAGTTTTGTCTGAGAAGGTAAACAGCTGGGACAGAAATGGCATGTTTATATTAGATCTGTGTGTCAGCAGCGTAGTATACAGTAAATAAATCAATAAATCAGTTATTGGATTATCCTTTTTCACATTTTCTGGGTTGGTAGATGCACCGGGGACCTGATTATAGCACTTAAACATGGAAAAGATTTCAGATTTTGTCAGATTTTCATGACATGTCTCCTTTAAAATTGATATTTAAAACAGCTTTTTGAAGCATTCCTTCATCCTCACAGTTGACGTGCATCACAGTTGCTGTGAATCCTGTTATTTTGACATGCATCTCGTCCAATCAGGAGTGAGTGTCCTGCTGTGCTGTCAGATCCTCATTTAGTCATCTCAGTGCACGTCTGCACCTGTCAACATCTCCCTGCTGACCCCTTACTGACTGCAGTGCCACCTGCCACCGGGACACACGTGTGGAGCGGAGCATCAGAGGGCGGCTGGACCAAGTGCACTTTGCTAATAGGGTGCTGTACTGATCTTTGAGACCACCATGCACCATTCCCACAGCAAAATAAACAGCCACACACATGCTACACAAAGAGGCTGAAAGGAAGATGCTGTGTTGTGCAGAATCATACTTTAACTAGTACTGCGCAGTAGGCATTGCATATGTGCATTTAACAACTCGTATGACATATACACAGCATTCTTTTGATCCCTTCATTGTAATATACTGTATGCTAATGTAGCCAAAAAAGACTTTGTAACATTATCAGTGCACTAAAGAAGTTTTGAACTGAACTAATTATCTGTCCAGTTGTGCTGTAAGCAGACAAAGAAATATGATATACTAACAACAAAAAATAAAATTAAATGAATACATGAATAAATAAATAATGCATGGGTTCAGCTTCATACATACAACTAAAGCAAAAATACAAAAATAAATATTGCATTTTTGAAATCGTGCCATGCTAAATTATATGTCCAAAATTTATATTATTATATAACTTTCTCTACAATCATTCTCATTTGCGTAATACGCTATTTTTTCCTGCTACAAAAAACTGTTTTTTATTTGAAATAAGAGCAGATACTACAAAGTCAATTCTTTACAATTTAAACAATAAACAAACTAACAGGCTCTAATATATGACACTGCATACCACATCCCACAATGCAATGCTCTCAAATTGATGCTACATTACCAAAGTGATGTATAAACTGAAAAATAAACTAATATTATATTAAATATAAATTGTATAAATAATATTAATAAAATGCATTTTTAATGTATATTAAATAAATGAATAAAATGACTAATATTTTTATTTCAAACATAATTAGGTTTGTTAGATGACTCTAAAATAAATTTGCACGATAATTTCATTTTTTAAAAACTGTATTAAAGTATATTTCCAATTAAAATGTATATTATATTATTTTCCCTAGAGTCAATCTAATTATTATGCTACACAATTTCTTTAAAAAAATAATGTAGTAATAAAATTTTTTTTTTATTTGCTACTTATTTTAAACAAAACATGCTTTTAATTAAAATAAATAGAACAAATACTATATAATTTAAACAATAAATAAATAAATACTGCATACCATATCCCACAATACAATGCTTTCAATTCGACCCTACATTACCAAAGTGACATATAAACTAAAAAATAAACAAATATTTTATAATTTCAAATATCAAATAATTTCATTTTTTAAAAACGGTATAAAAAAAGTATATTTCCAGTCAAAAAGTATAATATATTATTTTTCCCTACAGTGAATTGATTATTATAACACACAATTTAAAAAAAGTAATAATAAAATGTTTTTTTTTATTACTTATTTTAATTAAAAATGCTTGTATTTAAAATAAATAGAGAAAATACTATATCATTTACACAATAAATAAATAAATAAATAAATACAGCATACCACATCCCACAATGCAATTCTCTCAATTTAATCTTACATTACTAAAGTGATGTATGAACAGAAAAATAAACAAATATTTTACAAATATAAATTATATAAATAATATTAATAAAATATAAAACTCATATTAAAAAAACACTAATATTTATTTCCAAAATAATTAAGTTCATTATATCATTAGAAATTAATTTGCACGACAACTGCATTTTTATGTCGTCATAAAGTATATTTCAAATCAAACCATATATTATATTAATTTTCTCTACAGTCAATCTAATTATTGTAATACACAATAAAAATTAATGTAGTAATAAAATGTTTTTTTTAAACTTATTTTAATGAAAACACGTTTATTTAAAATGAATAGAACAAATTCTATACAATGTAAATAATAAATAAATATCCAAATAAATAAATAAATCCAACAATGCAACACTCTTAACCGATCCAGAATTGACATGAAAGAAATTGAAATAAATATAATTATTTTATAAATATATAAATATTCTATAAATATAAATACATAGAAATGCTTTTCAAATACAAACAAATTATATTAATTAAACATATAAATATAAATCGTAATATAACTAAACTAAACTAAACTTAATTCTAATATATAAAATCAATAATATATATAAAAACTAATATAATAATATATATAACATTTTAATTTCCAAGATAATTAAGTTTTAATTTTAGTTTAATTTTAATTTAAGTTTAAATGTATTCTTCTATAGTGTTCGCCAGAGAATGTAAACAGAGGGAATAAGGAGGCATGAGACATACCTGTTTTCCTTGGACACGTCACCCGCATCCTCTGTGTGTGCAGGTTGATGGGAATGAACTCCAGATATTTCTGGCCTTTGCTGCAGCTGGGCTTGAACGACGGGCCTGGGAAAGATCACCAAAAGCCAAGCGTTTATATATAATCTGCTTTAGTCTTCGTTCAAGAACAAAACAAACACACAAACAGACAGAAGAGCGCAAACAAACAGCGGGGGCTCCGCCATCTGTTTCTATTGAATTACAGCCTCATGCAAATACATCCCTTTACTATTATTGTGACTTGCACACATCGCTCGCGATGCATTACAGCGGCACTTTTGAATGCGTTCGAGTACAAAGCCACGACTTGATCAAATGAATAGAACGCCGGCCTGATTAAATTAATAAAAAGAAACCAATTAAACAGCAATTGAAGGCGAGAGGCAAAACAAAGAGCCCGCATGCAAGGCCTTTCATTTAAACGTGTGAAGGTAACGTCTTTCATACGGGCCTAATAAAGGATAAAAGAAGTCGTGGATGACCTTGAGTGACTGGAGCTGTAGTAATGACCGCTCAGAGCCGCATAAAACCACCGCAATCTGATTACAGATCAGCCTGTTACAAATATCACTCGCAAATACCAGCTCATTTATTCTTCAATCCACTAAGCACAGGGTTTTGCTCAAATTAAGCACCACCTGCCTTGTACAAAAACAGCCCAATTAAAATCCTCAGAAACGGATACTGTAAGCCCCTACGGTGAAGCAAATATCGCCCGGCGACACACGGCAGGCTTTTGATCGCTTCAATGTAATATATGCAAATGCAGCCAACAAAGACTCTTTGAAACGTTATCAGCGCTCTTAAGAACTTACAAAACCAACTAATTATCTGACCGCTTGTGTTATGAGCACACAAAGAAAATATAGAAATAAACTAACATTAAATAAATAAATAACACACTAAATAACACTGACTGCATAAAATAAAAGAAAGCTACCAAAGTAAATGATGCATTGTGCATGTTTTTGTAAATGATAATTAAGTGTAATTCCCCTTAAAATTCACATTATTACATTGTTATTCTCCATGGTCATTCTTAGTCACTAACAATAAAAAAATAAAAAAAATAATAATTGTATTATATTATTATTCTCAAACGACATTATATTGTATTGGTATTCTCAATGGTCTTTCTCAGTCATAAACAATAAATAAAAGTAAAACTTTACATTCTTATATGATTATTCTCAATGGTTATTACTAGTCACAATAAATAAATAAATAATTAAACAATAAATAAATCATTATACTGTATTGGTATTCTCAATGGTCTTTCTTAGTCACTAAAAGTAAATAAATAAATAAAATTTGTATATTATTATTATTTTCAAGGGTCATTCTCAGTCACTAACAAAAAACAAGCAAACAAACAAACTAACCTTTATAATATATCATTATTCTTAAAGGTCATTTTCGATTACAATAAATAAATAAATAAATAAACTAATTAATTAATTAATTTTATATTATTATTTTCAATTTTCATTCTCAGTCACTAACAATCAATAAATAATATTTATATAAATATACATAAATAAATAAATTAATTAATTAATTAATAAAAGTAAAACTTTATATTGTAATATTATTATCCCAATTGTTCATTATCAGTCACTAACAATAAATAAATTAATAAATATAAAAATCAATCAATCAATCAATCAATCAATCAATCAATTTGATATTATTATATTATTTTCAATTTTCATTCTCAGTCACTAAAAATAACTAAATAAATAAATAATATTTATATAAATATATATAAACAAACAAATAAATAAATTAATAAATTAATTAATAAAAGTAAAACTTCATATTTTAATATCCTCATTGGTCATTATCAATAAATAAAAAAATAGAAATAAATTAATTAATAAATATTATTATTATTATATTATTATTCTCAATGTTCATTATCAGTCACTAACAATGAATAAATAAATAAATAAATATAAGTAAAACTATATCTTAATATTATTCTCAATGGTCATTATCAGTCACTAACGATAAATAAATAAATACAACTTTATATTATTATTCTTAATGGTCACTTATTACTGTCATACAACATTTTTTCTACATAAAAAATACTAAAATGTCTGTACTGTACTGTAAGTACAACAAAACTACTACGCATCATTTTTTTTAAAAACGTAAACAATAAACAATTTTAAAAAACAAACCAACAAATATAGTTTGGGAGAAAACTGAAAATGAAAATAATGCCACTATGCAAAAATTCATGGTCTTAATAAGCTTACTATATTTCACCCGCAAAATTCATATTATTATTATGGTAATCAATGGTAATTTGCATTACTATAATACAGTATTTTTTTTCTGCACTACAAATGCACTACAGATGTGTTTTAAGTGAAATAAGTACTACAAATACTACTGTATATAAATACTTTACAATTTCAAAATGAAAACAAACCAATAAATAAATTGGGGAATATTGTCATGAATATTTTCATAATGTCACAATGCAAAAAAAAAAAGTGATAATCTTAAAATAGGCTTCATTTTGATGATAGGCTTCCCTTGCATGACGCAAGATATCTTTTTTATGACAAGGAATTCAGTCACTTCAACGAGTAAACGCACATTCTCAATCGACACCAAAAGCACAGATGGTCTCTTTTGAGGAAGTGAAGTGCTGTGATAACGACAGCTGATCACACTCAAAGACTTTGTGCTTTAAAAACATGTGATCATCAATGAAAGGTTGTACAGCCGCACCACAGCCCACCTAACATCACAATACACCACTGCTGCTGCTTACACTGCTCAATAACACTCAAATATAGATCACACCTGCCAATGCCTACACAAAACGCCCTTTTATTTACTACCAGACATACTGAGGAAGGGGAAAGTAAAGAAATAAACAGCAGCATCCACACTGAAACATGACCTTTGCACAGAGATTTCATGATTGCTGTAAGTTTGACCCTTGTTAAGCTGAAAATGTGCATTGTGAAACATTTAACAAGGCATAAATTCACTACACCCCCACAGCATCATGTCGGGTGGGTAGAAACGGCACTCAGGGGCACAGAAAAAACATCAGTATTAACAAAATACTGCATAAACCCAAAATAAAGTGCTTCGTTAGGCTAGATTTGGTGTCAACTTTAACAAAAGTTTACTGCAATCACTTGAATGAAGTGCCAGACAAGCGCTGCTCTGGAAAATAAAATAATTATTTGATGTACATTTTAAAAAAGATACTAAAATTGACATCAAGAATCAAATTAGAGCGTTTTCTATTATTTAATTTAGTGTAAATTTGAACATGTTTATTGCAATCACCATAATTAAAAAAGTACTGCTCTGAGTTCTAAAAAACAAAATAAAATAAAATAAAATAATCAAAATATAGATATTTTTTTTAAGTTAATGCAATTTCAAATGTCAGAAATATGTCAGATTGTGCAAATAAAATACACTGAAAACTGTTTATTTTGTGCATACAAAATGCGTACTTACAAAGTGTTTTATGTAGTTCATTTTGTGTACGTTTTAATAACTGTTTAATGTAAACAACCTAATTAAGATTAGGATAAGTACTGCTCTGATTACTAAAAACAAAATAAAATAATAAAATAAAATAAAATAAAATAAAATAAAATAAAATAAAATAAAATAAAATAAAATACTGCATGAACCTGAATTAAAGTGCTTATATATTTAGATTTGGTGTAAATTACAATAAAAGCAAAATCAATTACATTAAATAATTATTTGACAAGAAAAAAAAAAAAAAAAAACAGGTAATTGCATCAGGAACTGAATAAGAGTGTTTTATATAATTTTATATAGTATTGCTCTGGTTCCTAAAGGTAAAAAATAAAATAAAATAAAATATTTTGACAGATAATTTGAAGAAACTACAATGTAAAATGTCAGAAATATATCAGATTGTGGAAGTTTCATGTTGTGCTAAATAAATAAAAAAATCTGTACATTAAAAAATACATTATGAAAAGTGCTTTACGCAATTTATTTTGTGTACATTTTAATAACGTTTAATGCAATCACCCTATTTACGCTTAATGCAAACACCCTAATTAATTCTGTAAATTAATAAAATAAAATAAAATAAAGAAATAAATAAAAAAAAGATATTAAAAATTAAAATATGAAAATTCAGATCGTGAAAACAAAACGCTGCAAACTGTGTTTCATTATCGATTCCAGCTACTTTAAATGAAGAGCTGTTTGTAGCCTGGAAAACTACAATTTCAAAGCAGCCTGCCTTGTGTAAAACAAAACGACTTTTATTAGGCCTCTCCTAAATCTGGAGTGGCAATCTCATGTGTACATGCATCATTTGAAACTAATTCATCAAAAGCACTCCTCATTCTCTGCATGTTTAAGCGTCACTCACGCTGAGCACTTGCGGATAGTTCAGCGTTCAATTGCACGTGTGTGTCAGCGCTGTCAGTCAGACAGATGTGCTCTCTCCTGGGACACGGCCTAACGGAGGCGGGTCAGCCAGGCGTGCTAGAGGAATTAGCCCCATCACACACACCATCTGCCCAGAGAAAACCCAGCATGGCTGACCACCCATCCACTTATTCCAGAAGTGAACTCTATGAATAAAACCAGGGATACACTGAATGTTCGGCAACCAAATAAGCGAAAAAACAGATCAAATTATACCGAACAACGATGTGACGCGATCAGATAGAGGCGCGCACTAATGCAGCAAACATGTCGGCAGTGTGGAAGCATTTAAAACTGTTCGAGAAAGAAAATCATTACAAGCACCAACAGCGAGAGACTGTTTAGTACTGCACGTCTTCCATGAAAAGAGGAAGGGGTGGTTGTTGCTGGTTACTGTATGATGACTAAAATCACGAAATGGCCTTAAGCCATTAGTAAATAAACTACAGAAGGTTATGTTTTCTAATCTAATACTCACACAAAAATAATGATAACAATAATTACAACAGCTCTATTAATGCATTCATTATAACATGCACACATAGTGTTCAAATTGGGATCTGTAATATATTTTTTAGTTTTATAAGAAGTCTCTTCTGCTCAGCAAGGCTGCATTTATTTGTACATTTAAAAAAAACATGCCTGATTCAAGAAGGGGTCTAAAAAATAAACAAAAGAATACTATTTTACTAACTTACTAATCATTTTAAGTTAAATTGTGCACTGTTGGTAGGCTATAATGTCTACTAGAGTGCTAAAAATGTTCAGTGTTAAGTAAATATTTTTTAAAAAAATTTTAATTGATTTTTTTCTTTGAAAAGAAGACAATTTTGTTTATGCAACGGTGAAAAAAATGGCAAAATACAGGAAAACTGGAAAAACCATGTTCGGTAAACGGCCTTCGGCCCAGTTTTTCATTTTGTTCGGTTATGGCTTCGGCCAAGAATTTTCATTTCGGTGCATCCCTAAATAAAACCTTATTCTATACATCACAGTAACAATATAAAAGAATCTAGTATTTTTTTGCTGAATATTCAGTCCAAAAATTATTATTATTTATTTATGTTTTAAGTGCCCATTTAATTTAATTTCATTTCATTTAATTTCACTTCATTGTTGTCACAGGTCAAAGGCAAGCTTAGGAGGATGTAGTCTGTACGCACTGACTTGAAATACAGTAAAACAGAGAAATTAAGAGCAGGCTTATAAGCAGTATGAGTTTTACCTTCCACTAATTAAACTTTATATAACTTTGCTATATTACTTAACTATTTCCATGCTAATTTATTCAGCGCAACACCTCCACATAATAAAAAATAGCATTAATAAACATAATAAGTAAACGCTTTATTGATTCTGTGTGGATGCAGCATATGGGAGTCTGCTGAATAACAGCTGAATACCTAGAAATATCCTGCGGTGTGAGACCACAAGCTTTCAAAATAATCTGTCACACTGCAGGACTAAAGCCAAACGGGGTTTTAAATTGTGGAAATGCAATGCATTTACAAACTACCTTGAGAAAATACAATGGTTTATGTCCATTTGTCAGCTATACGCAAACATAAACACACTTTGTCTCTTTTCCGTAAGCCAGCAGTCTCATTATTTCCGTCCCTCATAAGATCTGCTTGTCGGCTACAGAAGCGCATAATGATGAGAGTTCAATGCGATCACGTCTCCAGTCAGAGACGAGTGTACTTGAGCGGGAGCGTCAGGCACGTTTCCCTGCTTCCATTAAATGTCCTTCTCAGAAATACTGAGTAAAAAGTCCCAGGCCCATCACGAAGCCTAGAAAGCACTACAAACATGAAGATGCGTGCTAAACGCACAGCTAGCTATTGGCACAGAAGCCTCTGACTGATTCAGCTTTGCTGTAGGTCTCTTGTGCCAAGCGTTTTCAGGGTTTTCCTCTCGTCAAACAGGAATTAGCAGCAGGAGTTGGTTGCGGCGTCTGCGGCCTGCAGGCTCGCACAGCGCAGACTGTCTGTGGTTTCACGACGGTTCTGGGGAACAAATCAGCGTCTGCGGCTTAATAAACTGTTTGAGGCAGCTTTAAAGCCGACGGAGAACAAACAGTGCTGCTGAAAATGTCATTTCTCTCAATTTACTCACCCTGATGTTGTTACAAAACACTTTCGACTTATTTTCTGCCATGGAACACAAAAGATGTTTAGCAGAATGTTCAAACACAAACACAACAGCATACAGTGCCGAGGAGCAGTCCAAAAACACCATGAAAGTAGCATAACAGTCTATGTGACTTGTGCACCTGAGATGTAAAAAAAGACTGAAATTCAGTTTTAGACAGAAAATTTCACCTTCTTTAAGCATTAAATACATCAAACCTATTATATGTGTCATTTTTATATTTCAGTGCAAAAATAAATACATTTTTATGGTTTTGATTAGGAAGATTATCACATAAAGCTGGTATATGACTATTATTTTTATTATTATATTATTTGATTAAAATACAGTAAAACAGTAATATTGTGATATATAACTAAAATTTGATTTTTTTTTTAATTATAATATATTTTAAAATATAATTTATTCATGTGATCAAAGCTGAATTTTCTGCATCGATACTCCAGTCTTCAGTGTCACATGATCCTACAGAAATCATTCTAATATGCTGATTTGCTGCTCAAGAAACATTTATTATTATTATTATCAATGCTGAAAACAGTTGTGCTGATTCATATTTTTGTGGAATACAAAGTAAAAAAATATTTTGTAACATTTTAAATGTTTTTACTGCCACTTTTGATCAACTGAATGCATCCTTAAGGAATAAAAGCATTTATCCCCCCCCCCCAAAAAAAAACAAACAAACAAAAAAAAAAACACTTTGAAAAACCTTTGAACAGCAGTGAACGCATTTATTTTTCTAAACAAAAACCTCTGAAAAACCTTTGAACAGCAGTGAATACATACACTTACATAGGATATTTTATGGTGGTTTTACTTATTTAAATAAATAAATAAATAAAACCATCATAAAATATCCTATGTAAGTGTATGTACATTTAATGGAAGCAGGGAAACGTGCCTGACACTTATTTATTTATTTAATTTTAACTATTATTATTATTAATTAATTAATTTATTTATTTATTTATTTACTTAAACATATATTTAAAAAATAAAAAATGTTGTCTTTTGTGATCCACAGGATTTTAAAAAAGTTTTTTTTTTTTTTTTAAATCTTTTTAACATTATAAACGTCTTTACTGTCAATTTTGATCAATATAATGCATCCTTAAGGAATAAAAGCATTATTTTTTCAAAACAAAAAACTTTGAAAAACCAGCAGCAGTGAATACATACACTTACATAGGATATTTTATGGTGGTTTTATTTATTTATTTATTTTTAACAATTATTATTATTATTATTATTAAACAATTTATTTAAACAAAAAATGTTGTCTTTTGTGAGGATAAAAAAGAGTGTTTATTTGAAAAAGAATCTTTTGTAACATTTTAAATGTCTTTACTGTCAAAATTGATCAATTTAATGCATCCTTGAGGAATAAAAGAACTCATTGTCCAATAAAATAAAATAAAATAAAATAAAATAAAAATAAAAAACATCTGAAAAACTTTTGAACAGCAGTGAATAGATACAATTTCATATGATATTTTATTGTGGTTTTATGTTTTCTATTATTATTATTATTATTTAAAAAAAAATAGATATTTAAAAAATCAGCTTTTTTAAAAATTATTATTATTATTATTATTACTATTAATTTTTAAAGTTTGCAGTAACATGAGGGTGAGTAAATGCTGAAGAAAAGAAAACTCCTTTAAAGAAAAGTCCAGGATGCTTCCTCACTCATTTTAATCGCCCTTAACTTATTCTGTGACTCACTGGAGTCTTTGCTGGAGACGGGGCGGGTGAGTCTGTGGGTTTCTCCACCCCGGGCCGCACAATCCCGCTGGAGGACTGACAAACAACAGGATTAGCTCCCAGTGCCTCTAATTCCACCAGCTGCAAACAATGCTAACACAAAATGATTAATTCATTAGTTAACACACTCTGAAGTACCCCGAGTCAGCCTTGTCTAATTAAAAATGAATTGAATGAAAGGGGGAAAAAAACACCACAGAGCTTGTTTTTTTTTTTTTTTTTAGACCAGAGCAAATGACGGCAATACCTGCCCTGAGGTGCAGAGGGCGGCGGGAGGACGGATCTGCCCTTTTGAGAAACGACAGCTGAAACCAAACACTCTCTCGAGCCACAAGTTGCCAACCTTGTGATAACATTAGATATCAATAATTAATACTCTGCAGTGGCACTGCAGTGAGTGGATTATGACAACATCCCACAGGACAGAAGAACATACACAGACACGAAGGGCAGAACGCGTCCAAGCAATAAGCTACTCCATTAATACCGCTGACTAGTTTTTCTAGCATATTTTACAGGTTTGCTTTTTTAAGCTTTAATATTTTAGTTGCACTGCTTTAAAGAAGAATGAATCAGGGGATGCATAGGTTTTAGCATGCTAACTGTACTGTCAGCATAGCAAAACACTCCCTTAAATGCTCCAAAACACCTCACACACTCAAAATGGAGCTCTGTGGCTTTTAGACTATGCGTATTTGAGATTACTCATATGCTAGTGTACACATATACAGTTTATACAAGTCAAAAGTTACATACACCATGCAGAATCTGCTAAATGTGAATTATTTTAACAAAATAAGAGGAAAATGCATGTTATTTTTTATTTAACACTGACCTGAATAAGACTTTTCACATAAAAGATGTTCACATATAGTCCACAGAAAATAATAGTTGAATTTATAAAAATAACCCTGTTCAAATGTTTACATATGTTTGATTCTTAATACTGCGTTGTTATCTGAATGATCCACAACTGTTTTTTTGTTTAGTGATTGTTGTACTTGAGTCCCTTGTTTGTCCTGAACAGCTAAACTGCCCACTGTTCTTCAGAAAAATCCTTCAGATTCCACAAATTCTTTGGGTTTATGTGTATTTGAGCTAGGGTAGACACAATTAACCTGTAGAAAACTGTCAACCGGTAGAGATTTCGGAATACTGTATGGTCTCTATTACACTCTCACTTGACATTGCTGTGCTACGTGGTCATAAAAACGTATCATTTACATGTATTTTTAAGCATTGCGGTTTAAAAACAAGCAATTTTGAGCCGTTGAAATGTGTTGATATGCACACGCTGTCTCACATGCACACGTGAAAGCGGTGTTCATAAGGCGCAGGAGTACTGAACTGTTATTTTTGCCACACAATAGGCCTTGAAAGGTTAAATACACACTTGTATGTGCCAAAGTGCCCGTTTTTGCAAGTATCCTTGTCAACACAGTCATTTAGGTCTTAAGTGAAAGCAAACAGCTGAGAAAGAAAACACACGTGTAAAAGAATAATTGATCTGGGTAGCTGTTAAAGTGACAGCAGTCTGATATTCCTTCTGTCTGTCATTAATGTTAATCAAACCTGACTAAATCTTGACTAAATTACTTTTTTAACTTTAATAAGAAATTTACACAGTGCAGAATATGTAGTGTTTTTATACATTTGATTACTTTATAGAATGCATGTAGCATTTCTTATTTATTTGTTCTACTGTATTTTTTTTTTTGTCCTATTGCTTGTAATTAGTTTCTTATTCTTATTTAATCACTGACTGTTGAGTTTTCAGTTTATTTATTTATTCTTTCCTTTTTTTAGGCTAGTAGTTTTTTTTGGCACCATAAATACTAGGGATGCACAATATTATCGGACTGATACCGGAATCCGCCGATAATGGCTTTAAATGTAAATATCGGCACTGGCCTATTATGAAAAATTATGGCGATATGGAAAGAAGATTGATATATAGTTTATTTATAGTTATTTTCAAAGCTTCAATGTACTGTCATTACACTGTAAAAAATGACCGTGAATTTAACAGTAAAAGACTGTAAAATTGCTACCATAAAATGCTGTTAAATGGTTAACGGTAAGTTTCCCTACTATATACGGTGAAAAAACGTATTGGACATTGCATGTAATTTTACGGTAGTATACTCTTTTTGGAAGTGGAAAAAGAACATATCATTCATGGAGAATAACCGTAAATTAACATTCCCAGAATTCCCTGCGCTACATTTCAAATTTGATGTTTTTTGTTGAAATAACTGTTTCTTCTTAGTTTTTTCTTATCAGATTTGTACATTAGGATTGTATATTACATCTAATGTTGTTACATGAATGTTTATTGCATTATTTCAGTTTCATGTGTGTTACCATGATGGTGTTTAGTGTTTGTGTGAATGACACTGTGCACCTTCTATATATGTTAGTATTTAAAAGCTGCTTGTGATGGGCTTTGGCTTGTCATGTGACTTTCACATCACCACCTGCTTTTGGTGGTTATCAGTGTATTACAAAGGTACAAAACAGATTTCAGTACTTCAGTAGGTTGGCATATCAACATTATATCAGTTAATGAAATTATGGTATTAGTTAGAACCGTAAAACCAAAAACATTGCTACCATATTGTTACGGTAAAATTCCGGCAACCACAGCTGCTGTTTTTTTTACCATAAACTTTACAGATTTTTTTTTTACAGTGTATAAAAGAACTTCATTATTGTTTATTTAATTCTAACAAATCAGTTCTTTTTAAAAACTAACCAAAATTAAAAATAATTACTTTATAATTTCTGCACAGGAGAGACTTGGTGTTGTTTCCAAACAAAAGGAAATATATCGGTATCGGCATTGGATATCGGCCAAAATGAGTTGAAAAATATCAGCATATTGGATATTGCATAAAAATCCAATATCGTGCATCCTAGGAATGCTCATTTTAAAAGGTTAACCATTAGCCAACAGATAGAATTTTGACCAGTTAATACAAGCAGTTAAACGGTTTAAAAGGTCATTTAATTGTTACATTTTTTTATCAAAATATTAGGATGCCGCTTTCAGCCGTCGTACTTTCGCGCAGCACAAAAATGAACCAAAACTCTACTAGGTACTTGTTTTTTCTTTTGTTTTGTTAATTAAGTAAGTATATTTATCTGTAGGCCTATTCATTCATTATCTATATAGACTAGCTTTATAATGTTATTTTTCGCTCACAGAAGCAGGTGCGTGATGTGATTTGTAAAATAACTGAAATGAACATCCCTAATAAATACCTTAACACAATAAATACGAAAAAAAAAAAACTCCATGCAATGTTCTGTAAACATTACTTTATCATTATAGAATCAATTGACTTATTTCAATCTGCATAATATGCAGGGACGGAAGCAAATTTAACATAGGCTCAATAAAGTGACACTTCCACTTTAAAACTAATTTCTTGAACAGAAAACTTTTGTTTATGTTTTATGTTGGAACTCGTTTTAAGTCAGATTAAAACAAAAACAAAAAATCAGTCCCTGGTATCAAGGGAGAAAGGCAAGATGGGAGCGGCTGAGAGGGATCAGGGCGTCTGCTACACGCAAACAAGATTAGAGGCCGATGCAGCAGCTGGCCACTCACGGTCTGTCGAGAGGCAGAATAACCTGAGATCTCGACGTCTCTCCTCTCCTCCTTCAGGGACGGACATGTCAACACCGCTCAGCTGGCAAAACACAAGTCTGCACAATTTCATCACTGAATATAAGCCTCGGTAATGGGTCGATCGATCAGGCAGATCAGTTTTTTGTCCCGTCCTGGCTGATTAGAAGGGCAAGACCATCAATGACTATTTTTGCTCTGTGTGAGGCACGACACGGCTGACAAATACTGGCATTTTGTGCTCCGTTTTATTTTTTCTCCAGCAATATGGATCATGCTAGAGATGACAGGACATACTGCATGACAGCAGCAATGTGTCAACTGGTAGAGACGTATAACGCTTACATGGCCATCGCTGTTGTAGTATGCACTGCGGCAATGTCTTATTTGTCATTTTGGCTTATGTGCTTCTGAACAGCAGAATGAAATCAGATCCTTTTATCCATTTTTCAGTCGATTTAAGTTTAGTTTGTATGGCTGTATTGCTCCTGCAAACAAAAATCAGGCAATGCATGCAATCGCAACGCTACAGTACACCTTATTGAAAGCGACAAAAATGTATTTACTGTAAACAAGCTTTATACAGACTAATGCAATAAAAGCGCACGCTCTCTGCCTGCTTGTTCTGAACAAGCAACGTGCAACCATGCGAGTTTAACGTCGCATTGAATGTGACAGCTAACTGTGAGCTGCGTATGAAAATTTGATGAACTAAGAAATTCTGCATGAATGCGCTGGACAAAAAAATCATGCTTTTACAAGCTGCGCTGCTAATCAATCGTGTGTGAGGTTGCATGCAAATTGTGGAAACTGTTTGCACTAGATAAAGTCTATGCATGCAAAATGAGAAAGGCTAAATATTATGTATGTGTGTGAGAGAGAGAGATGGTTCATGGTTCATTGCATCAGAAGCCTTTACCAGTAAGTTTCTCCAGCTCTGCCAGTGTGTCCTGGTATTCTTTAATGATCTGGTCATAGCGAGAGATCACGTCCTTCCGCAGGTTGTCCCAGTGTGGAGAGAGCTCTCCTAGATCTTTCAGCTCCTGTATCCTGTGGAACACAACATAAATCAATCATCACTACGTTGGCCTGACTTACAGAATTCCCATACTAGACTTCCAAACAGGCACAAATTTGCAGTTTCTTTCACTGAGGAGGTATATTTAAGCTGCCATATTATTAGCAATGCCTAACCACTAGCCTGCAACACACTAAATAAGCATAACAACATAAAATATGTTAGAAACATGCTAGCAACTAGCTAATACAAATGAGAAACATGTTAAAACATGCATGGAAAATGTCAAAATGCTCTTAACATTCAGAATGTTTTGCATGTTTGGCATGTTTTAACATGAGTCATGCTAAAACATGCCTTAACATGTTCTACAAATGTTAGCAATGTGTTAACCTTAACCCTAATGTGTTAAAACATAAGCAGTGACATCTTAAAACATGCTCAACACTAAAGCATGTTAAAACATACTATTTAAAACATCTGCATGTAAAAACATGTTAGCATTGTTACAACATGCTAGAATATGTTAAGATAAACTAAAAACATGTTAACAGTGTGTTAAAATATGTTAGAAATGTGCTAGAAATGTTAGTAACATGGTAACAATGTCAAAACATGCTAGCAATGTGTTAAAATATCTTAAAAACACATTACAACATACTAAAAACATGCAAACAAAGTTTGAATGTGCTAGAAACATGCTAACAACATGGTAAACCTGTTAGTAATGTGTTGCAATATGTTAGAAACACATTAAAATATACTAGAAGCGTGTTAACAGTTAAAATATGCTGAAACATGCTAGCTATATGCTAAAGCATGTTCGCAATGTGCTAAAATACTGTATGCTAGAAAATGCTAGTAATGTGTTAAAATGTTAGCAAACCCAATAAACCATACTAGAAACATGCAAAAATGTTAAAACATACTAGATACATGTTAACCGTGTTAAAATATGTCATGTTAAAATACGTCAGAAACACATTAAAACATACTAGATCTATGCTAACACTGTTAAAATATTCTAGAAACATGCCAGCAACATGATAAACATGTTAGCAATGTGTTAAATAAGTTGGAAACACATTAAAACACACTCGATACATGTTAACAACTTTAAAATATGTTAGAAACATGGTAGTCACATGGTAAAACATGTCAGCAATGTGTTAAAAAATGTTAGTCGCATTAAAACACACTAGAAACATGCTAACACTGTTAAAATATGCTAGAAACTTTCTAGCCATATGGTAAAACATGTTAGCGATGTGTTCAAATATGTTAGAAACAAATGAAAACACACTAAATCTATGCTAACAACATAAAGTATGCTAGAAACATACTAGTCACTTGGTAAAACATGTTAGTAATGCGTTAAAATATGTTAAGCACATTAAAACAAACTAGAAACATACTAACAATGTTAAAATATGCTACAAGTATGCTAGCCACATGGTAAAACATGTTCGCAATGTGCTCAAATATGTTAGAAACACATTCAAACTTACTAAAAACATGCTAACAATTTTACAATATATTACAAATACGCTAGCAATGTTGCTAAATCATGTTAGAATTGTATTAAACATGCTAAGGACATGTTAAAACATGCTGCAAGTATGCTAACTCGTTAAAACAGAAATATGCTAAAACATGTTAGCAACATTAACCTTCTCTGACTAAAAACCTTCAAAGTTATTTTAAACTTTTAGACAAGTGTCTCTTCAAACTGTCCTCATACAGTTATTGCTCCTGCTCAACATCCAAAAGTCTGAGAGCACTAGTGAAAATCTACTCTGCATTCAAAATGCTCATTTTTGCAGCACTGGAGCTGACTTGATCCAAACCTGATGATCATATTCTCCAGCAGGATTTCAGATGTAGAGCATCTCAAGCTTCAATGCAAGTGAGAACATCTACTGGTATAATTTAGGTTTTCATAAACATTTTACACACGCTCTGAATAATTTGCTGTTGTGACTTTAAGACTTCTATGAAAACATGTGAAATAAGTGCTTTGCTGCACTAACTTATGATCTGCAGGTTTGCTGTCACATCTGATATAGTTTTAACTGCTCCATCCTTCAATAACAACATATCTGCTGCCTTAACCTCGCATTACGCTCAGACAGATTCATCAAACACTACATGCTTGCGAACGCGCCCTTCAAACAGCTAAGATGAGACTGAAACGATCAGGGATATTGTTAAAAATAAGCTTCAACTCAACTTTACTAGCATTTCTGACATCAAAAAGTTGGGAAAGTACAAAACGAGCTGTTTTTGCACACACGTATGCTTTTTTCCAATGGGAAAGAAGTTTTGATTTTAAGTTCTGCCTGTCACAGTACATTTTCTTAAACCAAGAATCAATGAATTCCTCATTATGGGATCCCTTTAAATCTGTAGATGCATGGATTAATTTTGCTTTCATTAGGCTTTAAAAAAGGATCACAGAGCAAAGTGAAATTCACTCATTCAGTCTCATTCATCAGCATTTAAGCATAGACTTTCTCTTAAAGTGTCATGCAGAGAGGCTCTTTTGCTTGACTTGCTGTGTGTTGTGTCTTTATGTTTTCATGTGAGGTCTGCAGATGTTTGCTGCGTAACACCACGGCAGATTTACATACGTTACGGGCTCTTATCTCTCCACGCAGACTGACAGAGCCAAGTCTCATTAATAAAAGGCTCAGGAATCTTTAATTGTGGAGGGCATTTCCAAAGGGAACAATGATTAATTTTCATGTAAATTCAAAGTCTCTGTGATACTTCAATAATAATTTCAGAAATGTGATTAGCATCTTCAAAAGAATCCAAAGGTGACAAGAGCTGCAGAAGTGAAAGAAACGAGCGGAAAAGAGCGATTATTGTTTCTATTGAAAGGTAAGAGCAGGCCCCAATGCTAACCCCCCCACCAATAATCCTGTTTAATATCCTCTACATTTTAAAGCCAAAGTATATTGATTGTGTGGCACTAAAATCACAATACAGAAAATTATGAATGTTCACTTTTCAATGCATTGATATGTATGTGCACAATTACATTTAGTAAGCTTTAAAAAGCTTTACGAAAGTATGCATTAAATTGATCATAAGCGACAGTAAAGACATTTCTAACTTAAAAAAAAAGTTTTTTTTGTACTTTCTATTAATCCTGAATAAAATGCATCACAGTTTCCACTAAAATATGAAGCAGCACAACTGTTTTTTCAACACTGACAATAATAATAAATGTTTTTGAAAAGGATGCTGAAAATTCAGCATTGCATCACAGAAATAAATTATATGTTACAATATATTAAAATAGAAAACAGTTATATTAAATCATAATAATATTTCACAATATTGCTATTTTTACTGCACGTCTGATCAATTAAATACAGCCTTGGTGAGCTAAAGAGACTTCTTTAAAAAAGCTAAAAAAAAAAAAACACAATTAAAAAAAACTTACCAATCCCAAACATTTCACTATTTCTGAACATAACATTAATGTAACATGCTTTTTGGCTTTCATTTTTAATACAACGCATAAAAAGATGGTGTGAAGAATGAAAGTCAATGTGACTTTCATTGTATGGACAAGAATAACGTTTAAATTTCAAAATTTCTCCACAGATGATAAAACGTCATATAGGTATAAACAATTTTTCAGTTTTCATTTTTGAATAGTACTTTAAATATGTAAAAGACTGTTGAAGTCTGAGATATTTTCAAAGATGTGCTGAAATAAGGTTGAACAGGGCAAGCGGCTATTACAGGTACAAATTACTGCAGGTTATTTAAAGATTTCTCCTCCAGCCACCAGTCAGTCTCTTTGAAAAGACACGGAGGCCTTCAGAATGATCTATTCCGGTCTCGTTCTCATTGTCAAACAATGGTTATCAAAGGAAAATAGGCGAACAGAAATTGTTATTACTTCATGCCGAGCCAGAGCTGTTAAAAGTCTGAGAAGATCGTGTGTCGAAGTTGTCGAGCCACTTAAAAAAGCATCATATCTACCATCTTGTTTTGTTCAAAAGCTCCGACTTGAATTGTAATGTCGCTTTATCAGAATGTGCTTTGGGTGGAGAGGCGGCGATAATAAAAAAGAGATTTGTAACGGAAAGAACGCATGCGGAGAGGAAGCGGAGGAAACTTCTGTTTTATATTTTATTGGGGTTTGGGTGGAAGAAAGACACAGTGATAAAGAGCAGAGCTGAAACAATAGATCGAGGACTGCTACTGGAGTTAAAAAAAACACAAGAGTTTGGCAAAGGAGAATTTTGTCTAGATGTCGCTACGGCGGGCCGTCGAGGAAGCGGGCACTCTGAAGCCTTCATTTCATGGTGCGTTACGGCCGCCGTTCGCTTGAAATCACCGGAGGCTTTGTGTCTGCTGTCAATTCCAGAAATGTGACGGGCATAGTAATTAACAACAGCTGAAGCAATACACTGATGAAGAAACTACAAAATGCTCTGAGTTAATCAACACAAATACAAGAGTTGGAGAGTTAGACGACGAATTATGTCATTTGATATTGCTGACTCTTTTTTTCGAAATACCGCTTTCCCCTGCCAAAGCAAGTATGAATGTGAAGAACAAATGAGACTCAGTGCAGCCATTCAGCTAATATTATCACTGCAACCAAACAGGCGAAATGAAAGTTATCCGTTAGCATTGGCATTCATCTCAATGACAGATTCTCATGCCCTCTGGACGTACGCGACCTGCATGATGCATCTTTTAAATGTGAATGTGACTAATCACTCTGTAGCCGCGGGAAAATGACATCATGACAACACTGACTGGCTGATGCCATCACATGAACACACATGATACTGAATGGAGATGGAAAAAATAAGGCAAATTTATACAAAAAAAAAAAAAAAAATAATAAAAACATACTGGCCACTTGCATCATATAAAAAAATGTAATGCTTGTTATTTTTTCAAAGAGAGCAGACAGGGACCACATATGGCAAATTTATGCAAAAAATGATGCAAAATAATAATTAAAAAATACTTAATACATACTTGGCACTTGCATCATATAATAAAATTAAATACTTGCTATTTTATTTCTTCAAAGACAGCAGATATGGACAAAATAAGGTTAATTTATGCAAAAAATAAAGCAAAATACTAATAAAAAATATAAAAGTAAATAACTGCTATTTTATTTTTTCAATCGCAACAGACAGGGACAAAAAACAGGCAAAACTAAAACTAAGTAAAATAAAAAAAAAAAAGAATACATGTTGGGCACTTGCATCATAAAATAAAATTAAATATTTGCTATTTTATTTCTTCAAAGACAGCAGACAGGGAAAAATAAGGCAATTTTAGATTTAAAAAAAAGCAATATTAGCAATATCAAAAAATTATTAATACACACTGGGCACTTGCATCATATAATAAAATTACATATTTGCTATTTTATTTATTTATTCAAAGAAAGCATAAAGCAAATTCATGCAAAAAATAAAACAAAATAATAGAAAAACAATGAATTCATATTGGGTACTTGCATCATATGTTAAAATTAATTACTTATTTTATTTCTTCAAAGACAGTGGACACGGAAAGGCAAATTTATGCCAAAAAAATAAATAAATAATTAAATAAAGCAAAATAATAATAGAAAATATTAAAATATTTGCTATTTTATTTCTTCAAAGATAGCAGACAGGCACAAAATAAGGCAATTTTAGGCAAACAAACAAACAAACAAAAAAATCATGTTGGGCACTTGCATCA
This sequence comes from Labeo rohita, assembly GCF_022985175.1. NCBI lineage: Eukaryota > Metazoa > Chordata > Actinopteri > Cypriniformes > Cyprinidae > Labeo > Labeo rohita. Next base: position 15,568,370 of record NC_066869.1, read on the forward strand.
TATAATAAAATTAAATACTTATTTTATTTCTTCAAGGGAAAGGAAACAATGAAAGGGAAACAATAAGGCAAATTTAAGCAAAGAAATAAAACAAAAAAACAAATACTACATGTTGGGCACTTGCGTCACATAATAAAATTAAATATGTGCTATTTTATTTCTATAAAGACAGCAGACAAGGAAAAAATAAGGCAAATTTATGCAAAAAAAAAAAAAAGCAAAATAATAACAATAAAAATATTTAAATATTTGCTATTTTATTTCTTCAAAGATAGCAGACGAGGACAAAATAAGGCAATTTTAGGCAAAAAAGTAATATATATTTCCCTGTCTGCTGTCTAAATGCACAGTATGTATTAATTATTATTATTATTATTATTAATATTATGCTTTATTTTTGCCTGCTGTCTTTGAAGAAATAGAATAGCAAATATTTAATTTTATTATATGATATAATTGCCCAACATATATATATATATACATATGTCATTAAAGACAGCAGACAGGGGAAAATAAGTCATGCTTTGTCGGAGAAAAAAATAAAATACATGAATATCAAACACTGGAAAACATCTATTAAAATATATAATGAAAATTACTACTTTATTTCTTCAAAGATAGCAGATAGGGAAAAATGTCATGCTTTTTAATTTCACACTTTGAAAAATCTTACAGTAAATAAATAATTAAATATATTAAATATATTATATATTATTATTATAACATAATGAAATAATGCGATTTTATTTTAAGACGGCAGACGGGGGGAAAAAAATAAGTTAACTTCATGCTCTGAAAAGTCTTACAATAAATGCATTCCAGACACTGGCAAAACATCTTTTCAATTTGTCTTAAATAAATGTATTTTATTAAATTAATTTTTTATACATACATATCAGACACTGGCGAAATATCAATTACAATTCATTTCTCAAATACATTTCTAGATTTAAATAGCTGGACTTTTTAAATGAAGAAATATCATTGTTTAGCTACATTATTGTCCAGCAGGGGGCTTTGGTCTTCAGGCTGACTTCTGTAGAGTCAACATGATGGCATTTGAAACCCTTTCAATATCGGATGTAATTTCAGGTTTAACAGATACTTGGTGAGGAAAACAAGCGCGGATCAGGAGCACAATATACGCATCAGGAACCACACAAATAGAAAATAAAACAGTGACGTCAACCGACAAGGAAAATGAATTCGGAGGTGAATAGTTTGTTTTTGATAAAAAGATTCTGAGCATTTTTTTTAAAATTAGTTGCACAGATGAATCATGCAAAATAAATAAGAGCAGGAATGTGCATTACACAAGAAAATATGTTCAACTGGGATGCCACGCTGACTTCTGAAGGACACAGATAATTTCCGTTGACGTCAGTCCAATGACAGCGCCAAAACAAAAGTGAACAAAAGGTCTCGTTCACAATAAATAAACTAGCATCTCGCTGAAGTTAATGTGAGTTTTCCCAGTGTTGTGGGCGGATGAGAGTCACAACAGTAGCAGCAAACACCACTAATGATAAATCATCAGCATCGTAGTGCACTCGATTTCTTCGTTTTTCCAAACATGACATCTTTTTCCTTTGAATCGCATGCAATTGTGGTTAAACCAGAGGCAACAAAAGCAGCTGAAATGGGCTTAAAGGTGAACGTGGCGCCCGGGCCGATAATTAGATGTCTAGGGATAGAAACGGCTGCTTGAGTTACCTGTCTGTAGCGGGGAGAGCAGGTGTTGAGGCCAAATAGCCTCGCTGAATAATGCACACATGATGATAATTGCTTAGCGGGGTCTGATCTATGGGAGCTCCAGTCTGGGAATGTGTGTCTCGCCGAGTTAATGATCTCAGATTCTTCAATGGCCAAACACACACGCGCACGCACGCGGCCCGGACCGGCGTACAATGATTTGTTGCAGATGAAAACGTGCCTATGCTAATACCTGTCGACTTTAGGGAAGTTGCCGCTGATAATGGTGCATGCTGAGAAGTGTTTTGCATGTGCATAAAACCAGAAGCTCTGGGGAAAAAGCAAGAGCCGGAAACAAAGAGCAAATTAAGCCGTGAGATTGTTCAGCTTGTTGCTCCACGGTGAGAAACAAGATCGCAAATGGTTTCCAGTTGTCAAAGTTTTAGACTAGACTTTAGTGCTAGGACTGACTACATTCAGTTTACTGAATTGGCCTCATAACCAACAAATGTTGAACTACAATGACATTAAATGATAATAAAATTGCAATTCAATAACAACTCAACAAGTTTAGAGAAATAATTGTGAATAAATGCTTATTTGTTCTCTGATAGGCAGAACAAGTATTTCTTTCCCAGATTAGACATAAACAAACTCCATAGCTATTACAAAAAAAAAAAAAAAAATGCTAACAAAAGTCTGTTTTCATATTTTGCCGTACAACAAATGTCCACAATGTTTTCGGATATCTTTAAAAAATATTTAAATATTATATTACCTTATTAAAACCATAATATAACAATACATACTATATAATATAATTTTAAATATATATTTAATATATATTTAATATAATTAATAGTCATTGAAAAATAGTAAATTAAAATACACACATTTTATTCGGTTACATTAATTCAAAAACATAAAAAGGTGAATTTATTAATATATAATATAGGGAAATGTATTATTTAGCAACTTAATAAATTAATAATTGTCCACAATGTTTTTAGATATCCTTAAAGTTTTTTTAAAAATATTAATTTCATTACTAAAATCATAATATATACTATTTAATGTACTTTTAAATATATTATAAAAGTTTAATATATTTAACAATGGCAAGATACAGTAAATTAAAATACACACATTTATACATGACATCAATACAAAAATATAAAAGGTAAATTTATTAATACATGAAATGTAATATTTTGCAAATGAATGAATTAATACATGTCCACAGCGTTTTAAGATACCCCTAAAAATATACAAATATTAAATTACCTTATTAAAATCAAAATATAGTAATACATACTACTTTTTAATAATTTAATTTTAAATATATTACAGATGTTTAATATAATTAATAATTGTTAAAAAATAGTAAATTAAAATACACACATTTATACAGTTACATTAATACAAAAATATAACTGGTAAATTTATTAATATATGAAATTTTATATATTTAGCAGCTTAATAAATGTTTTTAGATGTCCTTAAAAATGTAACAATATTACATTTCATTATTAAAATCATGTAATATATACTATATATTTTTAAATATATTATAAAAGTTTAATTTATTTAAACATTTCATATATATATATATATATAGTTCCATTTATTTTAAAAATGTAAATTTAAAAAACACATTTACACAGTAACATTAATACAAAAAATAAAAGGTCAATTTATTACAATATGAAATGTAATATTTTGCAAATAAACTATTAAACTTCAAAAATTAGTAAACTTATAAGAAAAACAGAAAATTAAAATATAAACATAATATGGTATAAAGTGTATTTGTTTTGATGGTCATTGGGTTCCATTAATTTGTTTACAGTGTATTTATTTACACACACACACACACAGCAAGAAAATAAATCAAATATTTATATAATGTTGATAGCCATTTGGCAATCCTGTTTGCTAACTTTCAGTTGTGAAATAGAATATAAATTTCAATCTGATGAAGCGTCCGAGTGCACATGCTTCAACACACTGAGCTGTGGTGGTCACGACACATCCACCCATCAAAACCCCCAAACCATCTCCTGTTGCTGCATCTGTAAACACGTCACTTTCCTCTTCCACAGACTTTCAGTGAGCTGTGTGATCACACCTTCATCTGACTGAAATGCACAGGAACTAAGCAGTGCGTGTGCTTAAAAAACATCTATGCGTCGTGTCAGAGTGCATTGTTGACTGCTGCGCTTTGGAAAGCTTTCCACTCAAGGTTCCCCGCGTCGCGCCCTTGTTCTCCTCACCTCGCGTTTCTCTTTTAGATTTTCCCTTTAACGCTCAGGTTACAACTCTTCCACAATGAGACGGAGGAAAGACAGAAAGCAAAGGTAAAATGAAAGAAAAGCAGGAGAGAGGGAGAGGTGGTTGAGTTTCCGAGAGAGAGGACAGGCACTCTCCTTTGAAGTGTTAAACATCCTTGAATAATTTAGTGCAGGCTAAGTATAGCTCTAAAACAGCCATTTCCATCTCTGAAATAAACCCTCGCTCTGAGAGCGCACCACATCTCGCTCATACTCCGTTTTGTGTAGCGTTCGTTCTCGCAAACAATTCCAGCTTCGTTCAACCCACACTTGAACCCGTTCTCTAGGAGCAGGAATCGCCAGGGATCTTACGACACAATGCAGTCACCATACTTCAGCCATTCATTCATGATATACACAGCAGATTTTGGATTATGATACAACAGACTTTTTATGACAGATCTGGAGTTAAAGTTAAAGGAATAGTTTAAAATCTTGTCATTACTTACTATTTTTTATATTCTGAATCATAAAGGAGAAGCTCTAAAACATAATTGTAACCATACATGAGGGTGAGTAAATAATAATGATCATTTCTGGGTGAACTAGCGCTTTAAAACAAATCACAAATTGTTCCTTTCTCTTTGCAGTGCAGATAAACCATCATAACACTGTAAATGCGACACATCTAAAGCACTAAATGCCATGACATGGTACTTAAAAGGAAAACCATAATTCTATACTAGTTCAATATTACTGCTGCTTGTTGATTGTCCGGCAGAGCCATAGAAAAAAAATACAAGACATGCTGATTGATTATGACAACTGCAAAGTTTAAGGTTTGATGCTCTTTTTTAGATCATATAATATATCTGCTCAAACTGAATGCTTTTGCATTAGACAAAACAACCACGGTCAAGAGTTTGGGGTTGGTAAAGGGTTATTATTTAATTTAATTTAAGTTAATTTTAATTTATTTTAAAGAAAAGAATACTTTCATTCAGTGAGGGTGCATTAATTTGATTAAAAAAATGACAATAATGACATTTATAACGTTACAAAATATTTTTATTTCAAATAAATTCTGTTCTTTTGAACTTTCTATTCATCAAAGAATGCTGAAAAAATGTATTATGGTTTACATAAAATATGAAGCAAACCGAATGCCATTTTTTACACAAAGAAGACAGTTTAGTATTGTTTTAGTAGCTTTAGTAACTTTCTTTTTTAGTAGACAGTTTAGTAGCTTTAAAGTACTATTCTGGACAAAACAACCATTTTTAAGAGTTTAATTTAATTTAATTTTATTTATTTTTATCTTTTATGTTTATCTTTTATTATAATCTATCCTGGACAAAACAACCATGTTCAAGAGTTTGGGGTTGGTAAGAATTTAATTTAATTTAATTTAATTTAATTTAATTTAATTTAATTTAATTTAATTTTAAAGAAATGAATACTTTCATTCAGCAAGGATGCGTTAAATTGATGACAATAAAAATCACAAAAAGACAATAAAGACATTGTAAACATTAAATAAATTACATTATAAAATATTTCTTTTTCAAATAAATGCTCTTCTTTCAAACTTTCTGTTCATCAAAGAATCCTGAAAAAAAAAATGGTTTCCAAAAAATAGGAAACAAACCAAATGCAATTTTTTTAAACAAAGAAGACAGTTTAGTATTTTTTTTTTTTTTTGAGTTTTACAATTCTATCATGGACAAAGCAACCATGTTTAAGAGTTTTATTTTATTTTATTTTATTTTCCAATTCTATTCTGGACAAAACAACCATGTTCAAGTGTTTGGGGTTCATAAGATTTTAACTCCATTTCTTCAACTTTAATTTATTTTAATTTCATTTTAAAGAAATTAATAATTTCATTCAAGTAGGATGTTTCTATTTTGAATAAATGCTCTTGAACTTTCTATTGATCAAGGAATCTGAAAAAAAAAAATGTTTTACGATTTAGACAACCGTGTTCAAGAGTTTTATATTTTATTTTATTTTATTTTATTTACAGTTCTATCCTGGAGAAAACAACCGTTTAAGATTTTGGGGTTGATTAGAATTTAATTTAATTTAATTTAATTGATGACAATACAAAGGACAAAACAAATACATTTATAACATTATAAAACATTAATTTTATAAAACATTTCTATTTCGAATAAATGCTGTTCTTTTTCTAATTCATCAAAGAATCCTGATAAAAATGTATTAGGGTTTCAAAAATAATTAATTAATTAATTAATTAATTAATTAAACAAATCTGCATATTAGAGTGATTTCTAAAGGATCAAGTGACACTAAAGACTGGAGTAATGATGCTGAAAATTCAGCTTTGATCACAGGAATAAATTACATTTTAAAATATATTAACATAGAAAAAGTGTTTTAAATTGTAAAAATATTTCACAATATTACTGTTTTTGAATGTATTTTTGGTCAAATAATTGCAGCTAGGGCTGTGACAGTGGCAGATTTTTTCCACCGCGGTGGTAATGGACCAACTACCGTCGGTGGCGCGGTGTTGATATGTAATTTTGAAACATAACAAACGGGCGTGTTTATTTCAGCCTATAAAACACTAAAGTAAATATCAAAGAAATTGTACAGTTAAATAAGAAAGTAGACAAAATAAGAACGGTAAATATTAAACATTTGTTGCAAAAATTCGTAACAGCCTCGCCCAACCCTTGTCGGACGGCTCATCAAAATTACCGGCCCGAGCCTTTTCTCTCTCTTTTCCGTTACACTGTTGCATCCATTAAAATAGCTCAATTTTGTTTTTAATAGGAACGTAGTTATATTCATTTCGTTTCTTTATAAAGTTAATTTAGAAATGTGTTCGGAAAATTTTTGATTGTTAAATTACGATTTTTTGCCGTAACGAAATTAAGATTTTAACATAACGACCAAGCGGCCAGAGTCAGGCAGTGAGTTGATCACAGCCTATGTTGATCAATTTTCCCTTCTTAAATCATCACGACTTGCCTAAAATAAAATCTTCAAGCATATCACAATGTTATTTTATGCGTATACAATCGTTTGTTGGAGAGGGGAAGCTAAACGTGCTTTGCATCAAGACATGGAGGCATCAGCGCAATCACTTGCAAAAAAATTTAAATACGCCATAATCTTTGCTAATAAAGGTAAGCGTAACATATCATCCGGAACTATAAAGAGTGTCATTTTATTTGCGTGCACTCACATTATTAACAAAATGTTGTGCTTTTGTAAATAATAAAGAAAAAAACAAGATGCGCTTTCTGATGTCTCGGTGTTGAAAAGGAGCGCTGCACAAAAATGAAACGAAAGTCAGCGAATACTTGCCTTACAGAAAAATATATTTATAGAAAGCTTTAAATTATTACTTTACTACTTTAAAACTAAAAAATTCAAATCGAAGACAAAAACTCTTTCCTTATAAAATCCGTAGAGATGCATTTCTCTATAAAGGTGCGTCCAATGAGCAGATGGCGAGTCAGGATTGTAATCTTTGCGACACTGGCTCAGAATACACTAGTTTATTAATAATTCATTCAAGTATCTCCTTATTTCCCTCCGACACATTTATAGTAATTACTTTTCCAGGAGCTTTGCAAGCTTTAGCCTATTGTGTGCGTTTGAACGCGGATCTCTTCCAGCAGCTAAGGCACTTGCGCTCGCTGCTGCTGCCGGCGGGGACACTAAACATGGCCACGGCAGAATAATTGTTGTAGAAACACTGTATTTTATGCTTGTTATAGATATGCACGTGTTGTGTGACGTCACGTGCAGTACCGCCGGTGGCAACCGACCACCGCGGTGGCAACCAACGACCGCGGTGGTGCGGTTGTCATTGGGACGGTCACAGCCCTAACTGCAGCCTTGGTGGGCAGAAGAGACTTCTTTCAAAAACACTTCAGTTACATATTTAACAGAGAAATATGTGACAACTATCACAATAAACAAGTTGCATTTGTTGCAAAAGCTAAAAACAGCACTACTAAAATACATAAATTAGTGTTAGTAGTTCAGATCGCAAGTCATAGGTTTGATTCTCACTGAGCACACGAACTGATAAAACGTGCACCTTGAATACAGTGCAAGGCGCTTTGGTTAAAAAAAAAAAAAAAAAAAAAATCTGGTTTCCCCATATTGATTTGACAGTTTAACAACAGAGTAATAATACACTGTATTGACTGGCTGTCATCTTTACAGTGAAGGCGGCTCTTCACAACACATCCTGCATTAAACATCCAGAGCAGAAGTTTATACAGTAAATGCCGCTTTAACGATCTAGTCTGCTTCCCTGCTTCCTCTGTCCTATCTGCTGTGACGGGTCTGAATGGCTCTTACCTGCAGGTGTCCTCCTGAATGTAGAGGGCGATGAGCTGCTTCGGGATGCTGAAGGACAGCGTACACTCCGCCATCTGTTCCCGAACCAACATCCATTTACTGTCCACCGTCTGAAACCTGTACACCTTACACACCGCATTCTTAAACACTAATGGAAAGAGAGAGAGATAGAGAGACATTAAGCTGAGATACAGTAACTTCTCTAAGTGATCATTTATTCAAAGTACTGTGAATAATGACGCCATCATTTCAGCCTGTTCCTTCCACAAAGCTACTGTACGACTTTAGAAGACTTGGAAATACGGACCAGTTTATGGTGTTTTTTGTTGTCTGAAAGGTTTATATTATATCCTAGCATTTAAAAAGTGCCTTCTACTTCAGTGCACTATTAAAATGCTTGAGGAGCTGCTAACTAAGTCCTATGAAGAGACGGAGGGAAAGCGTTTCTGGATAGCCGTGAATGAGAGCACAGGACGCTTTTAATGCTCTTATCAGAAGTGAGGCGGCGGCGGGAGAAGTTATTTCCTCTACAGCATGAAATCTTGCATCTCGTCAACGCTTCGCCAGTCAACGGAGCAGGACATGAGTGGCAATCTGCAAGCGTTCACCTTTTCTCATCATAGAAGTTGCTTAAATAGTGGACGTTTTCACTATTTTTGATCTTTGTGGCTGCAGCATGAGATTCTTCTGAGCTTAAACAAGGAGCCCTGAACCATAATTAAAAAAAAAAAAAAGTAAACTACCTAACATAAAATGCACATCATAAAAAGTAGCTAGATTTAAACAAGTCTGTTCGTTCCCTGTATGTAGCAATTAATTTGAATTATACGATATGATTTTCAAATGATATTCGAAATATATAAATATATTTAAAACATATCTTCATAACATTAATAACCTTTTTTAACAACCAAAATATTTATATATGTGTATGTGTATATGTATTTGTATGTGCACTATCATAAATCCATCTATCTATATAAAATAATATTTTTAAATACATGCGTAATATATAAGATATAAATTAAGAGATTAAGATAATATATAAAATACATTTTTAATCAGATTTTAATAAAATATACTTTATTTTATTTTCTTTATTCTACAAAATATTGTATTTCATGTGTATATATATTTCCTTTTTTTATAATTTTGAAATGTTTGCAATACATATATATATATATATATATATATATTCATAACATTAAAATAACCTTTTTTTAATAAGCAAAATGTAATATCTATATGTGTATGTGTATATGTATTTGTATGTGTACTTCAATAACATTTATTTATATATATATTTGGTATTAATATATAAATATGTAAAGAAATGAAGTGGTTTTTATAAATTATCTTAATATATTTTTTATATGTTAATCTCTTAATTTATATATATAAAAATTAAACATAAATTAAGAGATTAAGATTTTACAAAAATATATTAAGATTTATAAAAAACATTTTAATCAGATTTTGATTAAAATATACATTATACATATATATATATATATCCAATTCACTGAGATATTGCAGTAATCCTAATTATATATTATATAAATGTAATAAATATATTTAATATATACTTTTTAATACACACACATGCTTATATAAAATGTATAATTTATTATCATTATTACAATATCTTAATGAATTGGAAAACCAAAAATTTGCATCTTTGCTGGAAATTTGGGATTTTTTTTTATTTAGTGGAAATCTTCAGATGTAAATGTTACATTATCGATGACCATTTGACTGCTACTGTCATTACAGCAGAAAGAGGACATTTACACTATGATGAAAATGTTGTTGAAGTACAGACAGGTGGTTGGCTGAGGATGTGGAGTGAAGACAGAGACAGATGGACGCGTGACCTCCAGAGGAGGAGAAGCGGACGCAAACTCCCTCATCCAGCGCAGAGTTCTTCACAGAAGAGGATTAACCTCTGACTCCACCCTCCCGTATGCCCTCTAATCCGCCGGCCAATCAGATCGCAGCGTCTCTGCCTGCTCAAGCTCTTAGGGAAATGACTGTGCGTCGAGTTCGTGTTGTAGCACAGGGGTCGGGGTGACGAGGACAAATTTCATTAGTCACTCTCACCAAATCAGCAGAGACTAACATAGTTTGACAAGCAGTGCCGTGACTAAAACAACAGCCGCAATGACATTCAATACGGCTGCAGATACGTCAACAAATAAACACCACGAAACGTTTGATACGAAGATAACACCAAACACCCTGCACTTCTGGAGAGATTCGACTGCCGTTCCTGACTTAGACTCCATCCATCACATCACAGCAGCTCATAAATACAGAAATGACCTTCTACAGAGTTTGCTTCTCAGGGAACTTTTCTCATCTTGAGACTTCGGGTCTATTCACTCACTAATAATGTGGCAAAACTATCCGACACACCCGAATTCTCTCCTCCTCAGTGTGCAAAACAAATTTACACGCACAAAACTATCGTATTCCCCCAATGCTGTTTATCCTGCTACGTTACCTGAGGTAATTAAGGTAATGAGCTGCACTTCGCACCGCTGCTGGCTGTTATTTATCCACAGCAATCACACTGTTCACTGGGACGGCAATCAAATGCTGCCGAATCCACTTCATAATCTCCACAATACGGATGGGAATCATATGGAATTCAACAATTCTGTTTCTGATTTAACTTAATGACTCCTTAATGATTCCATTACTGATTATTTCATTGCTCAGGTGCATAATCAGACCAAAAATACACTAAACAAACATGCTAAATTAAAACAACACTATTTTTGATTATTTATTTAGTCTTAAGTGCCATTTATTCCCTAACAAACTTCCCTAGAATAGGAAAATGGGCCTGTAAAATTGAGTCAACAAATGCACATTTAAAAAAAAAAAAAAGGTGCTGTGAATGTTGTGCATCCACTGCTGGAGGTCATAGTAAGTATAATTACATGTTTTATGTACTATTCTTTTCATAACCTTGTAAAATATCACAAATCAAGGTGTTATTTTCTAGGAATAAACACAGAAGAACATAATTTGTTTTAAATATTTTAAAATATTTTAAATATTTTAAATGTCTTTACTCTCATTTTTAGGGCTGTCACTAACGATTATTTTGGTAATCAAGTAATCGGTTTATTATTTTAACGATAAACTGAATAATCGGATAATTATATTGATTTTTCGGGGGGTAATCAAAATAGACCTAAGCGAACAAAAGCCTTTAAAATTTCTTAAAATACATATATGATATCAATGAGGCAATAATAATTAGTTTAAATAAAGTATCAAAAGTAAATAATTATATGTTTTTATTGAACAAACCTGTTAAAATACATAATGTATTATCAACAATAGAGCTCATGTACATTACAACAAAAGCCTGCAGAGGACGGGAACGGCCACTTTGAGGCGCTATTGAATTCTTGTTTAATATCGACTAAACAACATTCAGTTCAAATGTCCACTTCATTTTTAATATTTGCCCATTTCTCTGCAACAGAAATGCTACAGTCACTGTCATTTCTTTAATATTTGGACATCAAAATGTGTAAACTTATTTTATTTTGAAATTGCGATGAACAGTTGAGAAAGATACTGATGTATTTTCCTGTGTTTGCGTAGGTTAATAAATGATTTATCTTACCAATAGTATGAAATTGTGCATGTTGCGTTCTCAGATAAACGTTATAATAAACCCAAACATGCAGAGATGGAGTTGAAAACACTCAATGCATGTAAATGATAACAGTTGGTACGGAGCAGCATTTACCGTGAACGGAGCCGCTCTTAAAGCGCATATATTAAACCGGCATTGCATATATTTATTTAACTGAATCGAAGCGTTTGTGAATTCACAATAGTGTTATGGTTTATTACAATTTTTAAATGGGTTGAATATATCATGCAGTCGTGGAAAACAGTCTAATAAAGCGTTTCATGGATTCTCATTTGTGGAATGCACCACTTGCGGTACTTTGCTGATTACTTGACATGGGCAAAATGTAGTCAATGATTTTTTAAAATCGAGTACTTAGATTGAATCGAGGAATCATGACAGCTCTAGTTCAAATGATGTCACCTCTTAGGTGTCATAAATAGAATGTATTATAAACCGCTTCCTAGACAGTAATGAGCTTAAATAGCAAGCAAAAGGAGATGTTTGCTCAAGCTTTCTGGAAGAAACGTATTATGCATCATCTCTAGAGTTTCAGCAGAGATCACAAACTGCTCAAATTCGCTGAGACACAAAAGCCTGTGAAAAAGAGTCAAAGAACTCAATATGAACTCATAAATTTCTCATCAGATTCTCTGAAGCCTGAACGATCTGAGCTGCTCTGCACTTTCATTTATAGCTCTATAGTTTGATTTTATTTCAACAACTGGTTCATTTTGTATTTCTACTTAAGAATTTAAAAGAAACGTCTGAGACAAAGTTGATCCATACATAATATAACTTTGAAGGACTTTGAAGAACCAAATATTCCTATAGGAAATTACATCACATGTGTTAGTGAATTCTGTATGGCTGCAGAGCATGAGAACTAGTTTTGGCTGGTTAGCGTGATCCAGATGGAAGATGGCTGCAAAAAGCATATCCATTCACCATTGATGGTTGTCCAATTCATGCATTCTGATGGAAATTCTATTATATACTATCGTTCAAAATTTGGGTCATACGATTTTTTTCATGTTTTGAATAAAGTCTCTTTTGCTCACCAAGGCAGCTTTTATTTGCTCAAAAATACAGTAAAAACAGCAAAACTGTGAAATATTATTAATCTTTAAAATATCTGCTTTGTATTTGAATATATTGTAAAATGTAATTTATTCCTGTGACAAAAAGCTGAATTTTCAGCATCATTACTCCAGTCTTCAGTGTCACATGATCCTTCAGAAATCATTCTAATATGCTGATTTGCTGCTCAAAAACATTTCTGATTATTATCAATGTTGAAAACAGTTGATCTGCATCCTATTTTTTGTGATTTTCTTATATTCATAGATGACTAGAAATAGAACATTTTTGTAACATTATATAAGTCTTTACTGTGGCATTTAATCAATTTAATGCATCCTTGCTGAATAAAAGTATTAATTTCTTTAAAAAATTTTAAATCACACACTTCTACAAACACTCATTCTTAAAACATTGCTACTACTGCTGTCCAATCGATTAATCGCGATTAATCGCATTCAAAATAAAAGTTTGCGTTTACATGCAAACTGTGTGTTGTGTATATTTGTATGTATTGTATATATAAATACACAGCACATGCACATAAATTATGTAAACACAAACTTTTATTTTGGATGTGCTTAATTGCGATTAATCGATTTGACAGCACTAGTTGCTACATATGAGTCAAAATGTTTTAACTCACCAGCATTCATTATTGGTCCATTGTCTTTGTCGTTAATACCACCATGTGATGACTCGTACACCAGCGTGCACTGTGGAAAGAAAACAAGATCATGCATTTGAGATTGAAGTTAATTTGTCTCGATTATTAGACATCAGCATAATGCCTACTACTTGAAACATAACCGGCGGCATCAGAGAGTTCAAAACACTATCCCGTGACTCTCTCACTCTGTCTCACGAGCCGAACGCACAGTGACAAGCTGTCACCTGCACCACTGCTCAGATAATAGAGGACTTCTCCAAGTATCCCCAAGCGCCAGTGTAAGCAATCCAGGAGAAGAGAGACCCTCCCGGCAGCGCAAGACAAACATCGACCCTCCATCAACATCACCCGCAGCGCTTACGGCCTAATCACTTGAAATGCATAGCCCGCATCAGGGTTTAGCGCGATGACGGATGAGTCTTCACGTCTCATTAGGTCTCATGACCTTGGATGGGTCTGTAAGAGTTTCAAATCAGTTCTTGGCACTCGGCTCAAGGAAAAAAAACAAGAAAAAAAAAAACAAGAGAGGATTCGCTATCAGGCCATGTTTTATGTAGAGTCTTGTTCTGTGGCTGATGCTCCTCAAACATACATCAGGCCTGACCCACATTCCCTCATGACGAACAAAGAAAATCACTTCTGAAGCGCTCAGATCAAATAAAACCACAACGTCTCTCAGCCAATAAACAGACTCACACTTGTTACAACAGACCACAAAAAGGACTTATTATCTGCATGTTCGTCCATCTGTCTGTCCATCCATCCATTTTTCTATCTATCTATCTATCTATCTATCTATCTATCTATCTATCTATCCTTCCATTAATCTATCTCTTTATATGTCCGACTGTCCATCCATCCATCCATATATCTGTCCATCAGTCCATGCTCTCATCCATCCATCCATCCGTCAATTTATCTTTCCGTCCGTCCGTCCATCCATCAATCTATCCATCCATCAATCTATCTCTATCTGTCCGTCTGTCTGTCCATCCATCCATCAAACTATCTATCTATCTGTCTGTCTGTTCTTCTGTCCATCTATCTATATCTCTCTCCGTCCATCCATCCATCAATCTATCTCTCTATCCGTCCTTCTGTTCATTCATCCATACATCTTTCCGTACATCCATCCATCTTTCCATCAATCTATCTATCCATCCTTCCGGCAATCTATCTATCTCTCTATCTGTCCGTCCGTCCGTCTGTCCATCCATCCATCCATCCATCCATCCACCCATCCATCATCTATCTGTCCATCAGTCCATGCATCTATCTCTCTATCCATTCATCCATCTTTCCATCTATCTTTCCATCTATCTTTCCATCTATCTTTCCATCTATCTATCTATCTATCTATGTTCATCTGTCCATCCATCCATCCATCCATCCATGCATCTCTCTATCCATCCATCCATTCATCTTCACATCCGTCCATTCATCCATCTATCTATCTATCTATCTATCTATCTATCTGTTCGTCTGTCCATCCATCCATCCATCCATCCATCCATCCATCCATCCATCCATCCTCTTATCTCTCCATCAGTCCATGCATCTATCTCTCTATCCATCCATCCATTCATCTTTCCATCCGTCCATTCATCCATCTATCTATCTATCTATCTATCTATCTATCTATCTATCTATCTATCTATCTGTCTGTTTGTCTGTCTGTCCATCCATCCATCCATCCTTCCACCCATCCACTTATCTGTCTATCAGTCCATGCATCTATCTCTCTCTCCATTCATCCATCTTTCCATCTATCTATCTATCTGTTCGTCTGTCCATCCATCCATCCATGCATCTCTCTATCCATCCATCCATTCATCTTTACATCCGTCCATTCATCCATCTATCTATCTGTCTATCTATCTATCTGTTCGTCTGTCCATCCATCCTTCCACCCATCCATTTATCTGTCCATCAGTCCATGCATCCATCTCTTTATCCATCCATCCATTCATCTTTCCATCCGTCCTTTCATCCATCTGTCTATCTATCTGTTCGTATGTCCATCCATCCATCCATCCTTCCACCCATCCATTTATCTGTCCATCAGTCCATGCATCTATCTCTCTATCCATCCATCCATTCATCCATCTGTTCTTCTGTTTGTCTGTCCATCTATCTGTCTGTCAATAAGGTCAACATACTTTCCAAACTTTAGCTTTTAGACAAAGTTTTATC
This sequence comes from Labeo rohita, assembly GCF_022985175.1. NCBI lineage: Eukaryota > Metazoa > Chordata > Actinopteri > Cypriniformes > Cyprinidae > Labeo > Labeo rohita. The sequence continues at coordinate 15,584,277 of NC_066869.1, forward strand.
AATCCAACTTTCAAAGTTCTTCTTGACAAACTTTCCTTTTCAAGTTATAAATGACCAGTTGACATGTATCTCATTCCAATTTCTTTCTACTTCCCACATTCAAATATAAATTCTAAATCTCGTTTGCTACCTCAATTCAAATTCAGGATTGTCACTTACAAGGGATTCACTATTTAAATCTCTTCAAGTTTCTCTGTTAAAATGGTGCTCAGTCTAAATACCCTCCATTTCCTCTATCATGTCCTTCATCCATCTCCATAACGCTCCATAATTCTCACACCCTTCTGGTTTCTTCCCTGTATTCTGTCTGTGCCTCTTTCATGCTGATTAATGAAGGTTAAGGGGCTCTGCTGACGGCTGTGTCTGTGTAAGTTATTGAGTTTAGGGGACATGAAGGGTGTAATGCTGTCTGTCAATGTAATAATGCTCAATTCTCCCTGACACACAGACGAAAGCAGCTGGGGACACACAAACGGCTCATTTCCACATCTCCATCATATATGTTTAAATATTCTGGATAAAATATTCCATAATATACAATATTCCATAAACATTTATATATATATATATATATATATAGAGAGAGAGAGAGAGAGAGAGAGAGAGAGAGAGAGAGAGAGAGAGAGATTCACTAGATGTCGATAACAACCCAAACAATCCATACATACAAATAAAACAAAACAAATAGTTTCAGAAATTAAATTTTGTGTAATAAAATGGAATGACACGGGGAAAAAGTATTGAACTGCTGAAATTTATTTAATACTATGTAAAAAAAGCCTTTGTTGGTAATGACAGCCTCCTGTATGGAGAAACTAGTTGCATGCATTGCTCAGTTGTGATTTTGGCCCATTCTTCCACAGTGTGAACAAATCTTGAAGGTTCTGTGGGCCTCTTCTATAAACTCTGATCTATAAACTCTGTTTGCACACTGTAAACGTTCTCCTTTGCTTTTTCAGTCAATTGTGCAATTGAATTTCAGGGATGCCACACAATATTCACTCCACTTTCCCTCTGTGACTTAGTTCTTACAAACTGCATGCACATGCACAAAAAAGACAACTTCCCACAATACAAGCCACTCTTAATTTACAGTAGTTCAACTGCAGTCAAGAAACTCTCCTGAAAATGTAGTTAGCTACACAAGCTACTAACATACATTCAATCACTGCATTGCATAAATAAGAAGGGTCTTATCTAGCAAACAATTGGTCATTTTCAAAACAAATTGACAATTTATATACTTTTTAACCTCAAATGCTCATCTTGTTTTGCCTCTGTGATGCGCATGCGTACTCTGTGTAATCTGGGTCATGTTCACTTTGTAAACACTGGGTCAGTACTTCTGCAGAGATGTAGGACGATTTTGAAGTTGGGAACAGAAACGAGATGGGAGTTTTTCAACATTCCCTAACTATTGACCATATTGAACCGCAAAAAAACAAGTTCATGCAGACTTTGACAAGACGAGTGTTTGAGGTTGAAAAGTACATAAATTGTCAATTTGTTTTGAAAATGACCAACTGTTTCGCTAGATAAGACCCTTCTTCCTTGTTTAGAGCCATTTGAAGCTGCATTTAAACTGCATTTTGGAAGTTAAAACTTAGGGGCACTATTAAAGGAGAAGTCCACTTACAGAACAACAATTTACAGGTAATGTACTCACGCCCTTGTCATTCAAGATGTTCATGTCTTTCTTTATCCAGTCGTAAAGAAATTGTGTTTTTTAAGGAATTTCAGGTTTTTTCAGGTTTTTTCTCCATATAATGGACTGATATGGTGCCCCGATATGGTGCCTCTGATCGTATTTTCTCCCTCAACTTCAAAAATAATTTAAAAATCATCCTACATCGCTACAGAAGTTCCCACCCAATCTTTGCAAAGTGAACATGCAAAGAAGATCAAACAAGGTAAATAGGACGATTTTGAAGTTGAGGGAAAAAATACGATGGGAGTATTTTGACATACCCTAAGTGTCTTGAGCCAGAACACACAGAGTTTAGGGAGAGCAAGACAAGACGAGCGTTTGACATTAAAAAGTATATGAATTGTATTATTTTTATGAAAATAACAGATCGTGTCGCTAGATAAGACCCTTCTTCCTCAGCTGGGATCGTTTACAACCGAATTTGGGATCATTTGAAGCTGCATACAAACTGCATTTTGGAAGTTCACTGTTTTGAAAGCAGTCAAACTACTAGTGTTATTTAGTAGCTAGTTGTAATTATTTAGCTTACCTTCTGGTGCATGTCGGCAGTGATGTGGTCCACCTCACCGTCCTCAATCTCACCCATCTTCATCCGGCTCACCACCACTGTGCCCACTGTTGCTGAATCATCTGCTGTCCTGAAACACATCAACACAACGACACATGAGTCTTCAAGCATCCAGATTACATCCATCATCTTTCCCATTCCATCCAATCAGATTCACTGTATATTCACATAATTTCTAGCCTGATCTGGCACAAACTGAGTCAGAATCTCAGGCTCAAAAATCTGATGTAGAAGTGACACTGCAGCCTCGCCAAGGAAACTAAAACCCGCAGTTGATATCCTGTAGACATTAGCATTGATTAAGCAAGATTACTTGGTTTCTCAGTAGTAACCGGCTGCAGGTTTGGCTTGATCAGATCAGGCCCCAGCTGTGGCTGTTCATGTGCCAGCAGACTTGGACTGAGTCTGATATCTGAGGTTATGACTGACCTCAAATTAACTTTGAAGCTCGATTGAGTCATGGAGGAGAGAAAAAGACATCCAGTCAGCCTTTAGAGGCGCACTGGCAAATTACCCATCCATGAACATGACCTAGACAAATCTAATTGGCCCTGGGTCTCTTTATGACAACAGTAAATCAGAGAACGTTGTTATGAGAAGAGTTAGCGCTTTATGCTAATAGACCTGAATGAGACGCCGTTAGCAACCCATTTTACTTCTGTAATGTGACACTTTTCTGAGTGAAACAGGATATTTAATGATTAAAAGAAATGCAGGGACTTTTTATCCATTGGGGATTAATTGGAGAGCGACAAGTAGTCATTTTATAGCGAAAATGGTGCTTGATGGTTAGAGGGGTTAATGAAGTAAGACACATTCTTGATGTCAGTCGAAAAGGAAAGTCATTTCAGAGGTGGCAAAAGTTATCACGATGTGGCACCAGTTTTTTACTGTATATTTTTAGCTCAAAGTGAGTATCACTACATAAGCTGTCATGCAAAAAGATCTCTGTAAAGTTCAAAAGATGTTTGTAGCTGCCACCCACTGTGAATATAAAGTGAGCAGTATATATGCATACACACTACTATTCAAGATAGTAGTATTCAATAGTATTTTTTTATTGTCATTCAGCATAGATGCATTCAACTGATTAAAAGTGACAATAAAGATATTTGTAATGTTACAAAAGATTTCCATTTCAAATAAATGTGGTTCTTTTTTGAACTGTATATTCATCAAAGAATCCTGAAAAAATGCATTACAAGCAGCACTACAGTTTTCGACACTGAAAATAATGCTTCCTCAGCAAATCAGCACATGATATCTGAAGGATCATGTGACACTGAAGACTGGAGTAATGATGCAAAAAAATTCCGCTTTACATTACAGCAATAAATTACAATTAAAAATATTAAGTAAATTATGAGATAAAAAGTCAAAATTACGGAATATTAACTCAATTATGAGATAAAAATGTCAAAATTATGAAATACTAATTCAATTATGAGATTAAAAAAAATCAAAATTGACATGCTAATTCACTTATGAGATAATGTCAAACTTATGATATTAAGTCAATTATGAGATAAAAAGTCAAAATTTTGGGATGCTAAGTCGATAGTGAGATAAAAATGTCTAAATTCTGAGATACGATAATGAGACAAGAACGTCAAAATACTGTTGTTTATGAGATTAAAATGTCAAAATTATGATATTAAGTCAATTAGGAGATAAAAAGTCCAAATTATGAGATACTAAGTCAGTTATAAGATAAAAAGTCACAATTTCGGGATATTAAGTCAATTAGGAGATAAAAAGTCCAAATCATGAGATACGATTATGAGACAAGAATGTCAAAATACTGTCGTTTATGAGATTACAATGTCAAAATTATGATATTAAGTCAATTAGGAGATAAAAAGTCCAAATTATGAGATACTAAGTCAGTTATAAGATAAAAAGTCACAATTTCGGGATATTAAGTCAATTAGGAGATAAAAAGTCCAAATCATGAGATACGATTATGAGACAAGAATGTCAAAATACTGTCGTTTATGAGATTACAATGTCAAAATTATGATATTAAGTCAATTAGGAGATAAAAAGTCCAAATTATGAGATACTAAGTCAGTTATAAGATAAAAAGTCACAATTTCGGGATATTAAGTCAATTAGGAGATAAAAAGTCCAAATTATGAGATACTAAGTCAGTTATAAGATAAAAAGTCACAATTTCGGGATATTAAGTCAATTATGAGATAAAAAGTCCAAATCATGAGATACGATAATGAGACAAGAATGTCAAAATACTGTCGTTTATGAGATTACAATGTCAAAACTATGATATTAAGTCAATTAGGAGATAAAAAGTCCAAATTATGAGATACTAAGTCAGTTATAAGATAAAAAGTCACAATTTCGGGATATTAAGTCAATTATGAGATAAAAAGTCCAAATCATGAGATACGATTATGAGACAAGAATGTCAAAATACTGTTGTTTATGAGATAAAAACGTCAAAATTCTGAAATACTAATTCAATTATGAATTTTAAAAAATCAAAATTGACATGCTAATTCAATTGAGATAATGTCCAAATTATGATATTAAGTCAATTATGAGATAAAAAAAGGCAAAATTATGAGATGCTAAGTCAATTATGAGATACAAAGTCAAAATTGAGCATTTAATGAAATTAAGAGATAAAAAGTCTACATTAAGAAATACTAATTCAAATATGAGACTAAAAAGTCAAAATTGAGATATTAAGTCAATTATAAGATAATGTTAAAATTATGATATTAAGTAAATTATGAGATTAAAAAGTCAACATTATATGATGCTAAGATGATGACATAAAAGTGCTACATTTTTTATATTAAGTCAAGTTTGACATAAATAAATTCGAATATGAGATAAAAAAAAACGCCAAAATTGAGATACTAAGTCAATTATGAGATAATGTCAAAATGATGAGATGCTAAGCCCAAAATGAGATAAAAATGCCATAATTATGATATTAAGTCAATCATGAGATAAAGTCAAAATTATAAGATACTAAGTTGATTATGAGATAAAAACATTCAAATAATATGTCGATTATGAGACCAAAAGATAAAAAGTCAAAATGACGAGATGCTATGTCAACGAGATAAATAGTCTAAATTATGACAGAACTCATAATTATGAGTTAAAACATCGAAACTCATCTTGATTTCATCGATTTCTCATTTTTGTCAATTTTGACTTAATGTCATAATGTAGACTTTTTCTGTCATGATTTCATGTTGTTTTTTCTGGTTAATATTGAAAAACAAACAATATCTTACAGCAAGTCTAAAATGCAAGTCACTCAATATTTACTGTTTATTGAACAACTTTATGAAATCAGTATCACACAATCATGTTGCCTCCTTGATACTTTTTAATTTCTCAGAAATGGCTCCAGCCATTGTTGCAGATCTGAAAGTGGCATTTTATTGTTAGTAACGTTAGTAACATTTTAATGTTTAATGTTCAAGTATTGGCATCTTCTGAGCTAGCTATGTATATACACGTATCATACCAAAGTCCTGCATAGTGTAAAAAGGGCAAAGGAAAGAGCAGCAGTGAGAATCATAAATCTTCTCACACACAGCATCATAGGACTTGATGATTTATGATGCCTTTAAACTCACAGCTGATTCTGACACTATTTCCCACTGTGACTAACAGCAGAGTCAATTAAGAGAGGCAGAATTAATATTTCTCTCTCAAAAACACATACATGTCTTTATTTTGTGCTAGAGGGCATCTCAAGGGCGCAGTGCTTTTTCACACAGAAAGGACCTGATAGTCAAGGTACTGTATTGGTGCCACTCACAAAAGGACTGAGATAGGTTGAATTTGAACATGATATTCAAGAGGGAGAGATGTGAAAAGCTAAATGAAGAGTGACACTGAAAAGAAGCACTTTAGTGGAATGCATGAAACCAACCTTACTCTTCACCAGCCGACACGCTGGGTCTGTGTCAACCGAAGTGTCTATAATACCTGTAGAGAGTCGTCTTTGCATAAGAGCACTGAGATTCATGGTGTATTTTTTCTTAACTGCCATCAGAAAAAAAAAAAAAAATAAAATAAAATATAAAATAAAATATAAAACTAAATTAAACAATAAAATAAGCTCTAAATTAAATAATAAAATAAACTATAAAACTAATTTAAGAATTAAATAGAATATATAAACCTACATTTAAAAATAAAATAAAAAAACATAGAAAGGTGATTTAAAAATAAATAAAATAAAATAAAATAAAATAAATAAAATAACAAAAATGTATGAGCTATTGGCTCATTGGTCAAAATAAAAACAAAAAAACCCTAAACAACTAAAAAATAAATTTAAAAAATAGTTTACAAATAATTTAAAAATTAAATAATAAAATAAACATATTTTAAAAAATAAAATAAAAAATATAAAAACAAATTAAACAATAAAATAAAAAGTATCAAACTAACTTAAAATAAAAAAGACTACTTAAAAATAAAATAAATATAATTAAATTAAACAATAAAATAAAAAATATCAAACTAACTTAAAATAAAAAGACTACTTAAAAATAAATAAATATAATACAAAACTAAATTAAATTTAAAATTAATACAATTTTAAATAAAATAAAAAATAAAATAAAATGAAATGTAATTAAATTAAATTAAACTAAATAAAATTAAACTAAATAAAATAAACAATGAACCTAATTTAAAAATAAAATAAAAAATACCAAACTAACTTAAAGTAAAAAAAAAAAATTACATTTAAAATTAAAAAATACAAAATAAATTAAAAATAAATAAAATACACAACTACATTTTAAAAAAAATTACAAAGCTAACTTAAAAAAAATAGTAATAAAATAAACATGTATGAGCTTCTGTCTCATGGGTCAAAGTAAAAACAAACCAAAAAAAAGTCTAAAAAACAAAACTGTATTAAAAAAATAAAATGAATAATCAAATCAAATCAAATCAAATACATCCTTGATTCCTCTTGGTAAGACAGTTCTCACTGCTTCTCCTCAAAAGTTCACTAATCATTGTTAGTTGACTCTTTTGTGGATGACTGATTAGTCAAAATGGAGCAACGGTCTCATTCTCGCTCTGCCTTTATTTCTCCCAAGTTCTCCCATACATCTCACCCCACCTGCTGAGAAATCCACCGATTTTTGACCTACATAAAAAGCTGGACGGTGCTAAAAATAGCTTGCCTGTTTTATGATAGTCTGTATGAGTAATGCTGGCACGATTCTGGAGAGCAAATGAGCGAAAGCTACTCTGGATCCTTGTAAATGAATGAGCCGTTTTTTCCCTGTGTTCTTCCCATGACTCAGCAGTAATTGCATTCGGATGGCCGTCTCAATCAGCGCATCAACACGCTGAGCTTTTGAACAGAAAGCGGCAGAGATCAGCCGAGCAGATGCTTGTTTTGGAGCATTTCCAGTCTTTTCTAAACAGACGATATACAACAGCTACTCATGAATATGAGCAACCAGCCTCATTTGCTATTTTTACAGTGCAACATATAAAATTAAACGAATTCATTCAAAAATCATGTCGCAGACTGTGGTGAGAGGACGCCGGCCGGTCGGCGGTTTATCTGTCCGCTCGATATTATTGTGTATTAAAGCGGGGCGGCTGACGGATGCCGCTGAGCGCTGTGAAAGGTCATTCGCCAGTTGATTTCCGAGGGCTGTTAAAATCTCAGCCTCAAACGAGGTCATGTTATGAAGCTCATGTCTAAAGACCGTGTATTAAAGACCCTATGTTTCATTTTAGAAAGGTGGTGATCTTTTAAAAAGGGTAATTAAGAAATAGGTCAGTCCATGTATGTGGAATCATTATTAGGGTGAACATGAAACCTGTCAAAAACAGGTCTGGGTCATATTTAACTCTAAAATCACAGGAGAGAAATTATATTTTGCATAAAGAAAACGTAGTCTGTTTTTGCATTTAGATGCATTTGAGTTGTAAAACATTCAGAAATCTTCTTATTCAGAAACATTCTTACTCTGTTTGAGCAGTAATTAGTCATTTAATGGGAAAAACTTTAATGGGAAAAAAGGATAAAGTGAATGAGTGATTGAGTGAGTGAATGAATCAATAAATCAATTAATGAATCATTAAATTAATGAATTAATGAATCATTGAATTATTTGAATTAATAAATCACTGAATGAGTGAATGAATGAATGGATGAATTAGTGAATGAATGAATCAATCATTGAATGAATGAATTAATTCATTAATGAATAAGTAAATCAATCAATCAATCAGTGACTGTTTGACTGACTGATTGAATGAATTAATCAATGAATACGTGAATTAATCAATAAATCAATTAATGTATCATTTAATTAATGAATTAATGAATCATTAAATTAATGAATTAATCATTGAATGAGTGAATGAATGGATGAATCAATCAATCAATAAATCAATCAATGACTGACTGAATGAACCAATCAATCAATGAGTGAATGAGTGAATGAATGGATGGATTAATCAATCAATCAATGAGTGAATGAATCATTGAATAAGTTAATGAGTGAGTGAATGAATGAATCAATAAATCAATTAACGAATCAATGAATGAGTGAATGAGTGAATGAATGGATAGATCAATGAATTAATTAATTAATCATTGAATGGGTGAACGAGTGAATGAATGATTCAATCATTGACTGAATTAATTAATAAATGAGTGAATGAATCAATCAATCAATGACTGATTGACTGAATGATGGAATGAATAAATAAATGAATGAGTGAATGAATGAATGGATCAATCAATCAATGAATCAATGACTGAATAAATGAATCATTGAACGAGTGAATTAATGCATGGATGAATGAGTGAAGGAATTACTGACTGAGTGAATGACTCAATGAATCAATGACCGATTCACTGACTAAATGAATCAATTAATGAATGAATCAATGAAAGAGTGAATGAGTGAATCAATGATCAAATCAATCAGTGACTGAATGAATGAATTAATGAATGAATCACTGAATGTGTGAATGAGTGAATGAGTGAACAAATCAATCTCTCTCTCTCTCTCTCTCTCTCTATCTATCTATCCATTGACTGAATTAATGAATGAATGAGTGAATGAATAAACAAATCAATCAATCAGTGACTGAATGAATGACTCAATCAATCAATCACTCAGTCTATCAAGTGGGTATATAAAGTTAAATTCCAGAAATCATTACAAGGAAAACAAGTACTTATTTTTCATGAAAATACTTGTAAAAAAAATGTTTTGTGTTTGTCTTTGAGGTGAAATGTGAGGTGGTCATGTTTTCGTGAGATTCGCCCCCTGCACACTCAAATGAAATGTATTTGTATGTATATGTAATTCAGGTAAACATTTCCAGATTAAACTCCCCTCGCGATTCAGTGCATTCTGTTTGAGGATCTTGAGTGGCGCCGCTTTTACTGAGGCTTATGAATCGAGGCTCTCTGTTTGGCGCAGTCTTTCATTTCCATAAAGCTTCATTATGTACGCCCTGCTTGTGGTTGCGAGTCAATTTGCAAAGGCATTTGTGAGGCAAGCTCCAATCAATGACAATCGAATGAGAGCGCCAGTCACTGGTGCAGAAAACAGGAAGCCAGTCATTGACCTCATCACAATCCAGCGCAGTAATTGTGCTCCATTATCAACTAGATTTGCACGTTTCCTGTACCTGGTAATTCTGTTATTCACTTATTTTCTTATGAGATAATACGTTGAAAAGCATGCTGTGAATTGCCTTGTGAGGCCCAGATGGAATCTGAAGATGACTTCTTTCGCACATTTTCTCAATATTTATGAAATGAAAATTATTTAAGAGATGAAATTTATTGATCCGAGTTGTGATCTCTGTTTAGCTGATGAGCACCAACAAAATAAAAACGATAATCGCTTTGTCCAATATTTTTACTCATATTCTTATTCTGCTTAAGCAGTTATTAGTCATTTACTGGGGGGAGAAAAAACATTTCTAAAGAATGCTAAAATATAAATGTCCAAAAGTAAAACTAAAATTTTAATTTCTATTATTAAATGTTCAAATATTAACATGTTTGTCATGATAATTAAAGAAAATAAATAAAAATACAATATAAAAATAAACGTAATGAAGCAATGAAAAAATAAAAATGAATAATATTAATAAATTGATGTGATATATTAAAAAAAAATAATAATATTACACATGCTAAAAATACAATACTTTTTGCAATTCTATTATTAAACATTTCAAAATTAATATGATCAATATGAATAAACAAATACATATCAGTTGATACTTTCAAAATAATAGTATTAATAATGATAGTATAAACTGGTGTGATATATTAAAAAATCTATAATATAAACACTAAAAATAAAACACGTTTTGCAATTTTATTATCATAAATATAAAAATGAATATAATCAGTATGAATAAATAAATAAATAAATAATGAACTGTACTATTATACATATACATAAATAATATTAGAAACACTATAAATAAAATTATTTTTATTATTTCTATTATTAAAATATTAAAAATGAATATGATTAGTATGAATAAATAAATAAAAACTAAAAATAAACTGTACTTTCATAAATATCAGTTGATACCCTTAAAATAATAATATTAATATATTGGTATGATATATTAAAAATAATGTTATAAACACTAAAATTGAAATACTTTTTGCAAAAAATTTTTTTAAAAATTAATATGATCAGTATGAATAAAAAAACTGTTATAAATAATGTTATAAACTATTATAAATATCAGTTGATAACTTTAAATATTATTCGTATAAATGGTAAATAATATTCATATAATTACATTTTTAAAAAAGTAATACCATAAATTGAAAAATAAAAAAAAATTAAATATCAACATAAAACCTAATAATATAATTAATAATGAATATAAGTAGTGTAATCTTAAAGAAATAAATAATATGAAATATAACACAGAATATAAAAAATATATAACCTGAAAATATTGACATAATTATATAGTATTAACATAATTATATCATAGTGTTATATAGTAAAATAAATAATATAAAGAAATCTAAAATAAAATAAAATATAAAAAATATATCGAGAAAAAATATATAAAAAATATTTCAGTCAATAACCTTAAAATAATAATATTAACATAATTAGTGCAACATTAAAAAAAAAAAAAAAACTAATAGATAATATTTTAAAATATAAAATAACATAAATAATAATATAAAATAAAATATAAAAGCAAAAAAAAAAGTAATATTAAAAATATCAGTTAATAACCATAAAACAACCTGAGGGCATTTTCATACATACAGTTTTTGTTAGTAGGTCCAAATCCTGGAAAATCTGATCCAGCAAATAGCTGGCTTTATAGGAATTACATAATTTCTGAAAGCATTTTGCTATACGAGACCAAAGTGATCACATCAAGCACTCAAGGACATTTAACACATTTCAGTGACGGTGTCAATAATACTACACCAAACAGCCACACCACATGACTGCTCATTTGCATAATGCATAAGTGGACACGCCCACCTCAGCAGCTCACGTCTCCGCAACATTGCTGGCAATCAGTGACTCGTCACTGCATGTTTCAGCATCTCCCCATGAGAACCGACGCCTTGCACGCTTCTCTTCGCAGTTTGTCAACGCTGCTGAAAATGTGTTTTCACAAGTCACTTGTTCTAGCAGCTCAGCGAGTTTACAGCAGACTCAGTAAACAGCAGCAGTCAGACTCCACTCCACGACATCTCTATCCTCTGACAAACATCTAAAATGCCCAACGCAGAGCTAAAGCACGTCAAATTTTCTCCCACACCGCCCGAGACCACCCGCGCCCACAGATCCGAGCCGCTCGCCTCTTGATAATGCAAATAACAAGCTCACCTTCACAGCTGAAGGTCCTGGCCTGTGCTGGTGAATGTGAAAGTATCTCAGGCCAGTCAAAATGTCAAGCGAACGACAGCTTCCTGCAGGGGAAACTGAGCAAAAGGTACCACAGACTAAAAATACCCTGTTCTGTGGGGCTGGACGGAAATAGCTTAAGGTAAGCTCTCCGTCTCAAAAGTAAGGCTCGAGACGTTCGGGTTGGGGACAAGCCATCTTCGAGAAACTCTAAAAGCCTTAAGTGTCTGTGAAGTAGTCGAGTATTAATATTTTACACCCCACACATAGACGTAACGAAGCATTCATAACACGCTGTGTGATGGAAAGTACAAGATTCCTGACAAACTGTTCTTTTGTAGTCATTAGTGGATTTATGTAAGCGACCCTGTTAAACATCATTTCCACCAAAATACTACAGCAGCTGGACTGTTTTTGTACAATACTAATATTTCATGATATACATATATGTATATATACATACATACATATATATATGAAGATTGAATCTCATTGTGCCCAAACTACCACCCTTTTTTACTTTTTTCCCCCAATAAACAATATAGAAATTATATTTTGGATATGTTATATCAGACAATAAAGATGTTCATGACATTATTTTCATGATTGTATTCATTTTTATTTATTTTATTTAATATATTTATTAATATTTATTTTATTAATATTTTAATATTTATTAGTATTTTTGGAAATGTTTTTATTTTTATATTTTCTGCTTTCATTTTAATTTCACTTAATTTTTTAATATTTTTAAATAAACTGTACTATAATATATATCAGTTGATGGCCTTAAAATAAAAATATTAATATAATTTGTATGATATAAATATATATATATATATATAAAAATATATATATTTAAAGATGTCTAAAAATATGAGACAATAACCTTAAATTATTAACATTAATATATTTAGTGTGATATGTTACAAAATAATAAATAACAATATTAAATTAAATATTAAAAAGCATATTGAAAATGTGAAAACACTTTCAGTCATTTTTATTAATTTAGCTGTATATTTGTCATTTTTACTAGTTTTCATTTTCTTATGTATATATATTTTTATTATTTTTATTTCAGTCTCAGCTTTAGTGACTTGTTTTACTGATTCTCATCTACTATGATAATTCAACACGTAACACCATGATTCATATTCATTAATTTATTTGTTGTATTACAGTGATAAAAAAAGACAAAAAATAATAAAAGTAAAAAAAAATATAATAATATTTAAATATATAAATATATACATATATATGAATATACATTTATATTCATGAATTTATTTATTGTATTACATTAATGAGAATAAAACATGATTAGGATTATTATTAGGAGTTTGTTTCATTTATTATTATTATTACTATTACTCATTATTATTATTATTATTATAAAGTCAACAAATCCTGATGTTCATAATAATAACAATAGATGCAACACATCCTGATGATCCTAATAATAATAATAATAATAACAATAATAAATGCAACGCATCCTGATGATCCTAATAATAATACATATTTCATTTCATTTCATTTCATTTCATTTCATTTCATTTCATTTATTTCTTTTTTTATAAGGTAAAATGTGACTCCAAAAGAAATGGAAACATGAAATATGACATTCTGACAAGTTTTATTAGATTTGTCCGTTTACTAGTGAATGTAAACTACATCAGCTTGTCTCGAGTCATTCATAAGCGCATTCAAACAGAAAACACTGACACCTGAGCTGAGACTGTCATCTGCGTGTGTGATGAGTGTGTTTGTGTGTGTGTGTGTGCTGGGCTGAGCTGCACACGGGCAAGAAGGATTTGAGTAGGATGTTGATGTGAGTCATTGATATTGACAGTCTGGGCTGTTAGCATTCCACCCGCTCGCTCCTGAAAGTCACCAGGATTAGATTCATCAGAGCTGATGCAATCCCAGCACCGCAGCAGGGATGTCCTCTGACAACTGCCACTAATCCATCCACACGCACACATTACAACACACAACATCAGCACTGCACTACAACATGAACACACGGCCGTTTACACGCCACAAACAACACGCGTGTCATGATCATCATACAAATACATTTTCAGTTAAAGTCAAAATAACTTGAACAGTATGATGCCAAAAAAGAAACATTTTAAGACATTTTAACTTTTTGTTTAGAAAAACATCATAAGATTATATTGATGAGGCTGGATGATATGCTGACTATTCACAATAATTAGCAAAAATGTTGCTAGCTAAATAAAATGAACTTTACATATTTAAGATAATTAAATAAGGACAATTCCAATGTGATTTATATTTGGCCATAAACTGCTTAAAGATTGAAAGTCTTGTCTGAAATGATTAAAAACATTTTAAATAAATAAATAAATAAAATGTATAGTCAACAGATTGGAAAATATTAATCCTAAAATGAAATAATACAAAAACATCAGAATAATAAATACATGATTCTATAAATTTAGGTGCTTTATATTTGTTATTTAATTAATTTGTTCATTAAAGGATGACATCATTTAGTTGTGATGACCAATAATGTCAAAAATAATTAAAAAAATATCTATATCTATCTATCTATATATATATATATATATATATATATATATATAAAAAACCCAGATTGCACTATGCTAACATTAATAATAATAATATAATAAATTAACTGATATAATTTAAAATTGGTCAGTATGATAAAAAAGCAAATAAACAAACAAACAAACAAAAAAAAATAAATGAAATTATTAAAAACAACAAAAATTTAATAAATAAATTCTAAATAAAAAGTATCTGTACTACCTTAAAAAATAATATTTAAATAATAATATTAATATTTAAAAAAAAATACACAACACAATAAAATAAAATAAAAAATATATCTAAAAACAATATTAATCAGTAACCTTAAAATAATATTATTAATATATTTAGTGTGTTATTTTGAAAAATAATAAATTAATAATATAAAATAAAATTTAAAAATGGATATATAAATTGAAAACACTTATTTAAAAGCAAACAAAAATGTATAAAATATATGTAGTATAATTAATATATACATTAATATAACTGGTATAATATATTAAAATAAACAACACTATAAAAACTCTCTCTCTCTGTCTCTCTCTCTCTCTCTATATATATTAGTCAATAACCTTAAAATAATAATATTACTACATTTAGTGTGATATATGGAAAATACTAAATAATAATCTAAAATAAAATATTTTAAAAAAAGGATGTAAAAAAAAACTAATTTAAAAGAAAAAAAATAATTAATATATACATAATATATAATATAATTGACATTAAAAATGAACAACACTATAAAATATAAAATGTGTAAATATATTTGTCAACAACCTCAAAATAATGAATAATAATAATAATATAAAATAAAATATTAAAAATGAATACATACACTGAAAACACTCATTTAAAAGCAAACAAAAATGTATAGAGAATATATATAATGTAACTTATATAGACATCAATATAATTGGTATGGTATATTTTAAAAATGAACACTATAAAATACAAAAATATCTAAAAATATTAGTCAATAACCTTAAAATAATGATATTAATATATTTAGTGTTATCTTTTGGAAAATAATAAATAGTAATATAAAATAAAATAAAAAACAAAAAAATGGATATAAAAATTGAAAACTGAAAACATTTATATAAAAAACGTAATGAATTAGAGTTAATAAATAAATAAGATATCAGATAATACTTAGTTTTGTTTGTTTGTTTGTTTTTAAGCTTTATTGGCTCCAAAAAGTATTTTAGCGGGAAGTGTCAAAAGTATCCAAATACTTCTTAGGGCTTGTATTTTATATAATTTTTTCATTACTTCAACCCAGTTTTTAGGTTTCTCATAACTGTGTGAAGCCTGTATAAAGAACCTTTGAAAAGGCTGTATTTGTAGTAGTGTAAGATGCAATCAGCCGTATAATGATTGTTCCTTCCAAAATGATCATTAGAGGCCTGATTGCCTGTTGGCCTCCGTTATAATCCACTCTGCACACAATCACCACGCCCGGCGTCCTGTCAGAGATCAAACAGACTGTTTCTTCAACAAAACCACTGCAGACACGAACGTGCGCAAAGCTTTTCACCGAGCGGTCATTAAAACAGTAAGCAGCTCTTCCAGCTCGGCCCACGTGTCACACTGTGACGAACCCAACTTATCCCTGTCCCTCCGGTGTCAGAGCCCACTTCCTCCACACAAGCTCCTCTGTCAGCCATTTTAACTCGGCGTGGAGGAGCTCTGTCTAATACCTGCAGACTAACAATGAGAAAAATGTCAGAGCAATGAAAAATGGGCCGCGCTCCTCTGACAGTGCGCTCGCCGTGGGCTAAATGTCAAAGCGCGATCGGCCGGCTCGCCGCTCTCTCACCTCAATAAACAGGAAGCTGTTTGTTTACCATGTAATCTATGCGAGCAGCCGCCCTTCTCAACCGCTGTTAGGAACGCAAACTCATCGGCCGTAGCAGGACATTAGGCATAACAACTGTGTACGGCGCAGACACAGACTCGTTTGCCATTAGCATGTTGCCAGGCTAACAACCTGATGCTCTAGTAAGCATTCAAACACATAGCAGAGTTATGAAGTCATATTTAATGTATGTTAATATTAAAAGCGAAATGTGTAATCGATATAATTAGGGACAGAGCATAATCAGACAGCGATTATCATAATATAAACTGACAGGACGATTAAGTAGAAAACAATCAGCCTGGCTGAAAACAGTATGTTGGCATAAAAAGTTAAATTAAAATATATAGATTAGGCAAAAATTTGAGTGATGTAATAAAATACAATGCTAAATGAATATACTTATAATTAAATATGATTCCAAATTAAAATGCATATATGAATTTAATAATACTTACTGCTAAATACTCCTAAATAATATTATATTAAAATTTCAAATGTAAATGATTATTATTGCAATATATAATTATTATTGTTATTATACTACTATTTATTAAATTTAATATTACTATAAGATATTTTAATGCATATTTACAGACAGTGTTTAAGTAGAAAACCATTAACCTAGCAAAAAATTAATTTGAGTAAAAAATATATAAAAACACCATAAACAAAGGTAAAAATATGCAATTACACAATCTATATATGTATACATATATATACACCTGCCATAAATTACATAAAGCATATATATACATGCTTTATATTTGTCGATTAATTGTTTTAATAAAAAATTGAATATAAAAAACTAAAGATTGCACTATAATAACATATGCTAACATTATAATAATAGTAATATAATTAATAATATGTTAAGATAAATAAATATAATAACAAATAAAATCTAAAAAAAAAAAAAAAAAAAAAAAAGTACTATTATAAATATCAGCTGATAACCTTAAAATAATAATAATAATATAATTGGAATGATATATAAAAAAATAAACAACACTTTAAATTATAAATATATATAAATTTAATATATAAATGTATAATATATATAAATAATACAAAAATATATAAAAATTTAAATTATTCAATAACCTTATAATAATATGAATATATTTAGTGTGATGTATTAGACAACAATAAATAACATAAAATAAAATATTTAAAAAAATGGATATTAAATTGTGAAAACACCTATTTAAAAGCAAATATAAAAATACATACATACATAATTTTTTTCATTACTTCATCTCAGTTGTTAAAACAATTAACCTAGCAAAATAATTAAATAAATAAATAAATAATGCCAGAGCCAAAAGTAAAAATTTGCCTCTAAGCAATCATATATATATTGTATATATGTATATAATAATTTATATATATATGTAATATATATATGTAAATAAATTATACAATTATTTATAAACTAGAAATATATAAATATAAAAATTATAAATAAATAAAATTATGAACTGAATAATAAAATTGAATAATAAAGTTTTATTAAAGTACTTTAAAATGAAGTATGTTTTAATAAAATACTTAGATTTAAAGAATATCTAAAATTACTGTTGTTATTATATAAATATTAAAGAAATATTTCTTTAAACATTTTAATATTATGCATATATAATTACTAAACCAAATGTAATAATATTTTAATATTTCATTTAAATTATTACAATTATTTATTAATCAATTACTGGATTTTATTTACACAATTTATTAAATATATTTGAAATCAATATTTTATTTATTTATTAATTTATTTTTGCCACCATCTTGGATACATTTCATTGCAGATACAAGCAACACTGCTTCAGATATTAGTGAAAGAGAAGTAATAATTCTGCTGCGAACCAAAATAATGTATGCAAAATAACCATGCTGCCTATATTTTGGTATTAGAAGTGTGCCTATGACAAATTTAAAAGCAGTAGTTTCTGCAACCAGTGTCTCAAACATATATGTTTTTTTTTACAGCCACAGCTAGAACAAGACACGTTACGTGTTCCAGAAAGCATGCGAGTCTCAAGCTGAGCTGCAGATGCGAAAGTGTCCATGCATTACACTTCCAGCTCCATCCCAATGCGTGCAGCACGCAAACCAGCACTAAGCGACACCGAGGTCAAGTTGAGCCGGAAAAGCAAACCATCCAGTCAGTAACATATGCAAGTGTCAGATAACACACCACAAAACTCAACACTTCTGCTACAGGCTGAAATCAGCCGTCCCCGTCTGCACGCTGCAGGAAACCCTGCGACATTAAACCCAACCAGAGTGACGGCCGTCTGCTCGCAGCCAAGCATGGATATTATTTCCTGAGCGAATGCTTGTGTGCTTGCAGGCTGTAACAAGTGGTGACTAGCAGCAGATAAACCAGTCAAGGAGATGAGAAAGCCATGCTAAACCACACACACACAAACACACACACACACACACACAAGACTGCAGCATCAGAAGCCTGTGTAATGTGCGACGTGTCAGTATTTCTCTAGCACAGCCGCACCTATCCCTTTTTCTGCTGGGCTCTGTATTTCACTGGATCAGATACTTGATGGCTTTTCCATCACCGTGGCAATAAGCCTGGCCTTAAGTGTGCGTGTGTGTGTGTGTGTGTGTGTGATGCTGCAGTGCTGTGATAGGCAGACTAGTAGAAGCCGAAGCAGAGTTAAATCGTTCTCAGATTATTCTCAGAATGTGGAGCACAAATATACACACTGGCTGTTCAGAGCCGTAACCAGGTTAAAATTTAGGTTTACTGAACTATTAGTCCTATATTCAGTTCTTTCTCAGCACTAAAACACATCAAGATTGAAATAAGTTGCGCATTTCCTGCAGAAACGGCAGTGCTAAAAAAAGTGCAACAGTTTTAAAATGGATACAAAAAAAGTTACGCTGAGATAACGTCACATGAAAGTTTGTAGTTTGAAGTTTGAAAATGTAGATAGATTAGACAGATGTTGATAGTATGTTGCTAGCATCATTTAACACATTGATAACATGACTTGACATGTTGTTCCATATAACGTTTTAGCATATAGCTAACATGATTTAGCACGTTTTTAAAACAATTAACGTTAACATGTATTTTGCATGATGTTGCTAGCATCGTTTTAGCATGATCGACATGTTGCTAGCATGTTTTTAACATGATTAGCATATCAATAGCATGTTGCTAACATGATAAGCATGTTGTTTTTTAATATATTGTTAACATGTTTCCCACATAATTAGCACGTTGCTTGCATGTTTTTAACACAATTGTCATGTTGCTAACATGTTGCTACTTAGGTTTCTAGCATAATTAACATAGCATAGCATGTTGTAAGCATGTTTCTAGCATGATTACCAGGTTGCTAACATGTTGTTAGCATGTTAACATTTTTTAACATAATTTGCATATTGTTATATTGCATATTGCTAGTATATTGTAGGTCTGATTTACCACACTGCTAACATGTTTAACATGTTGTTAGCATGATTTAACACATGGCTAGCATGTTAACATGTTTAAGCATGATTTAGCTTGCTTAGTGCTAACATGATTAACATGTTGCTAACATGTTTCTAGCATTATTAGCATACTGCTAGCATATTGTTAGCATGATTTAACACATTATGTTTTAACATGTTGTTAGCATGATGCTAGCATGTTTCTAACATAATTAGCACACGGACGGTATGTTGCTAACATGATAAACATATTGATTTTTTAACACTGTTAACATTTTGCAAACATTTTTTAACACGATTAGCATGTTGATAGCATGTTTTAGCACAGTTTTCATTTTGCTACCATGCTAGCATGATTAACATGTTGTTAGCATGTTTCTTACTTGATTAGCATATTGATGGTATGCTGTTAACATGATAAGCATGTTGTTTTTTAACATATTGTTAACATCTTTATCTTGTTGCAAACAGTTTTAACATGATTAGCATGTTGCTAACATGTTTTTAACACAATTGTCACATTGTTAACATGTTGCTCCACAGGTTTCTAGCATGACATTATCACATTTCATTTTTTATTAGAATTCAATTGTTTCTAACATTTGTAGCATGATTAGCATACTGTTAAAATGATCAGCATGTTGTTAGCATGTTGCTATCATGTTTATGTTATGTTATCATGCTAGAAACATCACCATTAAAAGAACAGGCCATCAAACTCCATCAACATGTGTGTTCAGAACTGTTTTGGACTGTTTGTAAACAATGCAAACAATGCAAACAATACAATAAAATGGACTAAGGGCTCATATTTTAACCAGGATCACTGCTTTGGATCTTCATGAACCTTAATTCCATAGTTCTTTAGTTCCTTAGTTTCCACTTCACCAGACATTAACTGATATACTGGAGTGGTGTGGATTACTTGTGTTTACTGTTTTTATCAGCTGTCTGGACTCTCATTCTGACGGCACCCATTCACTGCAGAGGAACTATTGGTGAGCAAGTGATGAAATGCTACATTTCTCCAAATCTGTTTCCATGAAGAAATAAACTCATCTACATCTTGAATGGCCTGAGGGTGAGTGCATTCTTACCGAAATGTTATTTTGGGTGAACTATTTCTTTAATTGGTAAGCATTACCAATAAGTTTCAGGCCTAAACAAAATGTTGCATCAGAGCTGGTTTGACAGTATCATCACACTGTGCATGACAATCAACACAATGCGAGTGACTCTGCAGATGTTAAACAGAAACCGATCACAGTTCAGTATGCAAATACACGCAGGAGAGAAAAACATACACATACACACTCAGAATGCAAATGTCACTATGACATCATCACTGGAGTTCCATTATGAATGCTGAACATTCTATTTAATTTCAATTTAAATTTTAAATTTCTTTCAATGTTAAAAACCTAAAGCAGCCCAACCGAGGGCTGGAATTATCTACTGAACAAAAGTGAAAGTGGTGGTTTCGGGTGAATTAATTGCAGAAGTTTAATACCGGGTTTAGAGAACAATCCTTGACCAGTATGTTTGAGTAATATAAAAGTACATATTCAAATCAGACTGTACTATTTTAACATGTCATGTTCGAAAGAGTTTCTCATGAAACTGTAGACGCATATCAAAGTCATCTGTTAAAGAAATAAAAATGAAGATGTATGCATCAATATACTTCACAGACAAAACCAACAGGCTGGTTTATTCAGGAAATTATCTTCATTTTAAAAATGTTAATGGAGAAAGATACTTTTCAAGCTTCATTTCACATAATTTAGTGTCTATAAGGACTGAAGCAACACCAAGCAACCAAACGGAAATACAATTATGTGCAGCATTTAAATTAATTCACTGGTTTATGCGTCTACTGCAGCATTTTCAATCTAAAAAATGCTTCACGTGTCTGTTCTGATGAGGCCCTGGATAGCAGGAAAAAGTAAACAAAATAACCAATGTTAAATACAAATAATAAAATAAGCAACCCTTAATAAATAACTATATAAGCGTACCCAGGACAGCAAAATAAACAGGCTTATCAACTTTTCAAAGGGAGAAAACGCTTCTGGTTTCTTTTGTTGTTGACATCAAAGGCTGTGTGTCTAAAGCACTTTGGCACAAATTCATTCAGGGGGTTTATTTTTAAACAGCCAGACTCTAAACTAACACCACCAGATCAACACCAACCCATAACGGGGTTTATGAGGGCTTAAACTCCACAAAGTTATAGTCTAATTCTGGCAAGTGTTGGCAAAGCAATGAAGTTATACTGACCGCAGCACATAACAGACCCGCCGTCTTGTTTACACCCATTTTACGGTCTTTGGAAAGACGGAGGTTATAGAGACAGGAACAGAGAGAGACACGCCGTAATAGAAATAACACAGAGTGTAAATGTGTTTGGGTGGCAAACTAGCTGATGTGTGATATATAAATTCAAATTTTATTGCAACTTTTTTATATGAGTTATTGCACCGTGAAGTACCAGTGAAGCAACAAACACTTTTTCAAGGCATTTATTTACAGCAATAATCTAATATTATTAATAATAATTAATAATCCTGGCAGAGTGAAGTAGAAAACCATCATCTTGCAACAAAACAGTATGTTGAAGTCCTTAAACATTTCTGGCTGCTCAGAGTCAAGAGAATGGTGTTAATGTGATATTAATTCAAATATACTACTAAATATGATTCTTTATTTAAAATACATTGTAAATATTTCATTTAATTATTTAATTTATTTAATTATTATTTTTATTGTACAATTATTAACAGTTTTTCTGTTTATTATTACGCATATATTAATCCTGACTTACTGCAGTGTTAAAAGCAAAAACGTTATTCTAGTAAAAATAAAAGTGAGCCGTCATTATACAGAAAATTAAAAATACTATTTAATACTCATCAAATAATTAATCAAATATATATACATTTTTATTAAAATTCATATAAGTTAATGCACTTGGTATCATGAACTATCAATGTAACAAAAACTCAGCATTCATTAATTTATTAAAACAGCAATTATTACTATTCTAGTATTATCAGGCCTAATAATTCCTCTTAATTACTCCTGTTACTTCATTTGTTCATAATACATAAACGTTCATTTATACGACTCAACTTGCAGTGTTGGGGAGTAACTAGTTTCCCTTCAGTCGTTTCACTACGACGTTACATATGGGAACTCGCTTGAGAGTCCAATCATCTCCAAGCCTTATTCAAAAGGCCAATGAACATTCGTGAACATTGGCGAGTGGTATTTGCATGCCGAGCCACTCCCCCCGTACATACGGGTATATAAGATGGCGGCGTGCAACCACTCATTCAGACTTTTGCTTCGGAGCCTTCGTTTCTGAGCCAAAAAAAAAAAAAAAAAAAAAGAGTTCCTGAGTTGCCACTCTCTCTGCTGGCGTGCTGCCAAACAACTAAAAGAGCTTCATCTAAAAGAGCGTTTGGCAGCCGCCAGCATAATCCTGCGGGCTGCCGTTTTCACGGCATTTCAAGCCTCCCGCACTCCAGCGAGCCCCGCCTGTTTGAGTGCACAGTTGTGCCGCGGTTCCTCCCTGGGCGGACCGGGATTTCAAAAGAGTGAATTTCTCACGGCTGTCGAGGGCATCTTCCCGGTATGCCTCTCCGGCCGTGCGCTTCCGGGTGCGGTAGTTTCCTCGCCTCACTGGACGGACATGATCGCTGTCTCACGTGCCTGGGCTGAGAGCACGCTGAGGCAGCGTTCACGGATGGTACATGCGCTCATTGCGAACGTATGTCCATGGCCGCGTTAAAGTCCTGTGTACTCAAGCGCTGCCGTCGGCCTACGGGTCGACGGTACCCACAAAGTCACAAAAAGAGTAATTTCTCTCACCTCCGGGGTTCAGGCCCCGAGTTCCCTCTCTGAGCAGCGCCCAAGAAGTGTTCGCCCTGATGTTGCCAGCGCGCGGGAACCAGGGAAGAAGGTAAGCGCTGCCCAGTGCAGTCTGACTTTTCTCCAGGACGTTCTTCCTTCTGCGATCAGTCCCCTTCCCCTCCCCCCCCCCCCCAGGCTGCCCCACTGCGGTCACGTCGGTCAACGTCCCTTTGATACCCCTGGCGACCAGGCTAGGAGCCTGGCTTCAGCTTCCCAGTCCCTCGCGGTGGTTGATTCGGACAGTACGTCTCAGCTATGCGATTCAGTTCGCCAGGCGTCCGCCCAGGTACAGAGGCGTCCTTTCCACTTCTGTCCATTCGGACACACATGCCGCTGTGCTTCGTGCGGAGGTTGCTGTCCTACTGGCGAAGGACGCAATCGAGCCTGTCCCTCCAGCCGAGATGAAGTCAGGGTTTTACAGTCCTTACTTCATCGTGCCCAAAAAGAGCGGTGGGTTAAGACCCATCCTGGATCTTCGAGCCCTGAATCGGTCCCTTCTCAGGCTGCCGTTCAAGATGCTCACGACGAAGCGCATGCTAACATGCATTCGTGCCCAGGATTGGTTCGCAGCCATCGACCTGAAGGACGCATACTTTCACGTCTCAATTCTGCCTCGACACAGACCCTTCCTACGGTTTGCTTTCGAGGGTTGAGCGTATCAGTACAAAGTGCTTCCATTTGGCCTCTCCCTCTCTCCCCGTGTCTTTACGAAAGTCGCGGAGGCTGCCCTGTCCCCTCTTTGGCAGACAGGCATTCGCATCCTCAACTATCTCGATGACTGGCTTCTCATAGCTCACTCGCGGGATTTGTTGTGCGAACAGAGGGACTTGGTGCTCCGGCACCTCAGCCATCTGGGCCTTCAGGTCAACCGAGAGAAGAGCAAACTCTCCCCAGTGCAGAGGATCTCTTTTCTCGGTGTGGAGCTGGATTCGGTCAATATGACAGCCCGCCTCACCAACGAGCGTGCACAGTCAGTGCTGAAGTGTCTGGAGTCATTCAGACACAAAACAGCGGTCCCTCTCAAAACATTTCAGAGGCTCCTGGGGCATATGGCAGCCGCAGCCGCAGTGACTCCGCTCGGCCTGCTTCATATGAGACCGCTTCAGCGCTGGTTACACGATCGAGTCCCGAGATGGGCATGGCACCGTGGCACACTCCGGATTGGCGTTTCCCCGCAGTGTCGCCGCCTGTTCAGCCCGTGGTCAGACCCGGTCTTCCTTCAGGCCGGAGTCCCCCCTGGGACAAGTCTCCAGGCATCTTGTGGTATACACGGATGCCTCTTCCACGGGTTGGGGTGCTGTATGCAACGGGCAAGCAGCATCGGGCTCCTGGACAGGACCTCGACTGCAATGGCATATCAATTGCCTAGAGTTGTTGGCTGTGCTTCTGGCCCTTCGTTGCTTCCGACCGACGTTGCGTCACAAGCACGTGCTTGTTCGCACTGACAGCATGGCGACTGTAGCCTACATCAACCATCAAGGTGGTCTACGCTCCCGTCGCATGTCACAACTCGCCCGCCATCTGCTCCTATGGAGTCAGACGTGGCTGAAATCGCTACGTGCCGTTCACATTCCAGGAGAACTCAACCATGCAGCCGACCAGCTCTCACGGCAGTCCACCCATCCTGGAGAATGGCGACTCCACCCCGAGACAGTCCAGCTGATTTGGAGCCATTTCGGGGGAGGCCCAGATAGATCTGTTTGCTTCCTCAGAATCCTCCCACTGCCAGCTGTTTTACTCCATCGATGAGGCTCCCCTCGGCAGGGACGCACTGGCACACAGCTGGCCTCCGGGGCCCAAGTACGCCTTTCCCCCAGTGAGCCTCCTTGCACAGACACTGTGCAAGATCAGGGAGGACGAGGAGCAGGTTCTGCTGGTTGCGCCATACTGGCCCACCCGGACCTGGTTTCCAGAACTCATTTCCCTCGCGGCAGCCCCTCCCTGGAAAATCCCCTTGAGGAGAGACCTTCTTTCGCAGGGGATGGGCACAATTTGGCACCCGTGCCCCGACCTGTGGAACCTGCACGTCTGGCTCCTGGACAGGACGTGTCAGACCTCTCCGGCCTTCCACAGGCCGTGATAGAAACTATCACTCAGTCCAGAGCCCCCTCTACAAGGCAGGCTTATGTGCTGAGGTGGGGTCTGTTCGTCGACTGGTGTTCCTCTCGCGGGGAGGACCCACAGAGATGTATGATTGCAGTAGTGCTTTCCTTCCTGCAAGAAAAGTTGGAGCGCAGGCTGTCCCCTTCAACTCTCAAAGTGTACGTTGCTGCCATTGCAGCGTACCACGATGCAGTGGATGGAACATCCCTAGGTAAGAACCAACTCATCGTGAGGTTCCTGAGGGGTGCGAGAAGGGTTAATCCCCCCAGACTGCACCCCATACCCTCTTGGGACCTCTCCGTCGCCCTCCAGGGCCTGCGGGAGGCCCCATATGAGCCACTTGCGTCGGTTGAGCTAAAATATCTGTCACTTAAGACAGCGCTCCTGACCGCACTGGCCTCCATCAAGAGGGTAGGGGACCTGCAAGCTTTCTCTGTCGACGAAACGTGCCTGGAATTCGGGCCCGGCGATTCTCACGTCATCCTGAGACCCCGGCCCGGTTATGTGCCCAAGGTTCCCACCACGCCTTTCCGCGATCAGGTGGTGAACCTGCAAGCTCTGCCCCTGGAGGAGGCAGACCCAGCCTCTGCGCTGCTGTGTCCAGTTCGCGCTCTGCGTATATATGTGGACCGCACTCTGCACTTCAGACGCACCGAGCAGCTCTTCGTCTGCTTTGGAGGTCAGCAGAAAGGGAATGCTGTCTCCAAACAGAGGTTGGCCCATTGGGTGGTAGATGCCATCTCCCTGTCGTACCAAAACAAGGGAGAGCCATGCCCCTTAGGTGTTCGGGCCCACTCCACACGGAGTGTTGCCTCATCCTATGTGTTGGCTCATGGCGCCTCACTAGCAGATATCTGTAGAGCTGCGGGTTGGGCGACACCTAATACCTTCGCCAGGTTCTACAACCTTCGCGTAGAGGCCGTGTCCTCCTGTGTCTTAACATAGACATCAGGTGAGCGGGAGTCCGGCTGGTGTCGGCTTGCTGCGCCACTCCTAATGGATCCGTGCGCTATTCCCTCAGTTGTTCCCTCAGGCGAACCTGGGTCCTCCATGCCCCACAGTCAGGCCTAGTGCGGAGTAGTGCTTGACTGTGCTCCGGTTGGGTCTCCTTCGCCCAGCAAGTTGTGGCAACATGTTTCAGTATTTTTCCACGGTCAGCCAGAAGGCCGATGTTTCCCTCATATATCCCTAAAATCTATGGATATATTGAATTTCTTTTGTTCCACATGTAGAGATTTCATGTGCTCCGCCCCCCCAACTCCTGCTTCAGTACAACTGGCATCCCTGTGGGGCCCCCCTATTGGCCCCCAGGGCGTTGGGAAGGTTACGCTCATATCCGTCTTCTGACACGCCCGCCTGTCGGCACGCGGTGTGTTGCGTAACGCGACGTCTGGTTCGTGGCCTGTTCCATGGGTCTGTTCCCATATGTAACGTCGTGGTGAAATGACTGAAGGGGAACGTCTAGGTTACGTACGTAACCCTCGTTCCCTGAAGGAGGGAACGGAGACGTTACATCCCCTGCCACGACCTTACGTCGCGCTGACGCCGGGCTGCAGCTCGGCTCCTCAGCAAAAGCCTGAATGAGTGGTTGCACGCCGCCATCTTATATACCCGTATGTACGGGGGAGTGGCTCGGCATGCAAATACCACTCGCCAATGTTCATGAATGTTCATTGGCCTTTTAAATAAGGCTTGGAGATGATTGGACTCTCAAGCGAGTTCCCATATGTAACATCTCCGTTCCCTCCTTCAGGGAACGAGGGTAACCTAGACGTTACATGTAACGGAATTACGTAATTTAATTACAAAATAAATGTAATTGTAATTAGTTACAGTTACTGAGAAAAAATATGTAATTAAATTACAGTTACTTTTGAAAAATGCCAGTGATTACAAGGGGGATTACATCTGAATTTTTTCACACACCCACCCCCACTTACAGATTTAATTGACTTCTTTTAAATTGCATTGACTGCTCTAAAATGAGACACCAATGTTTCAGGAGTTTAGGACACAGAATAGGACACATACTTATTCGATAACTGTTTTATTTCCTATTTGGGTTTATGCATAAACTTTATTTTTTAAGAATGTTTTTTCCAAGGCATTGTTAGATGCTAGTGTTTTCTGTCATAACTATGCAAACATTTCATTTCATTTCATTTATTTATTCTCTTTTCATGGTCATACAACACAAAATACCACAACAATCCAACAACACAACCAAAAATACAATCCATGACAAAAAGAACAGGAGTAGGATGAAGAAAAAAATCTTATAAACTCCTACCCCATTCTAGTATTATAAAATTTACAAATTAAATTAGATGACCTCACAGACATGAAGAGAAAAGGAAAAATCCTTCCAATATTATTAATTAACTTACACAACGTTAAACAAACAAAAACAACAATTTTACAATAATAATAATTCTGACAACAAAGAAAAAAGATAAAAACATCTGATTTCAAACCCAGTATCATAGCTATTAAACTATTTCGTTATGATGTTATTTATGTTATGATCTTGTTATGACATATAGCGCAACTGCACTCACGGTGACCCGAGTTTGATCCCCGTCTTGAGGTCCTTTGCCGATCCCACACCCCTCTCTCCTCCCAGCTCTTTCCTGTCATCTCTCTACTGTCCTATCACAAAAAAGGCATAAAAAGCCCAAAAATATAAGTAAAAAAAAAGAAAAAGTTTGAATTTGTGGTGGCTGTGTTTTAAATTAAATTATTACACAGCTCAGACTCTTTCGGGGCAACTTAAGTCAGTGCTATATGCTTGATAATTTTTCTTGGCGGAAGCTTTGTGTTTGCTTAGCTAATAAAATATTAAAGCTTAATTCAATATTATGTGTACAGTTTCTTAATTCTGTCATCCTGGTATCGTTGACTTGCTCTATTGTTTCATACAAACGCAGCTGCTGCCATTTTTTTTTTTTTTTTGTCATTGTAATGGATTATAAGATAACTAACAAACTAGTAGTACTACTTAATTATTTATGTGGTGAAATGTTGTGTAAGAAAACTGGTATGACTGCACGGTATCCCTAAATGTCTAGTTTGAACTTGCTGTTTGCTAGCAACTGATTTCTTCATGGAAGCTTTGTGTTCAAATATTTCAACTCAGATCAGTGTTTCGTGTCAAATAATTTTGACACTAAACATCTAAATAATCTATCAAGCAGCTGTGTAATAAGTGGGATAATGTACATCCAGCCAGTTGTTATTGCAAAATAAAGATGTATGTTATCCCTTACTTATTATAATCTTAATTCAAGTGATAAAGGATTTTGAAAGTCTGACAGTAATCAGTGTTGAGTGCTACTGTAAGGTTAACTCTGCCTGGTTTAAATGTTTCAAAATGATTAACAGTTGAAAATATTAGAAATTTAGAAAAGTAATCAAAAAGTAATTAAAAGTAATGTTGCATTACTTTAATAAAGTCACTGAAAAGTTACACTACTTATTACATTTTAAATTAAGTAACTTGTAATCTGTAACCTATTACATTTCCAAAGTAACCTTCCCAACACTGTCAACTTGTAATGTTAATTGTTCATTTATGCAATCAATGGACTAAATGATAACAGTGTTACCAAATATATTTTATATTCCTACAAAGAATTTATTAAAAATCTGTTTGCATACCTTTTATTAAAATGACTCAGACTACAAAGTACAACATGTATGCAAAAAAGTTACATTTTATAGTAATGAATAATTAAATGCAATTAAGTGCTGTTAATCAATTAAAAAAAAAAAAAATAATAATCCAGGGCTCTATGCTTACTTTTCTTTTTAGGAACACAGTCAAAATTTCAGGAGCACCTTCTAATCAAAATATCTGATCAAAAATGAGCTTTCCCACTGTGAGGTGATATTTGACTCCTTAGTGATTTACAGGGGAATTTTGTTTTTACCTTTGTAATGGAATTTTTTTTTACTTTATTAAAAGTATGTCATCTTTTATGTCAATGTTTTAAAAAATGATATTTTATAAGCTTTTTAAAATTTCTAATTAAAACAACAGAATACGAATAAGTTACCAATCAAATGAAATCAGTATGAACAAAATGAATATGTAGTACAGAGGTGGCACAAAAGTGGCTTGTAGGTGTATTATCATATGTTTGATGCGACTCAGAGGTGGCATGAGTGCAATCATATAAATTCATGTTAAGATTAATGTTTTAAATATAACATTTTGAATACCGAAATATTAAATGATTTAAATAACTGAAAATACATTTTAAAAATGAAACTAAAACTGCCAGTAGGCGGCGGCAAGTCACTGATTTAATTACTGAATCATTCATTCATTTGAATCGTTCGAACGGTTGATTCATTCAGGATTAAAGCAAGTGACTGTCTGTATGAAGGGAAATTGAATCATTGACTCACCAGATTTGTTTAAAAACGCACGTTCATTCATAAATGAAATTCACCTCTGCCTTACTGCTTGTTTGACTAGCACGTGTTGCTGAAGTGAAGTTGGAGTGGGCGTCTGAAAAGTCTCCTATTTGATGTGGTCATTCTGCGACTAAATAAATGCACTTCTTGTGAAGAAAAAGAGACAGAAGCAGCAGTTGTGTGGGTTGGCCAACCCTAGCTCCACACCTGCGTCAAATAGTTTTAACAGTGTTAAACTGGAAAAATTAATCACCTGTGATTTTGACAGCTGTATTATTTTCCAATCACAGTCCATATTCCTGTTAAATACTTACACGAAACAGAGTTTCAGCTTTCGTTACATGCTAATAAATCTAGAACAAACAAAGACATCAACGCTTCCTTCCCTCTGTTGTGTTCGGTTTGCTCTCTGCATTTATTACGCTGCACTTTAGCAGGCTAATTGAATCAAATAATTCATTTTCATTTCAACAACAGCAGCCGAGAGGCTAAAGGATGAATCAGGAAATGTAGGCCAGCAACCCGTCTAAACACGAGCTTCATTCATCTCTATACTGATTTACGTTGGTTTCATTTAGGGCTGTAAATGATTCTCTCTCTCCTCCTCGCGCCCGACATCTTCCAGCTGGCGGTGATCTTGAACGTCTTACGGATATGCATGAATATTCACTTACAGCAGGTACTCAAACCAAGGTGTTTATGTGATGCGTAATTGAAATACGACCGTATTAAATCATCCTCGTCTTCTTGAGCTCCTTGTCAAATCTGATCGCACATGCGTTTTATAAACGAGCCCCAAGATGCTTCTAAAGACTTTTTCCTGAAATTCTCCGGCGACCTGAATGAACTTCCAAAGACGCACATTTATCAAAGCACACTTCCTTCTTGATAAACACTAGCCGGTGATTGTGTGAGCAAAGCCTCGGTTAAGTGCTACTAAGATGAGGGTTAATGTTACTCATTTATCTCAACAGTTTAGGACCATAGGGACAGGGTTATGTGAGGTGAGCTAAGCATCATGAGATGAGATCAGATAAACTGCCTTCCTGCTCGTCCGTTGCTGGGCTTGTCATTAGCAACATACAGTATTTACATGAAGCAAATCACTTTGTAAACAATGTCAGTTCATGCTAAAAGCAGCATTTGAAAAACAATTTTATACTTGTGCACCAGGCAGTTTTCTCCTCTGAATGTTCTCCATGCACTTTTAATCAACCCCACACAGGGTCCAAAATGAAAGCTGAATTTTTTCATAAAATAAAGACTGATTCCTGAAAGAATAGCTGCTACTTTTGAAAAAGCATCCATGCTCACATGAAATGAAATGACTCTTTTGTGTGATTCTACATTCATGCTGTCAAGTGTCAGTATTCAAAAGGACTAAAAAAAGAATGAATAATTATATGTAACTACAAAAATACTAATGTAATAAGCTATTCATCATCCTGTGCAACATTAAAAAAATACTTTGGTTTGGCAACTGGTAAGTCAAATTAAAGAAATTAAAATGATAATCTCCATAAAAAAAAAAAAAGGACAGTTATAAATATTGCTGGAGGACAAATATTCTCAATCTATTCGCCATTTGCAGGTAAATCCAAAATTGAACTCAAAGTAAAGAATGCAAAGTGAAACCAGTTTTTTTTTTTAGGCTGCAAATGACATGCAAATATTTTTGCTAGAAATATATAATTGGGAAAACAAAGTTGCATTATCATAGCAATATATATATATATATATATATGTCAAAACAAAGTTGCACTATCATAGCAAAAAACAACAAAAAACTAAAAAACTATATATATTCCCTTGCAAAAAAAAAAAAAAACGTAAAATTTGATGCAAAAAATATAATAAATGTACAATATATATTTCATTGACAGCTATGAATATAATATAAATATTATAAATCTAAGTATATAAATGTTCTCAATTTATTCACCATTTGCAGTTAAATCTTTGAATTTAACTCTGAATGCTTTGGACAATTAGATAAATGATACAATGCAACTGCAATAGTACTATAAATAATGCAAATAATTTATAATTATGGTCAAAAAGTTCACCTGCCATTAGCAGGCACATTTAAAAGAAAAAACAGTAATTTAGCAGCCTGATCTCACTGATGATGAAACTTTCATGTGGTGAAGGAGGGATTTTGTTTTTAATAAGAGTGAGCTGCTAACATTTAGAGGACGCTAGAATTCATTCGCCATGGGTACGGCACGTCTCTACCCATAAACTCCGTTCCAATCAATACACGGACTGTAAAGTGATTGAATTCAAGACTCAAAGATCTCCAGCGCAGGCCGCTGTTTATTGCCCTAGACTCCGAGCATCTAAGACTGCTTGGATAAGGATCTATAAATAACTGAATGTGTCATGATATAGAGAGAGTAAGAGATAAGCCAGAAACGAAAAGGTGACCTGCAAGCGGACGAAGAGAGGAAAGACAACACTTCCTGAAACACAGCGTGGCAGAGCTGACAATTGTGTGAAAGGTTTCGGCCGGGTCGAGCAATAGAGTCACAAACACACACGAGGCAGGCACTGCTCTCCTATTATTTGCACAACAAAAACAACTGAAGACTAACTAAAAAGTTGAAAAGTTTCTGTACCATAGACATAGAAAATAGTGCGCTGATTATGGACAATTTAAGACAGAGAGCTCAAGAGTGCTGACAACTTTTTCAGCAGAAAGTTTTGGAAAGTATTTTCCCCATACATGAAATACACTGCAAAGCATTTCAGCCATGATCCAAACAAAAGCTCTGAGATGAATCACAATATTACACATCAATAAAAGACCATGCATTTTAAATCTTTTATAGGTGAATCAACTACTCATTCCATGAAGCACTGCGAATGATGCAATCGAAACAATACAATAAAAAATATATAAAATAATTCAGCACTAAATGTATTTATGCACTGAATAAGCACATCAAAATATAATAAATAGATACAATTATACTCAGATAAAATTATAATAAGAATTTAAAATCACAATAAATTATTAGCTACACTACCGTTCAAAAGTTTGGGGTCAGTAAGACTTGTAATAGTCTTTAAAGAAGTCTCTTATGCTCATCAAGGCTGCATTTATTTTATTAAAAATATAGAAAAAAAAACAGTAATATTGCAAAATGTTTTTACAATATAAAATAATGTTTTTTATTTTAACATACTTTAAAATAGAATTTATTCCTGTGATGAAAAGCTGAATTTTTATCAGCTGTTACTCCAGTCTTAAGTGTCACATGATCCTTCAAAAATCATTCTAATATGCGGATTTATTATTAGAATGATCAATGTTGGATAATATCAACAGTTGTGCTGCCAAATATTTTTTGGAACCTGTGATTTTTTTTTTTTTTTTTTTTTTTCAGGATTCTTTCATGAATAACAAGTTTAAAAAGTACAGTGTTTATTCAAAATCTAAATATTTTATAACAATGTAAATTATTTATTATTAACTTTTAATAAACTTTTAATTATTAACTTAATACATCCTTGGTGAATAAAAGTATTAATTTCTTAAAAAAAAAAAAAAAAAGAAAAGAAACAATAAAAATGTACTGACCTCAAACTTTTGAACGGTAGTGTATATGTACACATTTTTTTGTTAAATTTTTACAAAATATTCAAATGTATTATAATATGATTCTCACCCCGGAAAAAAAATACAACTATTGCTTTTGAATAACACCAAAAACTACACATAAATATAATACATAATGGGATTCAAATGTTTGACCACATTCAAATAAATAACATTTGCTGTAGTATTTAAATATATTTTAAATATACATATTTCTGGAAAAAAAAAAACACAAAAGAAATATTTTATATTCTAGACTATTTCTAGGTTACTCTCAAGGTAAATGAGAACCATGACTCTTCATACACCCGCTTAACCAGCACTTAACTACCTAAAAACTATCAAATTAATAAATTAATACAGTTATTTTGGTAGGAAAATTCAACAACACAAAGAATTAAATTAATTCTAAATTAAAAGAATTAAATTATCTCACAATTCATACATTTGTTCTTAGAATTGAGACATAAACTCAGAATTCTGACTTCCTTTTTCGCAATTCTGAGTTTACGTCTCAAGATTCAAAAATTCTCAAAGTTTACATATTGAAAATCTAAGTTTACGTCTAACAGTTTTGTTGTTTCCCGCCATGATTTGCAATTCTGTCTTTATGCTGAGAAAAATATATGTATATTAAAAAATTATATATATTATGGGATGGCCACATTTAAATACATACGAACTGCTGTAGCATTTAAATACATACATTTTCTACACTATTTCTAGGTCACTCTCAAGTAAATAAGAGCCATGACTCTTCATACACTGCAAAAAAATAAAAATAAATAAAAAATCAATAAGTATGATCAATAAAGTCATGGCAACATACGTTTTTCCATTACTTTAACCAATTTCAATCTCTTTATATGAGTTATATAAGATTCAATTAAGAAAGAAAGAAAACAGTAACTGAACAAAGACAATGACTAAGTTTGATAAAGCTTTTAAGCTTAAAAATAGGTGTACAGATCATACATTCTTCCATTGAAGCTCAAGATGCTCTTTGAAACTTCTCAGATCACCCTGAAGCTGCAGTACTGCTTTAATTAAAGCAGAAGAGACCCAAACCAAACACTGCAATAATCTGAAATTCAACTTCATTTTTCAATTCAACATATACCATTTTACAGTACAGGAAAAAAAAGCTTTCCAGACTTGTGGAGCCCATGTACTGTACTCCTTGCTGCATTACACAGTCCTTTTGTACTTCTGCTGCTCCTCACCAAAGAGAACCGCTATTCTGAGCTTCAAGAGAGACAGAAAGAACGACAGAGACAAAACAGCCAGCCACCAACAGCGAATCAGAGCAAACAACACGAAGCGAGGGCCAGTGTCTACACTGTACCATAGGCAATATGCTAAATCTAGAGAAACAATAATCAATATTAACACTAATGTTGTAGCAGTGTGCAGGGAATCCCTCCGGCTGTCACTCAAAGTCACAACACTATCAATCATGACTAAGCAGCAATCCTCTGCTTTAGAAACACAGCACGCTTTCTTAATGTTTACTGCATGCTTACTGTCAAGGAGACTTATGAGGGCGCTCTTCATAGCACAGCTCTCCGAATTGGCCAAAACAATCTTTGAAAATAGCCATTTTGGTCACATTTGGAGCAGATCCAGTGTGTCCGTGTTCACAGGAAAGAAAAACTGCACGGAAACAGCTGTTTGAATACAGAATCATTTAGTGAACGACAACAAGGCAACAAAACAGTCAGTTTTCAGGTCTCTCTCAAGGCCCTGATGGCACGATGCAGATGCTTATGGATATGAATGTGGCCTGCCTGCACCGTCTGTACTAATTTAGAACACCAATTTGTCATTTAATTGGAGCTTAAATGTGATTTACAGTACATTTACAGGAACAAGCCCACTGGGAGGAGTACAATGGTGATCACTGCTAATGAATCATCTTTGTGGGATTTGAACCTACAACCTTTTACGCTGCCAGATTAGATCTGTAACTAGTAAACCACACAACACTACCTAGTTTTCATATTTACCGTCTTAACTAGCCCTTAACCACCTCAAAACTTTCCAAACTAGCATATAATAAGAATGGACTGAAGCATTTCATGTTAATATAGTTATTTTTGTAAGAAAATTCAACAAAACAAAGGTTCATATATTAAATTAAAATGTTTAATATCTATTTTTGTACAATAAATTAAATTGTGATTTTTTAAATCTCACAAATCAGACATTTTTTCTCAGAATTCAGATATAAACTCAGAATTCTGAGTTTACATCTCAGAATTCTGAGTTTACATCTCGGAATTCTGAGTTTACATCTCGGAATTCTGAGTTTACATCTTGCAGTTCTGGGTTTACATCTTAAATTCTGAGTTTACATTTTGGAATTCTGAGTTTACATTTTGGAATTCTGAGTTTACATCTCGGAATTCTGAGTTTACATTTCGGAATTCTGAGTTTACATCTCGGAATTCTGAGTTTACATTTTGGAATTCTGAGTTTACATCTCAAATTCTGAGTTTACATCTTGGAATTCTGAGTTTACATCTCAAATTCTGAGTTTACATTTCGGAAATCTAAGTTTACATCTCGGAATTCTGAGTATACATCTCAAATTGAGTTTACATCTTGTAATTCTGAGTTTACATTTCAAAATTCTGAGTTTACATCTCAGAATTCTCAGTTTACACCTCGGAATTCTGAGTTTTCTGAGTTTATATTTCCGGGGGAAAATCTGAAAAAAATAATAATAATACGTTGAATACATTATTTCCAGGTCACTCTCAAGTAAATAAGAGCCATGACTCTTCATACACTGTAAAAATAATAATAATAATAATATGATCAAGTCATGGCAACATATGTTTTTCCATTTCTTTAACCAATTTTTTATATGAGATTGAGCTCAAATTTTGTAAGTCTGTTTCATATAAGTTGAATTAAGTGAAGATAAGTTTCACATTCAAGTTGCCAGTGAATGAATTTTTAAAATCTCATAAATCAGACATTGAGATACAGAACTGAGATACAAACTCAAAATTCTGAGTTCCTTTCTTGCAATTTCGAGTTTACATCTCACAGTTCTAAAAAGAAAAAAAAAAGTAATTACAACTCGCAATTCTGAGATTATATATTCTGAGAAATAAAACTGTAAAACGTCTGAATTGTCAGATTAAAAAGTCATAATTACTATTTTTTTTTTTAAATCCATGGAAGAAACAAGCTTCCAAATAAAATAGATCTATCTGACTCTAAATTCATTGGAATTTTTTTTACATTATTCCACATCCCTAAATGTGTAAATAACATAAATCTACCACGCTATAAACCACCATGCCACCTTGCCGTACCATAAAATGAAAACCCAAGCTTAGCATTCATTGGACAGTTAGATCGAGCTGTGTGGCAACCAAATATGTGCTAAATACAGGAGCAGATGGCCTGTTTTCTACTGGAGCTTCAGTACTGTTTGATCAGCTGTGTGTGCCTGACATCATTCACCTCCGGAGAGCTCATCACACGTGCATGAATCCCAGCAAATGAAGTTTACACATAAAACGACAGCACGGCCTCGATGAAGTCAGCCCTGCAGACAATGATAAAACTCACATCCCACAATGCAACTCACCTCAGGCTGAGAGAAAGCTGCTGGTCCTTGGACTGGAGGAGATCGGCCACGGAGAAGCTGCTACTTCCCAAGAAGTTGGTCTAGAGGGGAAACACAGGAGAATGTGGTCATGACTTGAAGGCAGATGTCAGTCAACTGTTGAACATGCGTGATAAACGCATCCTTTTCATTATTGATGTCACTATATGTAAACCATACCACAACTTTGTGTAACAGTTGCTTTTTAAATTCCATATAAATTTCTGAATTTGAATTTAGGTAACAAATAGAATGTAGAATTGTACTGCAAATTTTGAATTTTATAAAGCAGAACTACATTTTCAATTCAAAATCATATAACTGTTTTTAACTAGAAAATCGAAGTTTGAATGCTAAGAAAGTCTGTCTGAAGATATAGTCATTATAGACAACTATATGAGACAGATAAAAGAATGGATGGAGGGACTGAACAACAAACAGAGAACAACAGACAGAACAATCGATAGAATGATAGAACGATGGATGGATGGATGGAATGATAGAAAGATAGAATGACAGAAAGATAGAACGATAGATAGAATGATAGAATGATAGAACGATAGATAGATAGATAGATAGATAGATAGATAGATAGATAGATAGATAGATAGAACGACAGATAGAACAACAGAATGATACACTGAACGGCAGATAGAACGACAGAAAGATAGAGCGATAGAACGATAGATAGAACAATAGATAGAACGACAGAATGACAGAAAGATAGATAGAACGACAGAAAGATAGAACAACAGAAAGATACACAGAACGGCAGATAGAACGATACAAAGATAGAACGATAGATAGAACGATAGATAGATAGATAGATAGATAGATAGATAGATAGAATGATGGATGGATGGGTGGAATGACAGATAGAACGACAGAACGATAGATGGTTTGCAAAAAACATTTTCATTCCTGTCACACAGTAATCATCTGCTCCCGGCAGCCTGGAAACATGTTTGTGTGTTTATGCATGAATCCAGCAGTTGCAGTGAGCATGAATAAACACACAGTACAGGAAAGAAGCCATCAATACACACACACAAACACACATGGTGGACAAGAGACAGATTGCTGGAGCAACAAGAATAGAGTTGAAGAGCAAGAGAAATGGAAAATGATGCAAGAAAACTAGAAAAAGCAAAGTTTTGTCAAAAAAGTTTGAAGTTTAGCAGTCACTACACAGACAGACAGACACTGGCAAAGGCCGACAGACTATACTGAAAGCTCTAGGAGGAGTGACGGTTCATAAATGTCTGGTCTCAGAAGGATGCAGCAGCTTAAACACAACTGTTTTGTCAAGCAACATAATGAGAAAACAGAGACATAAATGTGGACTGGATGTGTTCATTGCTCTGGTTTTGTTCCGCTGAGAGAGAGACGGTCATAGCAAGGACATGCAGCCCTCTACGCTGCCTTAATTAGTGATTACAACACACACACACACACACAGACACACACACAGGAATCCCTCGACATTTCTCAAAAATTAATTAGCATGCCACATTCTTCACTGTACAGACTATGTGCAGGCCAAAACAGACTCTGGTTTTTGGGTAAAATGCTGTGGAATTGATTTATACACGTTAAATGGAGCAGAGAGTCTTTGGGCCATTCTCACACCGAGCTGGTTTGGAGTATTTGTGTCTTCCTTGGTTATTATTATGGAAATTGCATAACATCAAATATTATATATAATCTTTCATACATTTCTGAAGGATCATGTGACACCGAAGACTGGAGTAACAGCTGATAAAAATTCAGCTTTGCATCATCAAAATAAATTATATTTTACAGTGTAATAAAACAGACAACCATAATTTTAAATTGCAATATTATTTACAATTTTTTCTGTATTTTTATTAAATAAATGCAGCCTTGATAAGCATAAGAAACATATATGGAAATCTTTTTTTGGAATCTCCTCATATAACATTCTTCAACACCTCCCCTACTCCACAAATCCAGCTCACTTTAAAATGACTTCAAAGCAAGCAAGACAAGCACAAAATATCACCAAATGTTCCCGTCATTTGCATGTTTGCCTTTTTTAAATAACGATTTACTCGTAAAGGCGCGCGTATGGTGTTTACCAAGACAAAGTGTTGTCAGAGATCAAGACGAGATCTTGTGCTTGACAGGATAAAATACGTGGGAATACGGCATACAGTTTGCCTCTGACAGTAACTGGGAACAAGAGTGTTTATTTCAGAGCAGGAATTGGTTTAGCATCATCATCATCATTGCTTCAATTTAGCTAAATAAAAAGGTCACTAGTCACTATGCAGGAGGTTAAAACAGGGCGAGTAGTGATTTATTGATGTTTTACATGTGCTGAAAAGGTTACAGGCCAATTCACAGTATTGACACAGTAAGACTTTAGTGGAAGAGCTAGATGTGTGTCGAGATATTAGCTAAATCCTCTACATACACTTCAAATGTACTACTAGATGTGAACCTTATAGACACAACATGCAGTGTACAAATACTTCTCTAGCTTGTCTTAGGCTAGGTCTCTTATGTAAAGATTGCAGGAACACAATCTCAGGCAACATTACTCCACATGTAACAGTATGCTAAATGTGACGAAAAGATCAGCCATGCAACTCTAAAAAAAACGCTGCCCATGCAGCACAATTGGGTTCAGAAAGTAACGAGATAAAGGACGAACTAATGCAACCACTGATTCTAGTTGTCTACATATATCTACATATACCACTCACACTGGTTGCAACTAGAGACTTGAGGCAAAAGACCTTAAAGGGACAGTTCACTAAAAAATGAAAAATACTCCATGATTTACTCACCCTCAAGCCATTCTAGATGTAAATGACTTTATTCTTCCAGATGAATACAATCAGAGTTATATTAAAAAACGTCCTGGCTCTTGCATGCTTTATAATGGCAGTGAATGGGTGTTGAGATTTTGAAGTCCAATAAAGTGCATCCATCCATCATAAAAAATACTCCACAGAGCTCCAGGGGGTTAATAAAGGCCTTCTAAAGTGAATTGATTGGTTTGTGTAAGGAAAGTATCCATATTTAATACTTTATAAACGGCATGTCCGCTAACTGTCGTATATGCATTCACGAGAGAGTGGCGTTCCAGTAGATGACACAGGATGTATGTGTAGTGTAAGCTCCAGTCTCGATAGAACCAAGTTTTGTTTAAACCAAAAGAAAACCATTCGCAACTGAAAACTACTGCGCAAAAATGAAAAAATATTTAGGAGCACCAGTGCGACTGACCCGACATATTTGTGTTTGCGCTGAGGGAAGATTAAAAGGTTTCTACATGTTTTTGCAACGTTAAGTAATGTATCACAGACATTTCTAACGAATCCTTTCATAAACAAAATGTAGAGAGAGTAAACAAGATATTCATTGTGCAGTGTAGAGAGCTTCGATGACTATAATTAAACTTTGCGAGATCGTACTGAACTAAGATGAGTTACAACTTTTATGATTTTAAGGGAGTTTGTAAATGAGATATTGATTTAATACAACAGTTAAATAAACAAGAAGTTGATATTATGTGACTTACGTTGTCATAACTGAGCTGCTGCGCATCTACATTCAAACACAGCATCTTGTGAACGCGTGTAGGACAGTTAGTTAACTACAGTTTATGAAGTTTTAAATATTAATATTTTTCTTACACAAACACATTGATTCACTTCAGAAGGCCTTTATTTATCGACCTGGAGCTGTGTAGAGTACTTTTTATGATGGATGGATGCACTTTTTGGACTTCAAAATCTCAACACCCATTCACTGCCATTATAAAGCTTGGAAGAGCCAGGACATTTTTTAATATAACTCTATGACTGTAGATAGATCTGAAAGAAGAAAGTCACATATACCTAGGATGGTTTGAGGGTGAGTAAATCATGAGGTAATTTAAATTTTTTTTGGTGCACTATGCCGTTAAATACACACTGCAATTATCTATATATATTCTAGCTACAGGTGCAATACAGATATGACATTTGTCATCAGATGCAAATAGTTTAAACATAGGAAATAGCAACATTTAAGCACAAAAGGAGAAAATAACCACCTTAGCAATCATTTAACCACTTTTTTTATGAGATCTCCTGTATTATTTTACTGTACAGTATGTGTTGTTCATGGCTTTCTAAGCCCTATATACTTTTATTACTCAGCAGTCCTGAATAACTACTAATTTTATCACCTTGAACAAAACTGAAAATCATAAAACCTGTGATCTCCTTAGCAATATGAAACTGAACCTCAAAATCAACCTTTAGACCTTTAACAAGCATTTGTTTGCAAAATATTGAGATAGATACACTATTTAGTGTTTCTGGAGCGAATAACAACACTCATAATGACCTTTTACCCCAGAAGGCCTTTAGTCCTGTTGTACTTTACTCTAGAAATCCTCTGCATGATTTATCTTGCTTTTCTTCTTCTTAGAGCACTTCTATACAGACACACTCACAACAGTGTGAAATCTTGATAACAAACCACCTGCAGCGTAAGGGTTTTTGTTTTGCTGTATTGTCTTTCTTTCTTTCTTTCTTCCTTCTTTCTGTGCTGAAGCTCAGAGGCGACTCATGAAGGACCAGACAGCACCGCAGAAATAGTCTAAGTCTCAAGATGAGTCACATGCAAGAGCGTTTTTATCTCGTGTACTTTTCCAACTGCTGGTGGAGGAATTTTTCTGTTTTTAAAGGGCATTCTTTACACTGACCTCATCTGCGCCTGTATGTATCAAATACCTGTAAATACCTGTATGTATAAGATACAACAGCTAAAATTAAAGCCATTTATACTCCAGACAAAACAGCATCTAAAAAACGGTTACAAACACACATAAACATAAGCAATAAATGTGCATGGACACAAACAAACACACAGAAAAACGACAGTCACTGCCTCTCATTTTCACTAACAGCTTTATAGCTTTTAGCCAGAAGAAGGAGGACAATCTGCTCGTCATTCAAGCGGATGAACATAATGAAAACTGATAAACATTTCCTGAAGGAAGCAGCAGTATTTGCAAGGCAGCAAAACACGTCTTCCAGTTTAAGGTAAGTGTATGTGTTCGTCTGTGATTCAGTGTAAATGAAATGCCGCATCAGAGACGCTTTGGTGCTGTCACGTCAAACAGCACAGACACATGTAGGATCCGAGCAGCTCCACATGAGAAGCATCACATGCAACATGCAAAAAGTTCAGGCAACTTAATTAGCCAATAGTTATTTTTATTTCCAAAAATCTATTGATAAGCTTGTTAAAGGTTAATGCATTTTTATGACAATCGTTCACAAATTTTGTGTGTTTGTGGATTTGTAAATTTTTTCTAGCCACTTAATCAGCCAATGCACTACCCACAAGTGACATTCAAGTAATTAGAACTGACATATATCAACCATCTTAATGTAGTTTATAATGTATAATTAATTATAATTAAGCATGAAAGCATAATAAAAGAGTATTAAACTGTATAATATATATATTTTAAAAATTTCTTTTTTATACATTATTTATATTATTTAATTAATTTTATAATTAATTAATTATAAAAGATCATTTCTATATATATATATATATATATATATATATATATATATATAAAATTAGAAATGATCTTTTATAACTTTTTATATTTATCCTAATTTTTTATACATTATTTAGTTAATATTAGTTAATAAGTTAACATTGTGTAAAATGACAACCATCTTAATTTAGTTTATAATGTATAATTAATTATAATTAAGCATCAAAGCATAATTATATAATAAAGCATAATAAAAGCATAATAGAAGAGTAATAAACTGTATATATATATATATATATATATATATATATTACATATATACACACACACACAAGCACACACATATATATTGTAATTTTTATACATTATTTTTATTATTTTATGAATATATACATAAATATATATATATATATATATATATATTGATAACTAATTATAATTTTATATATATATATATATATATATATATATATATACATATATATTATAAAATTATAATTAGTTAATAATAAAAGTAATTTCTAATCATATATATATTATATATATATATTTACATTACTTAATGGTTAATGCATTT
Source organism: Labeo rohita (assembly GCF_022985175.1). Lineage (NCBI taxonomy): Eukaryota > Metazoa > Chordata > Actinopteri > Cypriniformes > Cyprinidae > Labeo > Labeo rohita. The sequence goes on from NC_066869.1 coordinate 15,628,128, forward strand.
TGAAAGCATTTTTTTGTGAATGTAATATTGGTAAATATGTTTGAGATTAAGTTAATATTGTGTAATATGACATATATCAACCATCTTAATTTAGTTTATAATGTATAATTAATTATAATTAAACATCAAAGCATAATAAAAGAGTAATAAACTGTATAATATGTATATAGTCAACATTTGAAGTGGATCAAAACCTTTCATCAAAGTTGTCCTAAAATCAAAACAATATCCATTCTTGTCGAGGACAACTTTGGATTAACTTTTTTGATCCACTTCAAATGTTGACTACTGTATACATACATATATATATATATTACTTCTTATATTTTTTTCCTAATATTTTTATACATTATTTACATTATTTAATGGTTAATGCATTTTGAAAGCATTTTTTGTGAATTTAATATTGGTAAATATGTTTGAGATTAAGTTAATATTGTGTAATATGACATATATCAACCATCTTAATTTAGTTTATAATTTATAATTAATTATAATTAAGCACCAAAGCATAATAAACGAGTAATAAAGTATATAATACATAATTTTTTTAAAAAAATTTAATACATTACATTATTTAATGTTTAATGTATTTTGAATTTGAATGTAAACTTAATATCGGTAAATATTTTTGAGATTAAGTTAATATTATGTAATATATATATATATATATACTTCTTTTTTACACAATATTAACTTCATCTAGAAAATCTATATATAATATAGATACATATGGGTTTTTTTTCTCCTGCCACTCAAAAAAATCCACGTCGGTCTGATGTAAATCCAGTTTAGCACAAGCAACACTGAAATTACACACACTAGAAGAGCTTTAAATGTAGAACATTAAACAGTTCAAACAGAATTAAATCCAGTAGTTTAATACTAAGTGTTGAACAAACCCTCGCCAGCATGTCTGCCGAATATCAACATTGTTCTGCTTTGCAAGTGAAACAAGAGAAAGAGAAAAGATAAAAGTGAAGTTTCCTGACATTCATAATGAGCTGCTGCTGTCACTCTTTCTCTCTCTTTGTGTGTCGGAGGCTAAACACAAACTTCTGATCATGCCCTCCTATCGTCACCGGAGGAAGTGTGCACGCTCAAAACATGACACCGACACAAACACAGGCGCATGCTTACCTTGCCATCTAAATGAAGACACACCACACACGTCGGCTGTTTACATAAACCTAATTATGCCTCCAGACTACCTCAAAGAAACTTTCTGCATGCGAAGACTCAAAAAATACAATGCAGTTTAATCATAAATCATTCGATAACCTCCCCAGTGAGAGGTTTTGCCATATTTAGCTCACGTCTGGAGACTGCAAACTACAACACATCTGGCTCTTCAAAGACAACACATCTCACACTCCAAATTTCCCACACGGATCACGACAATGTCAGTCCAGTAGCACCAACCAGTCCATCCCACCTGTACGTTCAGGTCATTCGGCTTCAGGTGGCAAAAACAAGAACCCTTCAGACGATCCGCACCTGCAGAAACGCACTCTAAGACTGCATGTTGACATCCTGAAAGCAGACTCACTTGTTAAGAGTAGCGTTCTCACTCTGAGGTCCACAGAGGAAGTGTCCTAGCGGAGCCGTCGCGGGGCAGAACCGCCTGCATGAGACCGCATCTCCTCCTAATGGTACATTTGCAGACTCCTTCCCGTCTATGCATACCAGCCGGGGCGAGCAAACACGCGCACGCAGCGAGCACGCAGAGCGGCGACACGACCCGACTGAACGACTGAATAAACCACTGCAGATCTGAGCCCACGCCAGAGACGCTGAGAGAGAGAGGGAGAGAGAGAGAGAGAGAGAAAGGGGGAGGGAGTAAGACTGGGGAGGCGTGTAATACTCAGAGATTAAGGAAGGAACAGAAAAAAAATGAGAGAGAGAGAGAGAGAGAGAGAGAGAGAAAGAGAGTGCACACACTGTGAGAGAGAGAGAAAGAGAGAGCAACAACAAAAGTAGGTGAGACAGAAAAGAGAAACAGACACACCTCACACCGGTTAAACAGTGACGGGGGTCAGTGACTCAACAGCTACTTGAATTAAACAAACACACACTGATTGCATGTGTGTGAGAGATTGCTGTATGGTCCATATAGTCTGGTATTTGCATCCGTTTGCTCTGCAGTCCGAGGAATTACAGGCTTACAGCTAATCCACAAACACGCATCAGAGCCACGCTTTCTGAGAAAAAGGCAACCGTGGCTCCTCAAAAATATATATGGTTTGATAAAATAAGTGACATTATGGAATGAAAGCAAAGAAACATTATGAAACATCAGGTTAAATGCCATATAAGCCATATTTTATCTAAAGTAAGGAGCATTTATACAGTAACAGCGCCAACAGCATTTCTACAGAGCTGCAGCCAAAAGGACTATTTTCTCAGTTCCAGAATTCGTCATAGTTTGGTAAACTAAAATAAATTAATTATGAGGGTCAGAAAAGAAAAACGTCAAATTTGCTGCCGCTCATTCAGCTGTCGTATCAGGAATGCTCACACAGCAGCATTAACTATTTTTCTGTCATTTAACTCTCTATGGTACGCAATATGATATCAATGAGGAAAATTTTTTTTAATTATAACATTGTACCACAAAGGACAAAATTGTACATTTTGATATTTTCATGCAGAAAAAAATATATTTATTTACAACATCAATTTCTTTAACCAAACATTTGAACAAACAGATTTTTATTTTTGATGTATTACACCTTCATGTTTAATAAAAGTAAGATTTCATACCTAGATGTTGCTCTCAGGCAACACTGTACCATCGTGGATCATAAGTATAACCAAACTATCATATCTGTTATCATACCAAAACATTATAATTTGTGTTGTTTCGAAGTAAAAAATTAAAAATGATCATAACCTTATGCTCATATGCACCTTATCCATACAAGCATGAACATAAACATACAAGCACATGCATGTAAAATCTCCTTCCTCACTAATCTCACTGTTTGTGAAAGTTGAGGAAGCAATTCATCTCAACAGAAACATCATAAGATGTGCAGATATTGTATATGAATTACAAATCTTATAAATGCATTGCAATATCATGCAAAAATGCAAATACATGTAGACAATTCTAACTGTTTTCCTTACATATATCATATACATGTATTCTATGCTATATGCCTGCTTTTGCCATATGTGATTCCACTGCGGTACAATGTTGCCTTGAGGCAACATGCAGTTTTTTTGCAATTTCCTATGATACATTTGATGATATATTATGTAAAGTTTTTGAAAAATACTTCTTTACTAACCAGTGAAGGTGACTCAGATTTTTTGTCTGACTCAGCTGGCGCAGTTTCTTCAGAGCGGCTACAGGAGCTCTGATGATGACACGGTTGTTTCGCGATTGGCCAGATTCACCGCATGACAATGATCACATGTGTTTCGAGTTTATTCTAACATCCTCAAGTCCAAAAATGCTCAAAAATCTGTGTTTCTGTGTTTTTAGAACAGTAAAAGTGTTTTACTGTAGTCGCAATGTTATATTGAGTTACTTTTGTCATAAAAACACTGATAAAAGCATATATAACCCCACTTTATTAGTATTTTAAATAGAATATGTTTATGTTGAACATTATTCGTGTTCAGATGGCGCTGTATTAAGCAGTATATGAAAAGTGTTTCTGTTGCTCATGAAACATCTGTGTATTTTACCAATATTGCATTTAATTCACATCATCTGAGATAGAGTAAGCAAACACCACGAGAGCGTCTCTAACGAGAGCAGAAAGTGTCCGACTTGACGGCTCCGTTTTCAACTCTGCCCCTGACTGCTCTCGGCTACTCTCGTTGACCGCCGACTGTAGCCGTAGTTCATGTCGAACACACCTAATTTGGCCCCCTATGGGTCATGTGACCACTTTTTTAATTTAATTTATTAGTATTTGACTTCTTCTTTACTAAGATAGCATTGATCAATTAAATGGGTGACTCATTTTATTTAAAAAAGCAAAAATAGGCTTTGTTGCCTGGAAGGTTAAAGGATTAGTTCACTTCTAGAATAACCATTTTCCTGATCATTTATTCACCCCTATGTCATCCAAGATGTTTGTGTATCTTACTTCAGTCGAAAAGAAATTAAGGTTTTTGAGGAATACATTCCAGAATTTTTCTCAATGAAGGTCCAAACTGCAGTTTCAGTGCAACTTCCTAGCTGAGGAATAAGGGTCTTATCTAGCAAAACGACTGGTCATTTTCTAAAAAAATAAAAGTTTAAATACTTTTAACCACAAATGCTTGTTTTGACTTCATGCATTGCAGAATCATGTTGAAAAGTTCACACATGGTTTGTTCTTCGTCTGTGTACTTAGATTCAAAAAGGTAGAGTAGGGCGAAAAACATCTCATTTTCCCCTCCAACCTTAAAATCATCTGACGTTGTTTTGTAAAGGGCATTTGACTTTTTTGCATATTTGCTTTGTAAACACTGGGTTGGTATGAGGGCTTGAAATTTTTTTTTTTAAAAATTCAGTCGTTTCACTCCAAGCAGAATCGATATTTTAATGTTTCTGTTCCTGCTTTCCTCTGTATGTTACTCTGAGTAGAAAAACATACTGGTTAATACCATTTTTTTCTTTGCCTATAATAATAATAATAATAATAATAATAATAAATTACAAATGTATTTGACAGAAAAAAAACATTTTTACATTCAGAAATAATGTAGGTGAAAAAAAGCTAAATGTTTACAGACATTATAAACACAGTTATTAGTTTCCCTCTGTCCACAACAAATCCTCACAACAAAAAGTTAAAGCTAAGTGTTTAGGCTACAAAAATGTTGATCCAAAAACAAATTAAATTAAGGTGATGCCTACCTGTCTCATTCAGGCCATACTACCTGAATTTGTGATTGGTTGACAGCAAATTTCAAATATTAAATATAATATGACATTATTAACCGGTTAATGGCCATTTTAAATTGTTCATTTTGTTCGAAACTATAATATTTGATTTTGTTTCTGTTTCTTGTTCTGTCCTGTCAAAATGTTGTTTGTTTCAGGTTTTCATTTCCGTTTCCGTTCCTTGAACCGGTTCAGGGCCCTGGTTGGTACTTCCACCTACATAGTGTGTGTGATTACAAAATTGCTATATTCACAATAGGTATATCCCTAAACACATACTTATGTATCATTCTATACACTTTAAAAACCTGTATGACGCACTTAAAGGGACAGTTCACCCAAAAATGAAAATTTTGTCATTAATTACATGCGTCCAACACTGACATGGAAGAGAAGAAATTGTTAAATAAAATCATTATTTTTGTTTTGTTTTTTTGTGCACAGAAAGTATTGTCGTAGCTTCATAAGGTTAAGGTTGAACTACTGATGTCACATGGACTATTTTAACAATGTCCTTACTGTCTTTCTGGACTTTGAACGTGTCAGTTATGCTGCTGTCTACGCAGGGTCAGAAAGCTCTCAGATTTCATCAGAAATATCTTAATTTGTGTTCCAAAGATGAACAGAGATATTACAGGTCTGGAATGACATAAGCGTGAGTAATTAATGACAGAATCTTCATTTTTGTCTGAACTATTCCTTTAAATAACTGACTTCTGTATTTACTACATTGCTTATTTTATTTAAACTAGACCAAAATTCTGATTATTAAATGATTATTAAAGTTACTGAGGCGAATGCAGCTAAAAAACACCAGTGCTGGGTCGCAAGAGAAGAGGCAGGGCCTCCACAGCACTGTGATTGGCTGATTACCCTGTGAGTCATCTAAATGTGTCAAACTAGTGAAAATGGATAGACTACTTACAGAGTAAACAACTTAACCACTCAGACATCACCAGTTTTTGGTTAAATTGGGATGACCTTGAAATGATGATGTGCGAGTGAGCTGGTTTTTCAGCTGTGTGAAATTAAACCGCTCCTCTGTTTTATGACAGCTGCAGGGTTTACAGATAATTTGATAACTAATGGTCTGAAAAGAAGGTGAATATTAAAAAACTGAAGTAACAAATAAAAGCCACACAAAACTGCAATACTGTTCACTTTGATGCAATGTAAAATAGATGCGACTGATCACGTCTTAACATGTATCAGTCACAAAAATACCACATGCTTCTTTTTAGCCTACATTTTCACGCTGAGGTTTCTCACCAACATTTGCAACATTGTTGATTTACTGTACGTAAACCTGTTGAAATGATGCAGCAAACACAATCACTTAATCATCTTATTTTGAAAATATAGTTAATTGTACCTATAAAATAATATTTTTAAAGCATCTTTGAGAAACTCAAAGATCCTCAACTGAACCGTAAGACCAAAAAAAGACAAAAGTGCACGTAAAAGCAAAAAAAACTGATTGGCCACTTCACATGTCAATCAAACTGCCTCATACATTCTAAGTGGGCGGGTCTTAACTAGAATAAGCTGCGTATTCAATCTGATGATCAAAAGTCTGGCTATGTAAGACTGTTACATAACCTGTTACACCACTGAAACTGAATGATGACAAATTTATATCACATCATTAAATCATGACTTCTTCCTATCACTTAATTTTCCTGCTCTTGACAGTTGCTTCAACCACGCTGACCTCTGAGACTGTGAATACACAGAACTGAAAGCTACAGGTTACACATCACTAGATTAGAATTTCAATATCTCCGGTCTGTTTGTTTAAGCTTAATCTAGTTGATTTTAGACCTGCCTGAATGCTTTTTCTGTTATTGTAAACAACATTTAAACCAAAGCAACTTCTAAAACACACACAGAGTCAAGAGAGCGAAACACAGGTCATACTACACTGATATCTGTATCTGTCAGACGCTGTAGGCACATGCACACAACATCCCGAGGTAAATATGAGCGACCGAGACCGAACTTCCCATAATGACCTGATGTAATTCCCGCTGAACATGACACATGGATGGAAACAGTCATCAGCTCTCAAACATAGTCTCACGCTGTCTAGACTAATGTTTACTTACATCAACAGTGCAAAGAAAATGAAAATTCTCCATTTCCACTGTGACATTTTTCAGCGGGAGCATATGAGGATACTTACTTTCTCTTGAAGGTTTATGTGCATTTACTTAGCAGAAGATTAGAGGTAAGTATCTACGACAGAGAAGCACAGCTTGAACACATTTTCCACTGAGCAGTATGTATGATTCATCAGAAGTATCAGCGCACAAACACAGCCATACTGAAGAGTGACCTACCAGCTTGAACATCAAACACTAAAATGCTTCTCAACTTTCATAAACAGCGGCAGGCCACAGAATCAAATCATCATACAGCAGATCAGTCCACAACCGAGCTTACTCCAGATGGTTAACAACTCCAAACAGACAGGAAAACCAAGCAGTGTATGTCATTCCACAACATGCCCGTGCTCGCCTCAAACCTTCACATGACCAGTACAGGCCAATCTGCTCCTTAGCACCAGCTGGGATGAACTAAAGTCAATATTAGCTGCTTTGCAATTCATGAACAGGAAAAGGACTTTTCTGAATTGCAATTTAATGGAATTGCATTAGTCATATACAAGACAACACAATTTTCTGGCTAACCAGGTTATACCATTGAAATCAATCATGTCACAATTCAGAGTGGATTTTATTAAAGTACACACTATTTTCATCTCTTTATAAAAATAATGCCATCAAAATTTGAATACTGTCATTGTAAATTAAATAAAATGTAATATAAACCGTACTAATGATTAATGTCATATAAACAGTCAATAATAAATGTGTGTGTCAAAATATATGTAAATAATAATAATATATAAAAATAACATAAAATATATCATAATTTAAATATTGTCATTATTTTATAAATAAAATAATAATGCTAATACTAACGATTCATGCAATATAATTTTAACTGTAAACACAGAAATAATAATAATAATAAATGTACACAATTTTCATATGTACACATACACATTTATTTTTGACAAAAATTGTTAATTATGTTCTGTTAATATAATCATTATTATTAATTATATGAATTAAATTTTATATTACATTAAAGTGTATATAATTTTATACAATATAATTACAATAAAATGTCAAAATTGTGTAAATTAAATATAATTTAATAATATAATTAATATATATGGTTATATTAACAAAATGCAATGATATATATTTATGAACTATAAACACAGGTGTAATAATAATAAACATTTCCAGCATGGTAAATAAAAGTTAAGTTTATATAAAACGTATTAATGAAAAAAAAACATAAATACTATACATATACTATATATTCTATAGGTGTACATATACACACACATTTATTTTTGGCAAAAATTGATGTGTACATTATTTTATTATAATCATTATTATTAATTATAATAATTACATTTTATATTACATTAAATGTATATAATTTTATACAATTATAATTATAATAAAATGTAAATATTGTTTAAATTAAATATAATTTAATAATATAATTAATTTAATAATGGTTATATTAACAATGCAATGTTATATATAATGTTAACATGTTAAATAGAACAATAAAATATAAAATATATAAACATATATTTTTTAACGATAAACACAAGTGTAATAATAATTAACATTTCCACTATCAACATTAAGCAATAGTAAAATTCGTAAATAAATCAACATTAATCAAAATGCAATAAACACTCTCAGTCTGATCTGAAACTGAATTTTATTTTAAATGGCTTGAATTTAAAATGCATTTTCAATTCAAATCCCAAATCTGAAGTGCACACGAAACCCCTATAGCACCTCATCTTTCATTTTCACAATGCACAGACACCAGGCCAAAGCAAGGTTATGGCTCTTTCAGATGAGACTCATGAGTAGATCAGTGAGAGATGATGTTCAACCAGCAGGTCATTATCACAAAACAAACTCCCAGAGGGCATCTGGATCAATCTCACATCACCCTACAGGGCTTCATTTGGCCAGAATATCCATCTGACTCTACAGTACTACTTCTCAACAAATAAATAAAGAAACAGACGTGAAATATTGATTTGAGCTAAAACTATTATTTTATGCTAGAAGAAACAGACAGCAGATTGAAACGAAAGACATCCATGTTGAAAATCAGTCAGTTTAACGTTGTTAAAAAGATATCTGACAGCATAACTGACCAATCAGAATCAAGAATTACAGAGTATTGAGTAATAAGACAGCTGCCAGTATGTGCTTGGCAATTCAGCTGTAAGTCCCGCTCCAAAGCCAGACCTCGACGGTAATCCCAGACTGAGAGCGAGGGGTGCTCACGGGATGAGAGCTAATCAAATTGAACTCTGCGTCACCTCAGGCCTCAGCAGGCATGGAGGGCCAATCCTACAGCTTCCCTCTGAGGGATTCAAACGCGGTTTCAATTCAACAGGGGGAGTTACAGGAGGGGAACCGTGGACAAAACTGTTATTAATGCATAAACACTATGGTTTCAGTACAGCAGTGGATCTTTTTTCTTTTTTTATTATACCGTGCTTTACCGAACAAACTTTTGCTCTGCCTTTAAAAAAAACATAATTTTAAATCCCTAATAATCCCAGTGTCTGAAAATACATTGTTTTTAGATTTCCCCCTACTGTGACATCACTCTGGCATAAGCCCCGCCCACGACTACTGATGATTATTGACTCCGCCCTATTTAAACCACACATACAGTCTGCGCCACATACACTTTCCAAATGTTGTGTTTGGATGTACAAATGAGTCTCAAAAAACTGTGGGTGAATTTCATTTATGGAAAGAAATGTGCCAAAAAAGTCACATATTTGTACAAATCATTTTATGCCATCCTGCTTCGTAAACAAGGGTCAGTTCAACACAGGATTTGCACAGAAGCTGATTCTGAAAGATAGGACAATACCAGCTATTCATGTTTAAACATCATATCCAGAACAAGCAAGAATCGTCTCATATTTTCTGAATGTTTCCAAATCGTGTCTCTGGATGTGCTTGTTAGCATGCCGTACAGCTAATGTGGCTAACATGACCACTTGTCATTAGTTTCACTCTGAAAATAATAACTGTTTGCATATTTCTGACATTTTGGCTATGTGAGATTCTCCAGTTTTGTTGTTGATGGGCTATCTGAAGCACAAGCTGTAAAGGCTCCGCCCTCTTCTGGAAAGGGGGCGGGAGCAGCAACTCATTTGCATTTAAAGGCACAAACATGAAAATAGTGCGTTTTTGCTCACACCCAAAGAAGGGCAAATAAGACAAGCTATAATAAAAGATCTATGGGGTATTTTGAGCTGAAACTTCACAGACTTTTATCACATATTGTAAAAGGGGGCATAATAGCTTCCCTTTAACTTTTAAATCTAATAATAAAAATTATTTTCTATTTCTGTAGACAAGGACATCTATGGAAGCCACTAAAAAAATGTAGGAAGGTTATTGTGATTTTTTATCTCTTAATTCTGAATTTTTTCTCAGAATATATAAACTTCAAAATTAGTCAAAATTGCAAGATATAAACTTGCAAAATTTTGACTTTTTTACTCTGAAATTTGTGATATAAACACAACTGAGAAATAAAGTCACGAGAATCGCGACATATAAACTTGCATTTGCGAGAAAAACTCACAATTCTGACATCTTTTCTTGCAAATGTGAGTTTATATCTCACAATTCTGACTTTTTTCTAGCAATCCAGATTTTTTTTCTCAGAACTGTAAGACATATACTCACAATTGCGAGTTATAAAGTCCAATTTTGAGGGTAATGATATAAAAAAGTCAGAACTGTGAATCGAAATTCTGACTTTATCTCTCAGAAATGTGAGATAGAAACTCGCAATTGCGAGTCAAAGTCAGAATTGCGAGACATAAACTCGCAATTCTGAAAAATAAAGTCACAATTCTGAGAAATAAAGTCAGATTAAAGCGCTATTTAAAGTAAAAATATGTAAAACTGGAAGTGCTGTTTTTGTTCCATACACGTGTGTACCGAACCAAAAGACTCATACTGGAACCTTTCAGTACCAAATCATGTACTGTTACACCAGTTTAAATGTATTTATAACTTTCTGTTCACAGATATACAGCATTAATCATATGATTTCTAAGATCATGAGTGTTTTGAGCAAAAGGAGGAACATCTGACAGACACTCTAGAAGAAATAACCATGAGCCAATCAGGCCATGTGGTTCCGAGGTCAAAGGTCAGAGTTTGCGGGTTCTTATCTGACTCACTCACTCACAGAAACTGTCAGATAAGTTTGTTTCGCAAACGTACCTCTGCCCGCTTCTCATCTTCCTGTCTCTTTGAAGCATGCAGGTGGGCGGCTTGCAGATAAAATGACAATGACATGAAAATCCACATGCTTGATCATCTCAGAGCGAGCAAAGAGAGATCACAAACAGCACAGAGCAAGGTTTAGCAAAACTACATGCGTTAAGAAGTAATATTTGACCGACCAACATCAACAGATTGGCCTCTGGCCAGCCGACTCATCTGTAGTGACTTTGAAGACTGTAAGCGCAAGGTCATTTCACAGTCACTCAAACAGATGCAGTCAAACACTTGACTGAACAGTGAACAATCGCTCTTGATGCCGGTCAGAAAAGGGCCATCACACACAGACGCTCCTTCACACGACACTATTATCTACAGTAGGTATCTCTGACATGCAGGAAGACCAATTAGGGAAGTGGTTTGCATCTGCGGCTCTGTTCTAAAACCCAGTAAGCCGCCTACATAGGCAACATGAGTGAAAAAGAAACTCATAACTCACTTCATACACAGCAACTAAACACAGAAATACATGTGAAACGCGCTGGAAATGCGTCTCACAGCTGATCTAGATTTTGGCATCAACGTGTTGATAGGATTACAATGCAATACGCTAAGCATACTCTGATATCGGGTCAAATTTTCTATTAAAAAAATATATGTATAACAGTGGATAATTAGTGATGCATTCAGGTATTGAATGATTCATATTTACAAATCAACATTTTCAAAGAGCTTGTACAATTATGCTGTCTACCTTTTGAAACAGGCTTTTCTTTGTGCACATGATAATTTAAAAAACTGCATACAGAAGCACTACAGTAGACCTTACGCCCACAACAGGGCTTTAACTACAAAGATCCCAGTTCAGTCCAAATCATTACATGCAATCACAATGTGCAATTGTACCTCAAACTCAAACTAATCCTGTCTGAATAATGCTCCTGCCAATACATGTGACCAAAAAAATAAATAAAAAAATGCTGTCAACACATGCATATGCCAAGCATCAAATCTTGGTAGATATTATTAGCGTTGTGGCATATGTTCAAAATTGTTGTTCTGACACTCAGTACATCAAATTTAAAACTTTACTGGAGAGAAATAAAGTGAGAGGCATTTTATTCATACTGTACTAAATTTATGTACACTGACATATTTTTACAGCCAATTTATGATGTCACATTTATAACTGATTTAAACTAATTTTCTGACTTTGATATTCAATAGATCAATTCAGTCAAGCAACTGGCTTCAAGGACCATATGAACGAAAAAAAAAAAAAAAAAAAATATATATATATATATATATATATATATATTTATATATATATATAAATTCTGACAATATTGAACGTAATTATCAACCTATTTTTACAGCCAATTCATAATGCCATAATTATAAAGGATTTAAGCTAATCTCCTGACTTTAATATTCAATAGATTATGCAAATAATTATATGACCAATGCAAATATCTGCAACAGCGCAAGGACACAAAGTAAAAGTAATAAAATAAATAATAATTAAAAAAAATAAATAAATAAAAAGGAAATAAAAAAAAATAATTAAAATAAATATACAATAAAAAGTGAAGCTAAATAATTAAAAAAAAAACTAATTATTCTTAATTTATGTATATGGACCAATTAGGACAGTGATAAAATAAAATAAAATTAAATTAAAATAAGCAATTTTCTATATTTTAAATTTTGTATATATCATGTATATATATATATATATATATATATATATATATATATAAATTTTTTGTGGCGATTTTTATATATTAAACTCAATTTAATAAATAACAAAATAAAACAAATGTGAAAGAAAATTAAAATAAATAAAAAAATATTCCAATACTATGGAATTTACTCATGTCAACCTATTTTATAGCCAATTTATAATGTCATAATTAGTCCTAAAAAAAGAAAAGAAAAGAAAAAAAATAATAAAAATAAATAGAAAATAAAAAATAAATAGAAATAAAATAAAAAAATATTCTTAATTCATGTTTATGGACCCATTATAAATTATTTAAGTAAGTTAAGCAAATTATTAACCTCTTAAAATAAAATAAAATAATAAAATAAAAGTGATTTTTAAATTATATATATATATATATATATATTCAATTATTCAATATATTCAATTTATATATTCAATTTAAATAATAATTTTTTGCAGTATTATTGAATTTACACACGTCAGCCTATTTATATAGCCATTTTATAATGTCAGAATGCTAAACAATTTAAGATAATCTCCTGATATTCCATAGATTATGCAAAAAACTATCCTGTATGACCAATGCAAATACCTGGACCCGTGCAAAGAAAGGAATAAAGCCCTAAAATTAAATTAAATTAAATTAAATTAAATTAGCAAACAAAATTAAATGAAAAATACATAATAAAATAAAATGATCCTAACAAAAGTAATTAGTATATTATTTCACAGACAGAAAACAAACTACACTATTATTATTATGGTTATTTTTTATCGCTTCAAACACTTTATATCTTTGTCTAAGGATCAACGCCACTAACCGATCACATCCTGTTCTTTCTCAAAAGCACTCATCCCGTGTACTCTGATTCCCAGAAGAAACATAAAGCCGACCAATCAGATTAAAACTTGTGACTTTAATAAGTGTTACTACGTGAAAAATGCATCAGGTGGTCCTTGAACGTTTGGTCTGAGGCTGAAGCGAGGGATTTGAAAGCTGTTTGAGGGGTGGAATAACCCCTACTTCAAAAGAAAGGTTTCATGAGCCGACTTCCATGGATATTAAAGTAACAGTAAGCCGGTTTTCCATTGAGAGATTAGAGTTAGCCAAACACTGAACTCACCCTTGACCCGCTAATACAAAACTGCACAAGCAGGTGAGAGAATATGAATCAGTGATCAGCGGGAGGGAGAAAAGAGACCACCTTAATTACATTTCAAAATGAGAAATGCATTACAAAATTGATCTGGACAAATCCCATCTTGCGGAAGCCGGAATGGGATTATGAATGGAAAGAAGGGCCTTTGAGGTGACTGGAGTGATTCAGTGAACCAATGAACAACGAGAGTCTACAAAAGATACGTGATGTTTGACTAAAGCACAGCGCCTCCAAAAGAGTCCATCAATATCTGACAGAAACACCCACGCCCCCGGACGAGTCTCACCCTAAAACAGCAGGGCTTCATTTCAGGAGCCAGACTGTACAGTACAAACACTGGACATCAGATGGCAACTAATACAGTACCAGCTGTCACTTATACAGCATAAAACTAACAAAAGTCAACTCGTTTTTTTTTTTGTTTGTTTGTTTTTGTTTCTTCTTTTGGTCCTTCTATGAAAGGCAAAGTAATATTTTATTTAAATAATTTTTTTGCATATACAATAAAAGTCAGTGTGGTTTAAAACAACTTTGAATTTTTTCCTTTTTTGAAATTAATTTCTAACATGCAGAAAGTAAAAGACACAAGCTTTATTTGTATTTTATTTTATTTTATTTATTTAAAGATTTTTGGGCTTTTTAAATATTTTATTTTATTTTTTGTCCTTTTTGTTCTGTTTTTCACAGAAATTTGAAATTGATTTCTAACATCCAGAAAGTAAAAAACACAAGCTTTATTTGTATTTTATTGATTTATTTATTAAGATTTTTAGGGCTTTTTGTGTTTAGTTTAGTTTAGTTTATTTTATTTTTCCTTTCTGTGTTCAACAGAAGTTTGAAATTGATTTCTAACATGCAGAAAGTAAGACACAAGCTTTATATTTTATTTTATTTGCATGTATTTGTGTTTTATTTATTTTATTTTATTTTATTCTATTTTTATTTTTTTTTCTGTGTTCCACAGAAGTTTGAAATTAATTTCTAACATGCAGAAAGTAAAAGACACAAGCTGTATTATTTTATTTTATTTTACTTTATTTTATTTTATAATGACAATTATTTGCATTACTTATTTTTGTTTAAACCATTATTCCAAACAGTGTTTTATTATTTAAAATGAGAATAACAGCCCCAAATCAGCCTATCTGTGGCGTATTTGTGAAATATTATGATTAAACAAGAGTAACCATATCAAAAACATCACATGATCTATTTCATAGTCATTATATTTTTATATTATATTATATTATATTAAATTTAATATATATATATATATATATATAGTGGTTTTTTTTATTTACAATTGGTAAAACAGCCCCAAATCAATCAATATGTGAAAAAATCATGTATTTAATGGTTACATTCCGTGTAAAATTGGATATTTTGATGGAATTAAATAAATAACTAAATCCCCTTGCACTAGCACATTTGCTAATGCAAGAAAAATAATTGTCCTACTGCATAATGGCATATTATTAATACCAGATGACAGAATTCCATCATGCATCTTCAAGGCTTCTTGAGTTGTTTGCCAATGCCACATCCGTAGTTTCTTAGCCACGAGCCTCGTCATGGCGCCTCAGCACTTTTCTAACTGTGACAGACTTCACACGACGCTAAAACAGCAGATGCCACAAAGCCGCCTCTCACTAGCGTCCGTCTGCACGTAAAACCCAGCAGCTGCTTTCTTTTATTTGACTGCTTCATTTGTCGAACAAGCAGTCAGCCAAGTTTGCGCACGTTCTGGCGCCTTGCCACTTTCCACCGCTATAAAATCAAGAAGCAGACATCCAAATCGCTATTAATATTCGGCGCTGTATAAAACCCTGTGACCGTTTACAATGGCACTGTATTAACAACCTCATTCATCACTCTTCACCTCCACACCTTCACGGGGACAACTTTTACTGTCCGTTCAGTGTTTACTGCTCAGCCTGAGCTCAGCAAAGGTTTATATAATGCACAGTTCAGCCAAAAAATCTGTCATTTTCTCTCATTATTTGCTCTTTCGCTTTTCCAACCCAAACAACAGTTCACGGTGACCACATCTGTCAAGCTCCAAAAACCTTATAAAAGTACTTTAGACCAAGTTTTTTAAAACTCGGTTCCTTAGGAGGCCTGCAAAAAGAAAAAACTTTACCTTAACTGCTAAAATTATTTGATAAAAAATGAATCACATTTATCAATATGTCAATAAATGAATATAATAAATATACTATATGTATATCAATATAAATCAATATAAATATTCATTAATTTAGGAATTATTTATTGTATTTTTTGTTTATTAACATTTATTAATATATATATATATATATATATATATATATTAATAAATGTTAATAAACAAAAAATAAACAAGCTTTAACATTCATATATATATATATATATATAATTAATATAATATTATAGTAAATATATAAATGAAATAAATAATTAACATTTATTACTTTACTTATTGTCTCTCTCTCTCTCTCTATATATATATAAATATACATATATGTGTGTGTAAAGAAAATAACATATCAGTATAATTAGAATTAAAACATTTATTACTATATGTATATTTATTGTCATTATATATATATATATATATATATATATAAATATATATAGGAAAAAATAAGTATAATTTATATTTATTTATTTATTAATATAATTAATATAAAACTTAATTAAATATTATAACATTTATTAATACATTTATATTTATTACCAATATTGTCAATATAATATATTTATATTAATTTATTTTTAATAGATTCATTAATATAATTAATATTACATTTACTAAGTAATGTAACATTTATTAATATATTTATATTTATCAACATATAATAAAAAACAAGTACTATTTATATAAACTTATTTTTATTTTATATATTGATTAAATAATATATATTTTTTTATATTGATGAATTAGTATGAATTACTATATTTATTGCAATAATATATATATATATATATATATATATATATATATATATATATATACAGGGGTTGGACAATGAAACTGAAACACTGGCCAATATAGTGTTGGAGGTTTCATGGCTATATTTATGCAGCCTGGTGGCCAGTCTTTACTGATCGCACATTCCACCAATAAGAGCAGAGTGTGAAGGTTGACTTTGTGCACCCAATAGCTCAAACATTGTACCCTGAAGGTGGTGCCGTGTATTAGGATGATAATGCACCAATACACACAGCAAGACTGGTGACAAGAGTGATTTGATGAACATGAAAGTAAAGTTAAACATCTCCCATGGCCTGCACAGTCACCAGATCTGAATATTATTGAGCCACTTTGGGGTGTTTTGGAGGAGCGAGTCAGGAAATGTTTTCATACACCAACATCACATAGTGACCTGGCCACTGTTCTGCGAAAGGAATGGCTCAAAATCCTTCTGGCTACTGTGCAGGACTTGTATTTGTCATTCCCAAGATGAAATAATGCTGTATTGGCTGCAAAAGGAGGCCAAACGGCATACTAATTGTGGTCTAAACCCAGGTGTTTCAGTTTCACTGTCCAACCCCTGTATATATATATATATATATATATATATATATATATATATATAAAATGGTATAATTTCTATTAATTTATTTTTATTTTTAATTTATTTTTAATACAATTAATATAACATTTATTAATTAAATAATATAACATTTTTTAATATATTTATATTTATTATCAACAAGTAATAGTAATATTTATATTTATTGTCATTATAATATACAAAAAATATTAATTATTTTGTAATGTAATTTAGTTAGTGTATTTGTATCATATGAATGAATATAATTAATACAAAATTAAAAATAAATTTATTTAAAAATTATGAATATGTATCTATATATTAGTAATTTTATGAATTGTATAAAAAAAAAATAAGTATTATATATATATATATATATATATATACGTTATTTTTTTTAATCATGCAACATTTAAAAAAATTAAATAATACATTTACAGTTTTTTGAAAAAAATAAAAGGATAATTATAAAAAAATATAAAAAGATAATTATTTAAATGAACCATTAATTTAATTTGGCTTGGTTTATGGTTTACATAACTACAAATCAAATCATCTAAAGGCATATGACTCCTTAAGTCATGCAACTCAAAAAACAAAGACAGCTTCTTCTATGAAACATTGTTTTAAACTACTAAGATCTTCAGGAAGGCTGTTGTGTCAGGTTAAAGGCTTGCACAATTAAGACGAAATTCAGCAGAAGCCCAGACACGTCTTTGGGCGTTCGTGAGCGTGTCACACGGCTGCCAGAGAAATATGATGAAATATGAAACGATTCCACACACTCATGTCCGGTGCAATCCTTTGAATGACAGAGCATTAACATAAAATTAGCATAAACAAATGAGCATAATGCGACGGTGGCGGCAGAATTACTCTGGCAGACGGGAACGAGAAACGCGTGCTCATAAACCATTCTCTTTCAGCCGACTTCAGATGACGACTGTTTTGAAACGACGCCGCGCTTGTCGCCAAACAAGACACTAATCAACGTAACGCGTGTGGCCCGGGACATCTTAATAATCTCTCTGTCTATCTCACACACGCGGGCCGAAGCGTGCCGGAAATACAAACGCCACTCTGCAGTTGTCCCAAATCTCTTCACTTGTCAACTCCTCATCCCGGCCTTTTATTAAAGCCCTTTGCTCCTCTTTCCAGCCTTAAAATAGGAATAATTGGAGAAGGGTTGAGCGCAGGGGTGGCGAAGAGGGAGAGGTGGCTTTTCATTTAGATTGACAGGGCCGCGTTATCAGCGCCGAGCACCTGCACGGGGGTCAGAGACGAAAAAAACGGAGCGCAACCAAAGCCGATCCCGGCAGTCGCCGCCGCTGTAATTGGTTCCATTGACCCTCCTCTGATCGGAGCGCTTTGCGTCGTGGGAATGTCTGACAGGACGGGTCACGTGTTACTCCGGCGGTTCAGATGGCGCTGCTGCCTTGCTCATCTACGCAGGTATCACACGCAGATGTGCTGCTGCTCAAACAGCTGCGCTTTAGCATGTAGAGAAGGGAGGAAATCATATTAGTTTGTTTTCTTTCATCACATGGTGAGAGTTGAAGTGAACACTGAGCTTCTTAAATGAAACAGAAGCAGTAAGTGTTATGGGTGTTTCCTCACGTTTTCTTTTCTCAAGTCAAAACGTTTCAAACAAACATTGGTGATTAATTTATGCTTTTTTTTTTCTTAAATTAAACAAAAATGAAATGAAAAAATGGAAGTTAAAATAAAATAAAATGTAGCTAAAAATAAAAACAAATGTAAAAAATAATGTACCGTAAAAGTACGTATAAAATACAATAAAACAACAACAACAACAAAGTTAAAAAGTAAAAAAAAAGTTTTAATTTGTAATTAATTTATGGGTTTTTCCTGTGTCCTAAACATCACTGTCATGTTCCCTTCCACATAAAGTAAATAAAAACAAAACAAAATAAAATATTTAAAAATATATATATTTAAATTAAAAATAATGTTACAAATAATGTAAAATAAAATATAATAAATTCAAAATAAAAGTATAACGAATGTACAAAAATATTTAAATATATTTATGTAAAATATTTAAATAAAAGTAAAATAAAATAAAAAGTAAAACAAAGTTAAATTAAAATAATAAGTAAAATATAGATCAAAGTGACAATAATGTTAAAAATAATGTAAAATAAAATTAAACAAAACAAAACAAGAAATAAAAGTAAAAAGTTCAAAAAAATAAATAAATAAAATAAAAATTGTTTTAATTAGTGATTAATCAAGTAAATAAGAACAAAACAAAATAAAATAGAAAAGAAAAGTATAATGAATATACAAAAAATAAACAAATAAATAAAAAAAGAGCAAAAGTAAAATAAAATAAAATATAAAAATAAAAAGTCAAATCTAGTTAAAATAAAAATAATGTTAAAGTAAGTAATGTGTTAAAGTAAAGTAAAATGAAGTATAAAATACAAAAAAGTTCAAAAGTTTTAAGTGGTGATTAATTTGTTTTTGTTTTTTTGCTGTGTCCTAAACATCACTGTACTGTTCCCTTCCACATTAAATAAAAAAGAACAAAACAAAATAAAAGAAAAGTATAATTAATATACAAAAAACAAACAAATAAATAACCAAAAAAACAGCAAAAGTAAAATAAAATAAAAAATGAAAATAAAAAAATAATGTTACAAAATAATGTCAAATAAAAGAAAAACGAAGTATAAAATACAATAAAACTAAATAAAAGTTAAAAAGAAAAAAGAGGAAAAAAAAGTTTTAATTGGTGATTCATTTATGGGCTTTTCTTGTGTCCTAAACATCACTTTTCCCTTTCACACAAAGAACATAATGATAAAACAAAATAAAATAATAAAAAAGAACAACATTTAAAAGTAGAACAAAGTAAAAAAATTAAATAAAAAATTAAAATCAAGTAAAATTAAAAATGTTAAAAAATAATGTAAAATAAAAGTAAAATGAAGTATAAAAAGGCTTCAAAAACCTGACTACTTTAAAACCATTTTATTTCACAGTTTTTTTGTTTTCAAGGAAAAGGGAACTAAAATATTGAAGACTCATCCTGCACTCAAGAGCATAAACAAACTGTGGCCTAATGCAATGCTCTCTAGTATGAGAATTTCTCTTCCTATAATATGGCCTGCTTCCACTATTTATATATATATATTTTTTTGTTGTTGTTTTTGAAAGTACTTTTAGAAAGAGAAAGAGTAAACACTACTGTAAAAAAGAATAGCCTGAGTTCACAAAAATCAGATATGGCTCTGACTGAACAAAGCAGTTTGCAAAGCAGTTACTGAAATGTCTCTCTACTGCTCTACTGTAAAGTTTTATGACGCTGCTGTAAGTATATAGAGTCTGCAGCATCATGCTCTGTATTCATCCGGCTGTCTGCTGTAGCGCATCCTCTGCTTCAATGAGTGCAATAGAAGCGGACAACTTCAGATCCACAAAAATGAGAAGAGTCCTGCGGGAGAGCAAAGCCGCGACACCTCGGTCACTTCTGCAGGAAGGTGAGCGAGAGGGAACAGCGTGTCAGGAACATGACGGATCATCCAGAAGAGCTAAAAGGACTCGTGGAGGAGAACTGCTGCTGCACACATTTCTAAAACTGTAATGAATAATGCCATTCAAAGAGATTCAAACTGTCCACAGATTGACCACAATCTGTCTGTCAAATAAAATAAAATAAAATAAAATAAAGTTTTTTTCTTAATGTATTTTTAGTTTAGCAAATTTATCTTGGCAACATTAAAAATTATAAACTTGAACTTTTGTACTTTTAATTTGTTTGTACTTTTAATTGCTCTTTTTAAATTTAAATAAGATTTAAATCAGTTTAATAAATTATATAAGTACCCTATCCAATGAACACAGGAACGTGAGAACTGCCAATTTTGTTTAAAAATAATAAAATAAAATAAATAAATAAATAAATAAATTTAAAAAAAAAATGGTGGTTAAAAAATTATTTAGGTTTAAATCCTAATTGTTTACTGTGTGTATGTATCTGTTCACTAAAACTAAAACTAATAAAAAAATCTTAATGTATTTTTAGTCTTAATCGGTTTAATAAATTAAATATGTCATACACCAAACAATAAGTACCCTATAAGTACCCTAATAAATACCTTTATAAATTAATTTAATATATCATACTATATATATATATATATATATATATATACACACACACAATAAAATAAATAAAAATAAAAATGGTGGTTAAAAAAAAGTTTCTATCCAATATCTTGCAAATATATATGCAAAATAAAATAAAATAAAATAAAATAAAATAAAATAAAATAAAATAAAATAAAATAAAAATGTCCTAATTTTTAAATTAAGACAAATAAAATAAAATAATACAACTAAGTAAAATAAAATAAAACAAAATAATAATTAAGCAAATTTATCTTGGCAACATTAAAAATATAATATTTTTTAATTGTAAACTATAAATATGCTTAGGTTCACTGTCAATCAGTTACTAATCCAATTTAATATAATACTGACTGTTACGAATCTAGTCGGTGAGCTGCAGACCGCTCACCACCAGACGTCGCTCTCGCCTTTTTGTCACGCACGGACTGTCACACTACACCCCGGACTACACTCCCCATCAGCCATTGCACTTCACCCCCGTCCAATCAGAGACAGTATAAATACCCCGGTCTTCCTGTCACTCTTCGCCGAGTATCGAATTGTGTTCATCATTCATACAAAGCGTTTTTCCTTGTTAGTCTGTGTCTAGTTTCCTTGTTTTTGTCCATTCGGAACTCTCGCCTGTCTGACCACTCTTTTGCCTAGCCCTTTACGGATTACGTTCGCCGCTGTATCGACCCTCGCCTGCTATATGGACTATTCTTCACCTTGCTGTCCAAATACCTGTTTGCCGTTGTTTGACCCTGCCTGCCTGACCATGTCTATGTCACGTCCCTTCAATAAAAGTATGCAGATGGATCCGCTCGTCTCTCGTCTCGTTCCCACTGTGACAGAATACTCGGCCACAAAAGAATCCAGCAGCTTTTCACCCGGACATTCGGCAGATATGGACTTTGACTTCACTCTCTTCAGGATCAAACAGGGACAACGTTCACTCAACCAGTACATCCGTGAGTTCTTAGCCCTAGCTAACTATTCTACTCTCCCGGACTGCACCATAATTGAGATCTTTTGTGATGGCGTGAATGAGCCGTTAAAAGCAAGGCTGAGACGCGAGGGTCCGCGCTCTTCGCTAGTGGCTTTCATGAACTTTGCGTTTATGTGTGTGGGCTCGCCGTGTACTGTGGGAGTCGCGGAGGAGGAACGCGACAACGCGGACATGGTAGCCGCGAACCCCTCTCGCAGATTGGCGGTCACGCCGGATCGCGACCCCACAAACACGTTTGCCGCCTGGATCGCCCGTGAAATGGCGGCCGTGCAGGAGCGCGCTCAAGCAATGGCGGCGACAGCGGTGCCCGTTCACAAGATGGCGGCAGCGCGGCGCGCGCTCACAAGATGGCGGCGACGGCGGAGTCTGTTCACAAGATGGCGGCGGAAACAGAGCTCCGTCACGTCACAGCTGCCATACCAGAGCTAGATGGAGTTACAGCTGCATTTCCTGAGTCAAGTCAAGCTTCCAAGTCAGGTCAAGTTGCAGCTGTACGTCCTGAGTTAAGTCAAGTTCCCAAGTCAAGTCAAGTTGCAGCTGTGTTTCCTGTGTCAAGTCAAGTCAGAGCCATCGCACCTATCTCAAGTCACGTTACAGCCATCTTTCCTGAGCCAAGTACAGTCAAGATGGCTGCCACGCCAGAGCCACTGCACAGGTTGGCCGCCGTCTCCAAGCCACTCCTCAAGATGGCCGTCATCCCAGAGCCGGTTCACAAGATGGCCGCCATCCCCAAATCTGTTCACAAGATGGCAGCCCTCCCACAGCCCGCTCACATGATGGCCCACGTGCTGGACTCACCTCTAATAGCTGTATGGGCAGCCAAGATGGAGCTCCGTCACGTTACAGCTGCTGTTCCTGCAAAAACAAGTCAGGACACCGCTTCATTTCCAGTGTCAAGTCAAGCGTCTCCCAGGCCAAACCAAGCTAAGGCTGCTCTTCCAGAGCCAAGTCAAATTGCAGGTGCATCTTCTGAGTCAAGTCAAGCTCCAGCTGCCACTCCAAGGTCAAGTCAGGCCTCCAAGTCCGGTCAAGCCTTTAAATCCGATCAAGCTTCCAAGTCTGGCCCAGCAACAGGGTCAGGTCAAGACACAGTCGCTGTTCTCCACGAGTCAAGCCAATACACTGCTGTTCTCTACGAGTCAAGCCAACACACTGCTGTTCCTCACGAGTCACGCCAAGTCACAGCTGTGCACCACGAGTTCAGCCAGGAGCCGAGCCAAGTTACTGCTGTTGTTCCAGAGCCAAGTCACGTTACAGCTGTCATTCCCGAACTAAGTCACGTTACAGCTGTCGTTCCTGAAACAAGCCAGGCCAAAGCTGATCTTCATGAGCCAAGCCAGGTCACAGCAGATCTTCGTGAGTCAAGTCCAGTTTCCAAGTCCTGTTTTAATGCAGCTTCAGCCTCCAGTCAAGCTTCAGCCTCCAACCAAGCTTCCGAGTCAGGCCAAGCCAATACTGTGATTCCAGAGTCAAGCAAGTTCACTGCTGCTGCTTCAGAGTCCAGTCAATCCTCCAAGTCACGCAACGTCAGGGCTGTCGTTTCTGAGTCGAGTAAGGTCTCAACCGACATTCCCGAGTCAAGTAAGGTCACAGCTGGTCTCCGTGAACCACGTCAAGTCACAACTGAGCTTCATAAACCTAGTCTTGTCTCGCTCACCCACCCAGAGCCAGGTCTTGTCTCGTCAGACCGCTCCGAGCCTAGTCACGTTTCATCAGACCGCCCAGAGCCCGGTCACGTCTCGTCTGACCACCCAGAGCCTTACCAGGCCTCGTTCGACGGCCCAGAGTCAAGTCATGCCCCGTCCGACTACCCCAAGTCAAGCCACATCTCGTTTGACCTCCCAAGACCACGACCTATCGGGATAGCCAGTGCATTGGGCCCACCACAACCTCCCGCTGCTGCTCTACCTTTAATGGCGATTGCCATCTGGTGTGTGTGGGCTGCACACTGTGCCCCTGAGGCCACGCCTGCTCATAAGTCAGCCCCTGAGGTCGCGTCTGCTCACAAGCCAGCTCCAGAGGCCACGTCTGCTCACAAGTCAGCTCCTGAGGCCACGTCTGCTCACAAGCCTGCTTCTGAGGTCACGTCTGCTCACAAGCCAGCTCCAGAGGCCACGACAGCTCACAAGTCTCCTCCAGAGCTCCCGTCTGGTCACAAGCCTGCTCCAGAGCTCCCGTCTGGTCACAGGCCTGCTCCAGAGCTCCCCTCGGTCGGAGAAGCCGCGCCAATACCTCCTGAGGTGTCAGCTTCGGCTGTAGATCCTCCCTTGGAGGTGGCGTCCCCTTACAAGCTCTCTGCTTCTCCCCCTATTCTGTCTGCCTCCTCTGTCCCTGCTTTCCCCAGGTCCCAGACCGTGACGCGGCCTCCTGCTCCGCCCCGGAGGGCCGCTGCGCCTCCTGCTCCGCCCCGGAGGGCCGCTGCGCCTCCTGTTCTGCCCCGGAGGGCCGCTGCGCCTCCTGCTCCGCCCCGGAGGGCTGCTGCGCCTCCTGTTCTGCCCCGGAGGGCTGCTGCGCCTCCTGTTCCGCCTTCTGTTCCGCCCTGGAGGGCTGCAGCACCTTCTCCCCCTATTCTGTCTGCCTACTCTGTCCCTGCTCTCCCCAGGTCCCAGACCGTGACGCGGATTCCGGCTCCGCCCTGGAGGGCTCCTGCGCTTCGTGCTCTGCCTCCGGCTCCGCCCTGGAGGGCTTCTGCTCTGCCCCGGAGGGCTCCTGCTCCGCCTCCGGCTCTGCCCCGGAGGGCTCCTACTACGCCTCCGGCTCCGCCCTGGAGGGCTCCGGCGCCTCATGCCCTGCCTCCGGCTCCACCCTGGAGGGCTTCTGTGCCTCCTGCTCCGCTTCCAGCTGCACCCGGGTGGGCTCCTGCTCTGCCGGTCCTGTCTCAATCACCGGGTCCTCCGCAGGGACCTGGTCCTCCAGCCCTTGCCCTGTCTCGCTCCCGCCCCACCACTCCCATGGACTGTTGTTCTGTTGGAGCGTCTGGAAGCCGCTCTTTGGGGGGGGGCTATGTTACGAATCTAGTCGGTGAGCTGCAGACCGCTCACCACCAGACGTCGCTCTCGCCTTTTTGTCACGCACGGACTGTCACACTACACCCCGGACTACACTCCCCATCAGCCATTGCACTTCACCCCCGTCCAATCAGAGACAGTATAAATACCCCGGTCTTCCTGTCACTCTTCGCCGAGTATCGAATTGTGTTCATCATTCATACAAAGCGTTTTTCCTTGTTAGTCTGTGTCTAGTTTCCTTGTTTTTGTCCATTCGGAACTCTCGCCTGTCTGACCACTCTTTTGCCTAGCCCTTTACGGATTACGTTCGCCGCTGTATCGACCCTCGCCTGCTATATGGACTATTCTTCACCTTGCTGTCCAAATACCTGTTTGCCGTTGTTTGACCCTGCCTGCCTGACCATGTCTATGTCACGTCCCTTCAATAAAAGTATGCAGATGGATCCGCTCGTCTCTCGTCTCGTTCCCACTGTGACACTGACTTACTGACCTAATTACTAAATTACTGACCTAACTTATGTATATTTATATATACTGTGTTAAAATGAAATAAAATAAAAATTAAGAAAAATACTAATTAAGCAAATTTATCTTGGCAACATTGAAAATATATAATTTTTTTAATTGTAAAATATAAATATGCCATTCTTTTATAGGCTCACTGTCAATCAATTACTAATCCAACTTATTATAATACCGACTTACTGACCTAATTACTAAATTACTGACCTAACTTATGCATATTTATATATACTGTGTTATAAAACTCTTTACGGCATGTATATAGGCTATACATAACAAAAATACAAAAAAATAAAACATATGCACTGCAAAAAATTCTATGATCAGTAAGTCATGGCAACTCCTCAAAAGTTGCACAATTTTTAAATATTTGAAAAATAAAATATGAAATTGGTTGGTTTAATGTAATTTAATTTAAGATGAAAATTATAGTTAATTAAGTTAATTACATTTGGCAGCAACCAAACTTTAAGTTTTAAGCTGAAACAGCCAGAAATGTTTTTTGTTTACACACACACACGTATTTAAACTTTAATGAATCGTGTCAAATTTATAGCGTTCACGGACCACCCACAGTCTGCTGATGAACTCAAGTACACAAACACAAGCACATACTGGCACAAAGGGAGGGCAAACACGCAGGCCGCATGAATAAAAGATTTCCAGCTGTCTGTTGTAGCACTGAGCAGAAACAGAGCCAGAACAGCACACATCTTCTGTTTCCTGCACATGATGAGCAGGTGCAGACAGTCAGTATGCTGCTTACACACAAGCGGAGAGATGGCTCCCTGCAGAGGACGCCGGGAAGGTCTTCAGGTGCATGCTATTAGATTACAGACCAAAAGCAGACGGGATGCTGGGATATCGCAGCGGGAGAGCGGCACGCTCGTCTTCGCTCGCGCTGGCAAATCGCTTGGCTGCGGCTACTATCTGTGTCTTTTCTGAAACAGATCCAGGAGCGTCTAGTGTGAACGTGCGCGAGTCTCGCTCCAGATCCGACGTTTTGTTTCATCTTCATCTCTTTGATCTGCGTTTCTCTCCGGATTACAGACGTCTCGTGCTTCAGGGCGCCTACGAGAACTGACGTCGCTCTTCATCTGCATTATGACGACATGATTTTCAAGCAGGATGATGAAACGTGAAATGATGTTGAGGAAATGGATGGATTCTGACAGGTCACAAATTAGGAGATGATCAGATGATTCATGTTCATCATGTACAGTAGAGCGTGCGATGTGAACTTCACACAGCGCTATGATGATGTTAGCGATTGCTAAGGTTCAAAGTGACGTAATGACACCGTATGTGGACGCCTTTCTCCATCGACAGCTTTATGTCATTCCTTGACAACAATCACAGGGAGAATTACATGTCACATTCATCCAAGTAGATTAACAACTCTGACACTGAAAAATATGATGAAATGCTAGAGATAATGACATTCTGTAACTTTTTATTGCATTATTCCCATTTTATTTGATCCAGAGCTTTGTCGGCTTGATCTCCTTATTTTGGCCAATTGGGTTTGTTTGTTTGTTTATTTATTTATTTATTTGCATACTTGCTTGCTTGTTCTTTTGAGGTCTAGAAATTCTTTATAGCCTTCTAAATATTTCTATCAAAAAGCAAAAATGAATAAATACGATACACATTTAATTTATCCACAGCTTTGTCAGCTTGTTCTCCTCATTTTGGCCACTTTGGTTTTGGTTTTAATTGTGTGTGTAATTTTATTTAATTTATTTATTTAGCTTGCTCTTGTAAGGTCTAGAAATTCTTTATAGCTTTCTAAAAATTTCTATCAAAAAGCAAAAATTAATAAATAAATCCCATTGTTAAAAAGTACAAGTTTATTATTTTCCAGGTAAAATAATACATTTAAAATAATACAATTAAAAATGTATTTTATCCACAGCTTTGTCAGCTTGTTCTCCTTATTTTGGCCACTTAAATTAAATTAAATTAAAAAATTTTAAAAAATTAATATAGCCTTTACCTTCAAGAGTACAAGTTTTGTATTTTCCAGTTAAAATAATGCAATAAAAAGTTACACGTTTATTTTTTTCACAGTTTTTCAGCTTGTTCTCCTTACTTTGCCCACTTTGCTTTATGTTCATGTCTTTTTGCTTTTGTAAAGCCTAGCAATTCTTAGAGCTTTCTAAAATTACTATCAAAAAGCAAAAATAAATAAATAAAATGAATAAATAAATCATATACTTAATGAATACTTGTCTCATTTTTTAAGTTACAAGAATGCAATAAAAGTTACACATTTAATTTATCCACAGCTTTGTCAAATTGTTCAACTTATTTTGGACATTTTGGTTCATTTTCATGTTTCTTTGGTTTCATAAGGTCTATAAATTATTTATAACCTTTTGAAAAGTTTAATTCAACACATAAATAAAAATTAATTTATAAATCCTTAAATTATTAAAGTTATTACTTTAATTAGAAATTATAACAATATATTATACATGTATAGTATAACTTATTATTATCATTATTATTATTATTATTATTATTTAAGATTTACAGGATTAAATATAAAAAGACTTATTTCCTTAGATTGTATCTTGACATAGATTGTATATCTGTCTGGCAGATTTTATAATTTCTTTTAAGCACAAGCAAGTTAAAAATAGCTACATTCAAGATACAATCTATGTAAACAAGTCCTAATAACTTATTCTATATTGCTTTAGGGAAATATATCATTGCCCAGTCAAAAAACAACTACTTAATAACTCATTAAGTAGTTATTTTTGCAGTGTATTCATGTGCTTTATAATTTGTTTGCAATTTTGATTGCTTATAATATATCAAGGGTTTTGAGAATGATATAAACAAATGTAAAAAAAAAAAAAAAAAAAAAAAAAAAAAAAAAAACAAATATGTTCAATTAAGGTACTACTATGTACACTTTAGGTATTAACATGTACCTCTAAGAACACTTTAGCAGTAAACAAGGTAAAAATGACACTACCGGTGAGAGGTTTTGTAACTTTTTTCAGAGAGTATACCCACAAACCATCGCTAAAGGTTGAGTTCTGCTTTCTAGTTGAAGTGCAAGTTGCTGTTGCAACAAAATGAAGCATCAAAATGGAGTTAAAAGCACAGCCAGAAACAAGATGGCAAAGACTCAGAAGATCCAGGAGCATCTGGAACACACAGACCCCTGGTGTGGGTGATGCGACTCAAGTGTGTCTCCATCCACAACAACAACAACAACAACATCTCCAGGACTCATTCATCCAAGCAAGAGACTAAAAGACTTCAGATATAACTATGAAACATCAAACAACTCTTCATCCACAAATACTACACCACCCATCAAAGGCCTGAGGGGCAAAACCACATATGAAATGTCAATAAAACGTGGGCTTCACTAAACACATGTATTCAATCAGATTTTAAAAAATGTAGACACCAAACAGCTGCTTGTAGCCATTTACTTACATAGCATGGAAAAATACTATAAAAGTCAATGGGAACCGTCAACTGTTTGGTTACCAGCATTCTTCAGGATATCTTCTTTTGTGTTTAACAGGTTTGGAATCACATGAGGGTGAATAAATTATGCATATTATATTTATATTATATTGTTTATATTTCTACTGTTAATTCCACTGTATAATGCTAATTCTACATATTGCTTTAAGTCTGTCATTTTAATAATGTTGCATATTGTTGCATATTGGACCTATGCAATTCATAGTAATATTAAATCATTTCACTGTTTAATTTTTAAGCACATTTTATTTAATTTTGCATGTTAGGCAAAACTGGGTTTGACCCACATAGAGCCACCGCTCCAGGGTGCAAAGAGATCAACAGGATGCAATATTAAAGCCAACAAGCTTCTAGAACACAAAAAATAAAAAGAAAATGCCATAATTCCCCCAGCGTTTAATGCAGAATGATAAGTATGCATGCTCTGCATTCATAAATGAAAGCTGTACATTTCAAAGCATGGAGATCAGCACTACCATGCATGTTTAAAACAGCACGATCCAACTCGATAGACAGATAGACACAAAAACCAAAAAACAAACCATTTCTCAAGCTGGATAACCACTGTATGTAATCTTCAAGTTTTTATACTTTTTCAACTTGTTTAGGAAAATCAGTGACTATGCAAATGCTTCTTTGCTTCCACGAGCACGGCCATGCATCAAGACAATCAAATTAAGGGGCGGGTTCATAAAGACGAAGTGATAAAAATATTCTTTCATTATCTGGGAGCTGGTTCCCTCTGAGTCTGAATGGAAATAAAGGAGCGCTTGATTAGCCAGCGCGCCGTCGCCGCGACAGCTATGACATGTTCAGTAGTCCAGCGGACGCTAGATAATGACTTTCTCCTGACAGGCAACTTGTAGCTCAGCTATTAGTTTGCCTCTCAAAGTGCTTCCTAAATCAGGTACATAAGTGCTGTAAGATATGAGAAGTCTTATCTGTATTGGCCGCATACATTGCTGCTCGTTTCTTCACTTATTTTTCTTTCTTTCCCTCACAATGTGAAATACTCAGGTTAATCAAGTTTATTATGTTTTCTGAACCATGATTGTTCACAAGGTGACCTCAGGTCAATTCTAAACATTAACAGGGGAAGAAACATAAACGCAAACAATAAATTGCACTAATCCTGCATAACCCTATAACACATCTGTGTTATAATACTTATTATAACATGATATTAGGACAGCAAAATCAATAGACATATGAACTGTTAAAAGTAAGGAGAAAGCAGTGACATCAATGGTTGTGCAATCAATCAAACTATATGGTAAAAATTCATTTTGTAGAACAAAACTACATGTTAAAGAAAATTTACAACCAAAACTATAATAACAACATATAGGAAAACATACAATTCCACCACTGAATTAAAAAAAAAAAAAGAATTGAGACTTTTTTCAGAATTGTGAGATATAAACTCACAATTGCAAGTTATAAAGTCAGAACTGCGTGATTAAAACTCACTATTGCGACAAATAAACTTTTTTTCTCAAAAATTTGTGACTCGCAATTGCAAGTTATAAAGTCATAATTGCGTGTTAAAAACTCACTATTACGTAGTGTTGTCACAATACCAAAATTTTGACTTCGATACGACTAAAATATCACGATACTACTACTGAACTGATACTACGAGAAAAACATAGAACATGAAAAGTAATTGAATATTAGATTATCCAAATGGAGATTATAGTTATTTTATCTATTAAAACAAAACAATAAAATAATAATAATCACGTGCCAGTGCCTCTAGACAGGATTATGGTGAACAACTACCAAGCCCACAGGTATGCAGGGATCTTTGCTATATTGGTAAGTTAGCTTAAAGGATAAAGTCAAATCTGATATCATGATATCGTAACTTTATTTCACGACAACAATTTATATCATGCCATTGTCATTTTTTGTTATTTTATCTTTGTTATTAATAATAAGAACCTAGATGCAAGTAACAAACTAAAGGACTACTATAATAAAACAAAGACATAACTGAAACAAAGAGGGCCCTATGAAATCTGTTTTATTTTTTCACAAATTTCATTTACATTTTTAATTCTCTATTGTAATGGTTACATTATATATATATATATATATATATATATATATATATACACACACATACATTTATCAAAAAGCATGTATAATTAATTGACATCATGAAACTTGCAGAATTTAACAGCAATTTATTAAAAGTTTAACAAAAATGACAAAATGTTTTTAAGGCCCTATGAAATACAGTTTTGTTATTTTTCTCAAATTCAGTTTTGTTTGTGAATCTGTTTTCCATTAATTTTCTGGATTCTATTTTAATCTTTTCATTACATTTTAATAATCAACAGCATGTCTAATAAATTTATAAAGGATAATTAGATAAAGAATTAATTTATTATAGCCTATTTATTTATTTATTTATTTATTTTAGAAATACTGTGTTGTGTATTTACAATTTTCTGGTAAATATTTTTTTCTGGTAAATATTCCTTTAAAATTATTTTAATAATATTTTTATTAGTAGTAGTAGTCCTATCTTTACAATAAGTAATATATTAATATATTTCTGACTGTCAAGTTAAACCAAACTTTTATTTTGACGGGTTGCTGCGAAGACCTTTAGGGTCTTCATTATATGACCATAGTTTTCCGCAAAAGAAGTGGTAAAATGCTCATGAAGTGACTCTCAGAGCAGTTCTAGAGATCATGTTCATGTGTTCATGTACTCATATACTGAGGCGGCAGTGGCTGAAAACACTGCGAGCATTACGCATATGTGTGTAGTAAACAAAACTGCGTGTCTGCGCCATTCACTAACACAGACACGCAGAAATACGGCTCTTTTTAAAATGCATTCTTAAAGTACCGGTACTAGTAAAACGCAGAATCGTACCGTTTTTAAAAGCAGGGTATCCTATTACGACAAACTTTCTTCTCAAAATTGCGTGACTCACAATTGCTAGCTATAAAGTCAGAATCGCATAACATAACATATAGAAACAAACTTTTTCTCTAAATTGCATTTTTATATGTCGCAACTTTTTTCTGGTACTTGCAAGTTTATATCTCACAATTCTGACTTTACAACTTGCAATTTGTCAACGTGTCTCTCACAATTCTGAGAAAAAAAGGCAGAATTATGAGATGCAAACTTGCAGTTGCCAGAAAAAAAAGGAAGAAAAAAGCAATTACCTTATTTATTTAGCGGTGGAAATGGGATTCCATAAAAACAGGTTCACTACTAGACTTGTAAATTATTGGTTACCAAGAGCACAAAACCATCAAAAGTGAAAACTACTCATACTAAAAATGCTGTAAATCATGTTCTGCCCATTTATAAAGTTGTTTAATGTCATTTTAGTAATTTTGCATATTGTTGCACATTTAATTTAAGCCCATTTTATTTTAAATTAAAACATTTTAAGTAATTCTGAAGGCAATTTGTAATCATTTTGCATCTTGAATTCCTGAAACAAAACTGGTTTTGACCCAGCTAGAACTGCTGCTCCAGGGTACATGGAGATCAACGGGATACAATATTAAAGCAAACAAGCTTCTGGAATATCAAAATGCCATGATTTCCCAGGTTTTTATGCCTAATGATAAGTAAGCATGTGCTGTATTCATAATTAAAATCTGTACATTTCAACACTACCATACATGCTGAAAACAGTGATCCGTCTCAGTTACAAGAAAAAGCAAACACGTCCAACTGGAGTCTTTTGATCTTCAGATAAGCCACTATATATAGACAGCAATCTCTTGAGTAAACTCTGGTCTTGACAGAAACGGACCCTATTCCACTCCAAAACCCCTGCTGTGGGTTCAGGAGTTTGCACTGTTTATATAGTACATATACAAAGTCTATTCCTGGGATTTCAACCTCTTGAGAATATTGTGCTCTTGTAGTGCTGTGGGTCATTAATATTACACAGTACATCTACATGTGCCCATCACATATGTTTTAATATTCTGGACAAAGATGTGAAAAACAGTATCTATCTATCTATCTATCTATCTATCTATCTATCTATCTATCTATCTATCTATCTATCTATCTATCTATCTATCTATCTTTGGATTGACTGAATGTTGTCATGTTCCTGGTTGTTATTATACATAATTACTTATTAATAAATAAATAAATAAATAAATAAATAAATATATTCAACATTATACATTATTATACACAACAACATAATATAAAATCTTATAATAATGAAAATAAAAATACAATATTTATATTTTGTAAATGTAATAATATATTTTTTCATTTTAATTATATATTCATGTTCAATATAAAAATTGTACTTAATTATAATTTTTATATATATATATATATATATATATATATATATATAACATATAAAACGTATTTAGTACATAACATACATACATAATATATCGCTAAAATGTGTAAAAAAATTATATTTTGTAAATATGTCTAACACACATTTAATTGTAATTAATACATGAATATACATAACTGATATATTCATATTAATATAATATATAAAATGTGTAAACGTTTATTTTTTGTATATATTTCTATAAAACATGATACATTTAATTTAAATTAATATATGAATATATATGATTGATATTTTCATATTAACATAATATATAATTATAAATATAATCATTTAAATAAACAAACAAATAACTTCTATATTATACATTATTACAAAAAAACAACAAAATCTTATTATATATCAAAAATAAAAATACAACATTTTTATTTTGTATATTACTGTAAATGTAATGTAACATTTAATTTTATTTAATATATATATATATATAATTATTTCTATTCTTAACATATATATATATATACATATATACGCACACACACACACACAAAATACATTACATACATACGATTAATATATAATAAAAAATATATAAACATTTATATTTTATATATATATATTATATTTTTATAACACATATGATACATTTAATTAGAAAACATTATAATTTGATACATTATATATTATAAAATTTGAAATTATAATTAAATATAAATTAATTATAATTTCTAATTTTATATATATATATATATATATACATACACATACATACACATTTTAATTTTGTTTATATTATATTTTTATAACACATATGATAGATTTAATATTAATTAATCTAATAATATATATATATATATATATATATATATATATACATACACATACATACACATTTTAATTTTGTTTATATTATATTTTTATAACACATATGATAGGTTTAATATTAATTAATCTAATAATATATAGGATTTATATATTAATAATAATATAATATAGAAATCTAATCATTTAAATTATATCCTACTTTTTTAAATATTACTTACTCAGAAATCAGTAAAATTTGTATCAAAGTTTCAAAAGACCGAAAAAAAAGAAAAAAAGTTATCAAAAAAAAGAAACTTTAAATTGACCATGACATGACTAACTTCATCTTTTTATGACCATCCTGTTAATTTTCCTGCCATTATGCAAATAAGTTATACCGTAATTAAAGTTGAAGTGCCTGAGCTTGAGAATCATATTGGTAAGGTAGAGCAGGAATAGCCCTGCTATTATTTTTATCTATATATGTGAGATGGCATGCAGTCCTGCTGTCCGTTCTGACTTCATGCCCTCCGGCAAGATCAAATCCAGGCAGAGCAATCAGGAAGTGTTTCCGTCTGCCCATTGCTCTTACTGCTCTCTTATTCATGCAGGTGAGGCAGGACTCGTCCAGGAATACTAAAGCACGGAGCTACGGGCGCACGAGGAAATGATGCTCAAATGAAACCTGCTCAGAATGTCAAAAACTCTCTCTCGCTTTCATTAAGCATCTTCTGCTAATGTCCTGCTTACTGAGGCTTGGCAGTATACAAAGCGGTTTGGAAGTGATTCACTGAAACCAACCGTTTGAATGCAAGGGAATGAATCAAACGCGGACGATCTCGCAGGAGGAATCGAGGGCTGTAGAGTCATGCTCGAAGGCACAGTGATGACAGCTCACAGATTTAAACCCACGTGCTTTCAGTTAACAGCCTTGATCTTTAACCACTGGGCCACAGCACCTCGATGTCTGCTGTGGGAAATGAATGTAATGAGGGTCCTGACTCTCTCAGGGGGCGAATCAACACGACAAACACACAGAGCACTGACCAGGTGCTTAATTCAGTTAAGCTAAAGGTGTGTAGTGATAAACTCTATGTGTTAAGTGCCATTACATATCTAATATCACCAAAACTAAAGCTAAATTAAAGCAAAACTAAAGCTTAAAACCATAACAAAACATTTTTTTATTACTTAACTATTTTTAGTACTACGAAATATTTGTAAAAAACTTACATCACTTCATTTTTTTTAAATTATTTATTTTATTTCACATAGTTGCAAAGGCAATATTTTTAATTTCTGTTTAATTTAAGTACTAAAATAACTAAAACTAAAACTATATATATATATATATATATATATATAAATATATATATAAACATTATATAATATATAATGTAAACTGAAAATATAAAAATAAAATCTAATTTAAAATATTATATTTTTAAAGTCTAATTTTATTAATTGAAGTAAACTAAACATTAGCTGAAATCAAATATTTGTACAAATAATTTAATTTATTATTGATTTTTTTCATTTCAGCTAGCTGAAATATTTCTCATTTTTGTTTAGTTTAAGTACTAAAATAAATAATCCTTTTTAAATGAAATATTATTCATTATTCATAAGTATTCATTATACAAATAATGATTATTTATTATTTTAATTTTTTTTTCAGCTAGTTGCCAAGGCGATATTTCTCATTTACATTTAGTTTAAGCACTAAATAAATATATTTTTATAAAATATTTTTCAGTGATTTTTTAAAAATATTCATTATTCAATATTTTCATTATTGTATTATTCGTATTTTATTTCAGCTACCTGCCAAGGCATTATTTCTCATTTTCATTTAGTTTATGTTTATGTTTAGTTACTTTTTAGATCAAAAATTTTTAAAATGATTTTTAAAATGATTAATTATTAATTATTAATTATTCGTTTTATACTTTTTTATTGTATTATTTTTAAGTTTTTATTTTATTTCATAACTATTTTAGAACAAATGTTTTTAATAATATTTTAAAAATTATTAATTATTTGTTATTTTTTATTATTATTATTATTATTATTATTTTTATTTCAGAAAGTTGCTGAGGTAATATTTCTCATTTTCATTTAGTTTACATACTAAAATAAATAAATATTTTTAAATCAAATAGTTTGTAATATAATTAATTTATAATAATTTATAATAAATATTATTATTCATTTTTTTCATTATATTCATTATTTTATTATTTTTTAATTTTTTATTTTATTTCAGTTGCGTAGCCAAGGCAATATTTCTCATTTTTGTTTGAAGTACTAAAATAAATAAATATTTTTAGATCAAATATTTTTAAATAATATTTTAAAAGTTATTAAATATTCATTATTTGATTTGATTTCAGCTGGTTGCCAAGGCAATATTTCTAATATTCATTTATTTTAAGTAATAAAATATATAAATATTGTAAAATAAAATATTTTACAATAATATTAAAAAAAAAAAAAAAAAAATCATTATTATAATTATTTATTTATTTTTTTTAATTGCAACTAGTAGCCATGGCAATAATTCTTAATTTTGTTTAAAGTACTAAAATAAACTAAATAAACTGAAAATCTAAATTTTAAAAGAATATTTAAAATATTTGTATACAAAAATTTAAAAACCCACACAAAAAACTACTAAAAAAAAAAAACTAAAAAAGTTGCAATCAGTTTCTATAAGTTTGTCTATAAGTCTATAAGTTTGTGTCTCATGTCCTCGCGTCTAAACAAAAGATATTTGAAAAGTGTCCAGACTCAAGTCTTAAAGTTGGCATATTTCTCAAGCTCATCTGTTTCTCCTGCTTTGACTTCAGATTTTGTCTGTGAAATAATATCTAATTTCTTTAGTGTTGTCTGCAGAACGGACCGATGCGACACAAATTAAATGAGCTGTCAATTCGCAGCGGAATAAACGTCAATGTGCCAGACTTTATGCAAAATAATCAAACATGTGGCTTGCAAGACGACGTCTGATTTATAGACTGAAGCTGCAGCTCTGAATGATTTTGTGACAAACATTACCAAGCAGGTGATTAAATGAAAAAAATATATATTCAGGGCCTTGCAAACAACATTTGGGCCCCAGAAGCCCCAACCTAGACAGTCCATGTCCCAAATCAGCACCACAAGAAATACATGAACGAGAAACTGAGATCTGCACAAGCAAAACTGAAAGGAACTAAAACGAGTCCCTAGATCACATTTCATCCGAAGTGAAAAGTATAGCCGCTTTACTCACCGTCTGCTGGTGGCCGTCGTTTGCACCGTAGACGCTGAGTTTAATAAGTGTCTCGCTGTAGACGGGCCAATCAGGTGGGAAACTCACTCCAGTGAGGAACACGGGATCTCTCGTTCCCTGCAAAGAGGAAAAGAGACAGAGAGTCAACGGGTGAGGACGATGTCAACGTATAGCCATTTATTCACTTATTCAAGGCAGATGGGAAGAAAAAATAAGACGTCATGTTGAAGTCTGGAGCCCAAATCAGAGAAGGGTTGCACTAAACCAGGGGTTTGCAAACTGGAGTGCAAATAACTAGTGTACAAACAGAAAATGTAAAAAAAAATAAATAAATAAATAAAAAATAAATAAATATATATGTGACCCTGGAGCACAAAACCAGTCTTAAGTCGCTGGGTTATATTTGTAGCAATAGCCAAAAATACATTGTATGGGTCAAAATTATTGATTTTTCTTTTATGCCAAAAATCATTAGGAAATTAAGTAAAGATCATGTTCCATGAAGATATTTTGTAAAATTCCTACTGTAAATATATCAAAACTTAATTTTTGATTAGCAATATGCATTATTAGGAACTTCATTTGAAACAACTGTAAAGGCGATTTTCTCAATATTTTGATTTTTTTGCACCCTCGGATTCTGTATATTAAAATAGTTGTATCTCAGCCAAATATTGTTATATCCTAACAAACCATAGCTTATTTATTCAGCTTTCAGATGTTATATAAATCTCAATTTCAAAAAATTGACCCTTATGACTGGTTTTGTGGTCCAGGGTCACATAATATAAAATAAAATTTAATTCAAAGTTTTTGGCAATGTAAATTACCATTTAAAGACTTTGTAATGTTTTTACTTTTTTTATGTTTTTGGAAAAAAATAAAAAAAATAAAATGAAATGAAATGAAAAATGTTTGGTAATATAAATTAAAATGTAAAGATTTTGTAATATTTTTTAACTTTTTAAAAATGTTTCTGGAAAATAAAATAATAAAATAAAATAAATCATTCAAATGCTTGTTAATATAAATTACCATTTAAAGATTTTGTAATGTTTTTGAACTTATTTAACTTATTTTTTTAATATTTCTGGAAAACAAAATAAAACAAAAGATTTGGTAATACCATACCAACTACCATTTAAAGATTTCATAATGTTTTGGAATTTTTTTCAATGTTCTAACTTTTAAAAACATGTTTGAAATTAAAAAAAAAAAAATTACATAATGACATAAAATGACATAAAATGAAATGAAATAAAATAAAATAAAATAAAATATTTGGTAATATAAACTACCATTTAAAGATTTCGTAATGTTTTGGAATTTTTTTTTCAATATTTTTGGAAGATAAATAAAATAACATAAAATAAAAAACTTAAAATAATAAATGTAAACTAAACTAAACTAAACTAAACTAAAATAAAATAAAATTCTAAGATTTGGTAATATTAAAAATAAAAGCACCATTTAAAGATTTTGTAATTTTTTAGAACATTTTTGTTAATGTTTTTGAAATTTTTCTGAATGTCTCCTTTGCTCTTCAAGGCTGCATTTATTTGATCAAACATACAGTAAAAACAGTAATATTGTGAAATATTATTACAATTTCGAACAGCTGAATTTTCAGCATCATTACTCCAGTCTTCAGTGTCACATGATCCTTCAGAAATTATTCTAATATGCTGATTTGCTGCTCAAAAACGTCTGATTATTATCAATGTTGATTACTTTCATATGCTGCTTCATATTTTTGTGAAAACTGACTTTTTTCAGGATTATAGAAAGTTCAAAAGAACAGCGTTTATTTGATATAGAAATTATAATTTAGGAATTGCACTCTTTGCAAGGAAAATCTTCATATTTGAGGGTCTGTGGCATCAAAAAGTTCAAAAACTGCTGTTCTAAATGACCAAAATTTCCTTATTAGTTGGATAAACAACTAGTCAACAATTCAGCCTTACTGCCCTTTTAAACAGGGTTTAACCATGCAAAACGTCTAATAGCTAAAGCACAACATGCCAATTAAAGCAGTGCCTCTAAAAATAAACTCATTAGTCATTTGATGGACGACCAGTGAGCCATTAGTGACCCATCCCTAAATCCCAAAGGCTCATCTAAAAACACAGAGTTCGTTTAGCAGGGGCACTTCAGATGAACCCATACCACATCAAAAAGTGTCTGTTTATGGGAAGAAACCAGCCTGTTTCCCACGGCCGAATCCTCACGCACTTATCATAGTTCACTGATCCCAGAGCGGAAAACTCCCAGTCACGGCCGTGTTTACACGTCGGCATTTCCTCAGGTTATGCCCGGCGTTCTGGGGCGTCTCTGGAGCGGAGCCCCCTGAGACGGTGGGCGGGACAGATAGCGAGAAGCGATTGCTGGCCTGTGAGCTCAGTCACACACCTACAAGTCCAGAGACTCCAACAGCTCTCTCTTTCAGGGTAAAAAGCAGCCGGCTATTATTCAAGTCAGTGCTGGATCGATGCGGCCACAGTCTATCTGTTTCACATCTGCCTATTGGCTGAGCAGCCGGCGCTATCTGAGCGCAAGATCATATTGAGTCTAAATGCCTCCGGTTCTGCAAATGAACTGAGGAAACATATCCGGTTAAAGGGATAATTCACCCATAAATGAATATTATGTCATCATTTACGCAACCCCATGCCATTACAAACCTGAACGCTAAACTAAAGATTTTTTTTAACAATCTTCACTTTTTATTCAAGTTTACAATTACCACAGTCCAAAAAGCACCAAAAAGGCCATAACAGTATTCCGTTTTGAAGTCATACAACAGCTTTTTATGAAGAACAGACCCCATTATTCATTAAATATCCTCCCCTCTGCTGCAGCTTTCAAAATTTATTTTGCATTCTGCATATTTAATAAGGTGCATCAAAGATGCAGTGCAACATTTAAAACACAAAAATGAACAAAATTTGAAATCTTCAGTCGAGGTGAAGTGGGGGGGGGATCATACTTTGTTAAATCATAATTAAATATATAATTAAGAGATACTAAGTCGTAATAATTATGAGATGCACAGTAATTGTGATACTAAACCATAGTAATTACAAGATAAAAATGAAATTGAGATACGCAAGTCATAATTACAAGATTAAAAAATATATTTATGAGATACTAAGCCATAATAATTGAGATAAAAGATTACATTGAGATACTAAATCATAATTACAAGATTAAAAAATTATAATGAAATACTAAGCCATAATTATGAGATAAAAAATGAAATTGAGATGCTAAGTCATAATTAGAGATAGAAAAATTATAATGAGATACTAAGCCATAGTAATTATGAGAAAAATGAAACTGAGATACGTAAGTCATAATTACAAGATTAAAAATTATAATTATGAGATACTAAGCCATAATAATTATGATATGAAAAATGAAATTGAGATACTTAAGTCATAATTAGAGATTTAAAAAAAAGTTGTAATTATGAACAAAAAATTATAATGAGATACTAAGTCAATAATTATGAGATACAAAATTAAACTTAGATATTAAATCCTAATTATGAGATAAATATATATAATTATTAGATACTAAGCCATAATAATTATGCAATAAAAATATATATAATGAGATATTAAGCCATAATAATGAGATAAAAATATTATTATGAGACTACACCATAATAATGAGATTAAAAATTATAGAGATACTAAGTCATAATTATTAAACAAAAAAATACAATTATGAGATACTAAGTCATAATAATTATGAGATAAAAAATGAAATTGATATAATAATAATTATAAGAAAAAAATATGAGATTCTAAGTCATAATTATGAGATAAAAAACAAATTTGGGATACTAAGTCATAAATTATGAGATTAAAAATTATAATTATGAGATACTAAGTCATAATTGCAAGACAAAAATGGAAATCAAGATACTAAGTCATATATATGAGATAAAAAATTGATTGTCAATTATAATGTCAGGATTTCGACATGTAATAAATGTCTTTTTATTTTTTAAATATATTTTTAATTTTTTTTTCTTTTTAAATCTTTGTTTGACTTGTCAATTATGTTTTTGTCACAATTTTGACAATTCTCATAATAATCATTTTTACATTTTTTGTCAAATTGACATTTCATTACAATGTCAACTTGTCAATTATGATTTTTATGTCATCACTTCATCTCATAATATTAATAATTCAACCTCATAATTCCTTTAATTTAAACCCATAATCCATATTTATGACTATTTTAAGGTAATCTTAATTTAGATTTTTTTATCTCATAATTATGCCTTTATCCCAACTGGTCATAATTCTGAATTTTCATTGCAATTTGAAAATTATGTTGAAATTATGACATTAAGAGTCATAATTATGTGACAATGTTGATAGCCAAATCATAGCTTTTTTTTTTTCCTTTGGTGGTGAAATGGGGCTTCCATAGAATATAATGCATAGGTTGTATGGGACATTTGTGAAGTTTGACAGACATGGGTTACTATGAACTGTCGTTTTAGGCTGTAAAGA
Source organism: Labeo rohita (assembly GCF_022985175.1). Lineage (NCBI taxonomy): Eukaryota > Metazoa > Chordata > Actinopteri > Cypriniformes > Cyprinidae > Labeo > Labeo rohita. The sequence goes on from NC_066869.1 coordinate 15,670,906, forward strand.
TGCTTCAAAATGTTTTGTTCCAAAGAAAACAGAAAGACATAAAGGTTTGGACTATAAACAAACTCTTATTTTTGTGTGAACTATTCCCTAAAAGCTGGCTATGCAAGAAGCAGGCACATAGAGACATTAGTCAAGCTTTTTTTTTCCTCACAGACACACATCTCCCCAAGGGATCTCAGAGTCTTTTACAGGTTTGCATCATTCATCAGTTCAACAGGGTGAGATTGATTTTAGAAGGTGCTTAATTAAAAGAATCAGCAGGATGTATAGGCTAAAAGGCTTTCGCACTTTATCCTGCATACGACTATCCTAGTCACCAAACAGCACAAAAGAGAAGCATATAAATCTCGCCAAAGTTATGATCCAAGTTAACTCATTAAAAAGCATTGCAACATCACACTTACCTCACCCTCCATGCCTAAAAGTTCAGTTAGAGCCAAGATAAAGCAAGTGACCAGCACAAATCTGAACCCATACAAGCACAAGGTCAGTATCACTGGTGGTAATAAATCAGCGGAGCGATGCGGGGGAGCGCTGAAAACTCACTGCTGCAGTGTGGGTAATGGTCAGTCCTCAGGACTAATGGCCCCGTTTCAAAAAGCAGCGTTTATTTAGTGTGTGTGGTGAACGCGGGGCGGAGGGAGTCATTTAGATATGTCCCAAAGTGGCCAATTTGTTCCGTAATGCGCCGTCATGCTGGGCAAACTCAGACACGCTCATATTTTTACACTAACCGGACGTTCAATAGGAATGCGATACAAAAACAGACAGAATAAATTGCGGGTCGCCGCGATTTTGGCTAGAAATCAATGTGCGCATGAACGCACGTGCATCAATACCCAGCAAAGATGTTTTATAAAGAGACAGCGGCGTGACGTCAAATCTTACTTATGGACCTCCCTTGAGGCCAGACAGACATTTTTAGAGTGGGATTTTCCAGATTAAGAGGTTGAAAACACACAAACACATCTGCATCTCTCAGGGATGAAATTTAATTGTGGAATTATTAAACACTTTCAGAAATAAAAGTACAAAAGCTGTCACTGGGGCAGTATTTTTTCAAAAGGTACATGTTTGTACCTAAAGGGTTTTATTTTGGTATATATTAGTAAAAATTAATTACATATTAGTAGTATTAGTAGTATAGGGCCCTATGAAATCCGTTTTATTTTTACCGAAATTCCGTTTTATTTTTTTTTACAAATTCTGTTTTTTCCATATTCATTTTTCTGGATTCCGTTTTAATTTTTCTCACCTCCTTTTTAATGGTAAATTAAATTTCATTAATTACAGAGCATGTCTTATTAATTAAAATCATGAAACTTCAGTTTAATAAAGGTTTAACAAAAATGACATGTTTAGGGCCCTATGAAATGTTTTATTTTTTCTCACCATGTTTTATTGTTATCAAATTCTGTGTTTTAGCATGTCTAATTTTTTGAATACATACTTAATTTATTCAAATTTATTCTTAAAATAACCTTATGAAAGGTTTTTTACCCTCAGAAATTCTGTGTTGTGTATTTAAAATGTTCTGGTTATCAGATGAAGGCATAAAACATTAATTTAATTTATCTTTTAATTACTGAAAATTAAGCAAACTTTTTTTGGCAAATTTACTATTAAAATTAAAACATGGAAGAAATGTTGTGTGATCATACCCTAAAAAATAATGTTAGTTTCATTTTAGTAGTAGTAGTAGTAGTAGTAATAGTAGTAATAATTTCTTGCACAATGTCTTCAAGTTAAACCAGACTTTTATTTTGACGTGTTGCTTTGACGTCTACCTTTACATTTGTGTCTGTATATGATATGACGCTAGTTTTCCTAAAATGGAACGGTCAAATGCTAAAATCACTGCGAGCGTCACACGCTTCAGTGTGTGTGTTAGTAAACAAAACCGCTTGTGTGCTCCATTCATTAAAACAGAGACACGCAGAACATGCAGGATTCACATTTGAATGGTATTTTTGTGGCGTAATATTTACAGATACTAGTCCGTATTGCAGTTTGATTTAAGTGTAATGACCTGCTTTTGATTAATTAACTCAAACTTTGACAAATTCCGTGACATTCCGCATTATTCAGTAAATTCCATTTTTATGACTGGATTCCGCGATTCCGTCCGCGTTTTCCGCATCGCGGAAATCATAGGCCCTAGTAGTACTAGTATTAGTAATACATATTAGTACTTAAAGTGTACATATTAGAACCTAATAGGTAAATAACCAATCCTTTTACTAGATAAGACCCTTATTCCTCGGCTGGAATCGTTTAGAGCCCTTTGAAGCTGCATTTAAACTACAATTTGGAAGTTAAAACTCGGGGGCACCATTGAAGTCCACTATATTGAGAGAAATGCTGAAATTTTCCTCAAAAAACAATTTATTTACAACTGAAGAAAGAAAGTAAAATATCTGTACATTTTTGTTCGGCAAGTGAACTTCTCCTTTAACTAATGTTAACAAATGACACCTTATTGTGAAGTGTAGTATTCTTCTTTTTTTTTTTTTTTTTTTTTTTTTAAACATCCCTTATCAAATTCATTGGCCAATAAATCCTGTTTAAAATATAGAATTATTATTAGATTAACACTTTTTTAACAATCCAGTATAAAAAGTATAAAAATAGATTAATTTGAATGACACAGCATGAAATCACACCAGTCAGATTTAGTTTTCATATTAACTGAACCAGTCAGATTCAGATTAATTAACACTAACACACTGCCCTGCGTTCACTAACTGGCCTGTTCCCCAGTAGACTATTATACCAGACAGCATTGGTGGCCAGCATGGAGCGGCACAGTCCCACCGCAGACCCCAGCTGTGACTGAGCAAAACCTCCACTGGGAAACCCAGGACTTTGCTGGGGCAAACGGCTGCCTAAATGCCTGCAACATCTTTACACATCCACGCACACACATGCTTACATGAGATTACATGTGCATTAAGTCGAGAGACTGGGGAACAGCTGCAGTCTCATTTCAGACTACACCACCTGTCTATATTAAACAACAAAAGTGGGCCAGCTCTCTCCTCACAGCACGCAGCCCACACCTGCAGCTATTTCAGACAACTGCCATTCACAGGAATCCACAACAGACGTTCCCTATGCTCCACGAAACGCAGAAAGTAAATCTGGGAATCTCACTTCACGGTTTCTCCCGTTAGGGGAGCCTCTGTGATTTTCATCACCACTTCAAGATAATCGCATGCGATTATGAACTGCGTTTAAGAGACACGTCTCAGTGGAACAACTAATGTGTGCATGGTTACATTCAGTTAATTTCAATCCATTTGTCAATTGCTTAGCAAATTATATTGCATACCATTTCTTGCATAATGCTTCTAATTATGAATTTAAACAAGATATCTAAATCCCCGAAGCCAGACTTGCATAGTTCCGCCAAAAAAATTCTGATATTTAAAAATCAAAATGCAACTTACTCACATCTTAAGTCTTCAAAGATTTTTGAAGAAAAACTAGGTTCGATTAAGGCATTATTTTCAACAACATTTCTAGTATTTTTTGTCATTTTAGGAGCTTTTATAAAAAAATATTTATTTATTTATTTATTTATTTTGAACAGACATGGAAATTGTGAACTGCTGATGTATGCAAGAAAATGTAATATTTAATCCGCACCTCTCCATGTATGTTTCATGGAAAAATAAAATGTTTAAAATTATGGATGTATTTATGATTTCTATATTTAATTGCAATAGAAAAATAACACATTCAAAGCCTTTTTTAGGACAAATGTAGTCACTATGAACTGTTAACATATGCAAAAAAGCTTCATGAATATTTTAGAAAATATCCTTTTGTTTCATGAACAAGTAAATAATGACGATTTTCATTTTCAATTCAATTTTCACAAATATACATGAACAAATTACATTTAAATAATTTAATAACTGTCATCCCCCTTTTTTGAACATAGATGTGAAAGTTCAATGTCCAAACCAAAATTTGTATAATTCATGAACGCATCTAAATACAAACCTAAATTTGGTCTCTTATTTAAGGAGACAATTAGCAGATTATCAAGTGAAATCGTTTAAAAAAAAATGAAACTATAAAACTGTTATGTTTATATTTAATGTACTTAAAAAAAAATATATATATATATATATTTTATATATTTTACAAAATAGCTTTTAATCCAAAACTGCTGTAAAATTAAAATGTCTCCTGTTATAATGTCAGTTTTTTGAGGTGCACTCTTAAATTAACCTATTACTGTTCCTACATAATTTTTAACAAAGTAACAGTAGTAAAATATCTATTTAGGAGTCTTAGACCTTTCCAACGATATATAGTTTGTCATTATTAGATTTAATTGTAATATAGTGAAGACGTCCCGCTAGCAGGATGGTGACAGTTAAGGGGTTTAAGTATAAAAATTGATATATGAAAAGTATGCTAATTAATATATTTACATAACTTACAATTTACTTACAATAGTAGAACAGTTTTAAATTTTAAATTTATTTATAACTTCATATAAATGTACACGTACCCAACATCTCAGCCTCCAACAACATGAGCTCAAATCCATCTTTAGTCCAGAGTCTACAGTGTTTTCACAAACAGGTCAAAAGTGACTTCCCAGCATCCAGTCTGCTAGATTGCGAACACAGAAATTGACGCCAGTCATTGTGCGATCTATACGGTGAGCTTTAGTTATGTCGCAGAACTACAAACACACGCACGAAAACTAAATATTACTGCAGTCTGGGTGAGCTTCAATAGCGCAAACCTCATTCCTCCAGCAAATCTAATTTGGAGGGAAATAGACTTCTCTTTGTGCACTCATGTGGGGCCGAGAGTCCATGTGGAGGGAGAAAAAAAAGAGGCACAGACTGAGAGAGAGAAACAGAGAGATCAGTGTGCCACTGGAGGGTGTGTCTGGGTGTGAGATACGAGCACAGGGAACAGCCAGCTGTTGCCCTCAATAAAGAACTCAAGAGGACTGTCAGCACAAACATGCCAGCTTCCCACAATAAATAATGTGTGTGCATTTGTTTTAAAAACACAAATAGGCCTAGATAACTATGCAACTTTACAAAAAGCATGACTGCAACTTAAAAATGATTCTTCCAATGTTTTTCTTACTTCTATCCCAATGCAGAGACTCATTCAGCAGTGTAGACACAGTGACTCCGCTGCTGTGGTTGTTTAAACCTGACTAGCCTCACACAGCAAAACCAGCTCAACCAATAAGAGAAGTTTGGGGTGTGGCTATCTATTTTTCTGACCAATGACAAGGCAGAGAGCAATGTTTCCTTTTTTTTTAAACACTGCTTTAGTCATAGTCATATTGATGAAGAGGTCTTTAAAATTTCAAATTTGAATTTAAATTTGTTTTCTTAACCTTTAACCGCTTTTATGTGGGTGAAATTGATTCTATTAGTCAATCCGAAGAATATTTCAGTTGACAAGAAAGTGCAAAATGTAACAAAATATTCATATTTGTCACCGTGGACCACAAAACCAGTCGTAGGTATATGTGTAGCAATAGCCAGCAATACACTGTATGGGTCAAAATAATTGATTTTTCATTAGAATATTAAGATCGTGTATGAAGATATTTTGTAAATTTCCTACCATAAATAGATCAAAACGTAATTTTTAAAAAGTTTTTTTTTTTAAGATTGAGCACCAGGAAACTCCACCTGAGTCTCTTTGGTTTGGGATAGGATTCACAACGTGCATGAAAACAAGTGGTCGAAAATCACCAAAGAAAAATTGGTACTTATGACATACAATTAGCATTTTTGCATGCAGTAAACTGCTGACAAAGCAAACAAACCATGACTCAATCCAAAAGTACAATGTGAAAATGGACCTACAAGGCTCCTTCTTTCAACCAATCAGTCAAACCAAGCATGAAAACAACCTAAGACTCATTCAGTAATCTGCATGACTCATCACATGTTGAATTACAAAAAAAGAATGTCTTTCAGGAAACAGATCCCCACTTCCTGTAGCCTCAAGCTCAACAATTAAGCCAATGAGAACAGAAACAACCACATGATGCATGTTGCTGTTTTACCTCTACTACCTCGAAAATGAAAATTCTGTCATTGTTTACTTAAAAAGGCACTATAAAAGTGGTCCAGATGATCTATTTCAAGACATTTGAAGCTTTTCGACAGATTTAGCCTAGGTTTCACACAGAACTAAGTCGCCGAGTTTGGTGGCATTTTGGTCGCAAGACGTTAGAAACAATGAACTTAGAAATTAATTTAGATTACTTGTACATGGCACTATTTTTATGGTACTTTTTTGGGCAGATTTTTCAAACAAACATTGTGATACAACCAAAAGAGATAAATATACACACTACCAGTCAAACAGTAAGATTTTTAATGTTTTAAGTCTGCATTATTTTTGTTTAAGTAAAACAAAAACAGTAAAATTTTGAAATATTTTTACTATTTAAAATAACTGCTTTCTATTTTAATATATTTTAAAATGTAATGTTTTCCTGTGATTTCAAAGCTGAATTTTCAGCATCATTACTCCAATCACATGATCCTTCAAAAATCATTCTAATATTCTGATTTGCTGCTCAAAAAACATTTATTATTATTATTATTATTATTATTATTACGCTGAAAACAGCAGAATAGAATGTTTTTCAGGTTTCTTTGATGAATAGAACGTTCAGAAAAATAGCATTTATCTGAACTAGAAATCTTTTGTAACATTATAAATGTCTTTATCATAACTTTTGTTAAATTTAAAGCATTTTTGCTAAATAATAGTACTCATTTCGGGTTTGGTGGGCAGAAGAGACTTCTTTAAAAAACAATACAAATCTTACTGTTCAAAAAAGTTTTTCCCCCCATGATAAGTAAAATAACTTAAAAAAAATATATATATATACATATATATATATAATTTTATTTATTTATTTTTTTAAGTAAAATAACGGTTTAAAAAAAATACGATTACTTATTACTTTACAAAAAAGTTTAATACTCACTGCATAATCATGCTGTCGTGCCTTATCCAACACACCTGCAGTGACGGGTTCAGCTTCCTTCCCATGAACTCCGACACCTTTTATGCTGAAAGACAAGAGAGACAAGTTATAAACGTGAATGATAGAGTCCAGAAGCAACATGAATGCTTGATATAGGACATGTATAGGAAGAGGAAGTGGAGGGAATGAGAGAGAAAGCAGATAGAGATAAAAATCCTCTATTTTGTGAAAGAATAACAGAAAACAGTGCCAAATGAGGAAAAAACCCTTCAAATCTGAAGAGCCATTTGTTGGTATCCACAGGAAGTAGCTCAGGAGGAAACAGGAAGTCTGGTTGAGCGTCCTGAAAAATGGCATGGAACGGCTGTGAGAAGTGTGCGCTTTTTTCCCATTACGGTTGAATTTCTGTCAGCAAATGCTTTAGGGAGGCTTTCACCCTCCCGTTCCAGGTTTCCTATAGCAGGAAAAGCCGCTCGGCTCTGGAGCTATTCTTGAAGAGGGATTTCTCTTTCACTCCTTCCCTTCCTGCCTCCACCGTCTTCCTGTATAACAGCATCTCACCGCTCTGCGAATGCCTGCGGGATTAGGATCCGTATGAAGTTTATTAAAGCCGTGAAAAACAAGCTTCAGAAAGTACAAACCAGGCCGGGTTTGTAATCTAAAAGAGTTGGATGTGTTCTAACAAACACCAAAGTGATACACAGTGATTCAAGGTCGAAAACGAAGCCAAAACACAATAATAAAAAATGCATCAAAAGAACTGACCAGGAATGTCAAGGTTTGGTATTCCTGTCAAACACACCTGTACGATTTTCAATTCAGCTCAGGTTATTGACTGAAGCTACTGAAATAAACGCGCTACATACAAATGGAAATCGTGAGGAATCTAACAATTTTGTTTCTTAGCAATTCCACTGAAAATTCTTAGAACTTCTGTGAGAGAAATAATTGGTCGGAAAAACAAAAAACGCAATTGCATTGCCGAAAGATGAGTTTTTTGATCATTTTAAAACTATTCTTTTTAGATGCACCATATTCATTTTAAAATGTAACTAACTTAATAATGTTTTTTGAACTGATGAATAAAATATCACGCAATTGCAACACCTGTTAATTCAGGAAAACGGCACTTTTGCTTATGTGTGTCACGAGTCTGGTCCTGATCTTCGGTCCACTTGCCATTACACAGACTGCTGCACTTCACCCCGGACTACCTTTCCCATGCTCCACCTCACTCGCTGTGCTCACAGCTGCAGCCAATCACGAACAGCATAAATACGAGGCCCTTCACAATATTCTGGGCCAAGTATTGTACAGCGTTTAGCACTCATCTTGTGTTAGCTGCATTACGGAGCCCTTTCCTAGTTTCCATGTCTAGTTATTTCTTGTGATCTAGTTTTGTCATTTGTGTCTTGACCCTAGCATTGTTTGATTCTTCCCGTCGTGGATTTACCCTTTGTCTCGTCGTCACGGATTCTGTTCGCCCCTCATATGGACTCAAGCCTGCCTGTTTGTAAATACCCATTTTCCTCGCCCCTTGGATTACGTTTGCCGTTGATCGTGAAAAAAAGGTAAAATTATGTCAGACAATTTTAAAGTAAAGAGTTTTTTTTTGAGGTGACCTTTCCAACGTGATTGTGTAATGCATGAGGTCAAGCGTGTGCATCACAGAGCTTGTGCAAGATGAGCTTTTGTGGCTAAAAAGCATTTATTTATTTTTTTTGATGATCAATCGTTACACTCGATAAGACCCTTATTTCTCGGCTGGGATTGTGCAGAGTCTTTTGAAGCTGCATTGAAACTGCAATTTGGACCTTCAACCCGTTGATCCCCATTGAAGTCCACTATATGAGGACAATCCTGGAATGTTTCCTCAATTTTCTTCTTTTTAACGGAAGAAAGACATGAACATGTTGGATGACATGGGTGTGTGTCAATTATAAGGCAATTTTCATTCTGGAGTGAACGAATCCTTAAACTATATCATATCTTATGAATATAAAAACAAAAACCCACACATGGATATTTTTTTCTTTCTTTCTTCAGTTGAAATTATGAAAACATAGTTGAGATTCTCAAGTTTGTTTTCATGAAAACATCTACATACAAGGACAGAGAGTTACAGTACCTATTCAATCTCTCGAGACTTTGTGATCCTACCAACAATTTTTTTCTCATTTCAGCAGCAGTTGGCATGCTGGGAACAGAAGTAGGGATGTGTGATCTCAAACTCACAGATAGGAGCGTTGGATAACCTTGTAGGAGCTTGGAGATGTAGACGTCAAGAATGAGGACGTCAGTAAACTTTCTCAGCAGGTTGCGAGGCGGACGTTTTAACATCAAAGACCCTAGAGCCACGAGAGAAAAGCTGAATATCATCACTGCTAGTAATTCACACCTGATCTCCCTCGAGTGATACCAGCCACCATCCCTCTGCTTATCTTAACAAAAATCTAGGGAAACAACCATAAAAATTTTTTATTTTTATCAGCGGTTTACAAAAACTAAGAGTCACACAATAATTGACTCCGTCCTTCAGGGGGAAATAGCACTTTCATTTATGCCCCTTTACACAAGGTTTCATCAGATGCTGCCACTGCACACACATCCAAGACCAAAAAAAAAACAGACAGAATCATGTTGACATTAAGAGACACCTGCCTTGTGATCATTTGAGTGGCATTAAAAGTCTAAGCGATATATATAATTAATACATAAGAAATTAATATTGCACGATTATGTTCTTTCATGTTATGTTTGTTATGCTCATTTACAAATAATAAAAAATACATAATAAATAAATTATGCAAATTAATGTATGAATTAATATAAATAAATTGTAAATAAGTATTTTTTATTTATATTGTTAAATAATACATATACATACACACACATATAAATATTTTTATGTATATATACATATATATATATATTTATATATATATATATATTTACAATATTAATACATAAGATATTATTATTGCACAATTATGTTCTTTTAATGTTACATTTATGTTATGTTCAATTACAATTAATTTAAAAAATCCATGAATAAATGACATAAATATATATATAAATTAATACCTTTAATACATAAGATATTAAAATCGCACAATTATGTTATTATAAGTTGTTTATGTTATGCTTAATTACAAAAAAACACTGAATAATTATTTAAGCAATTATTTAAATTATTTCAATAAATTAGATATATAATTAGTTATATTTTGATATTTTTAGTTTAATTAGATAATATATATAATTAAAGAATTCTGTATAATTTAATTAAATAACAAATATAAATACTTGTATAAATGTATACATGTGCATAAATACAATAAACTAACAAAAAAATATGAGTTCAGTGAATTATCATTTAGTAAGAGCAGTATGACTTATTACATGGGGAATATATTTTATATTTAGAAAAACTGCATCGAGCAGGTTTGCACCCCAGAGCCTTACAAAACCATAATTCATTCTTGCTTTTCACAAGCACATGACAAAATTCTGTTTTCTCAAGTTTGTTTCGAGTTCATGTAACTGGAAAAGCAATAATGGGTGGTTTGCAGCTTTTAGTCCACATCTGTTAGTTTGAGTTCACCCCCATGGAAGCAAACTCATCTTTTAACAGATTTCCATTATAAAACTTTCTTTTAAATATTAATGACATTCTGCACTCAAGCGCATATGCCAATTCTCATCCAATCAAATGCCTTCTAGAATGAGAATGCCCCACCCCCTAAACCTCCTGCCTCTGACTAGCCAATCACAATTCACTGCCGAAAATTCCAACACATTAAATGGTTCCAAGAGGCCTTTAACAATAGCAAAACTTTATTTAAACGCAACCAGACTTGGCACTCCATTCTGTAAGCCACTCCATCAGTGCTTTCGCACCTGCGAGACTGTCGTGCCATCCCAACTACAGAACGTGATCTTCAATTAGCATAAGAATTCAGCGCTGTAATCCGAATAATATTAATCACGTCTGCCAATCCTCGCCGCTGCAATTATGCCGTGGTGTTTATTTAGTGTGACTGGAATACATCGAGCCATTAGCATAGCAGACGAGCGCGCTCTGTAATTAGTTTATGACAATGAGACGCCACAAACCTCGAAACAGATCAATTTGAGTAATGTGTAATGTCATTAAGAGGTTGCTATGAGAAACCCATATGCTTTTTAAAGCTAGGACTATTCATCATGGTAATTTCATCATTGTTTTAGTTCAGGTGATACTATTTGCATCTGGCCTCCACGCGGCACCTGTTTGACAATTAGCTCAAGAGCGTTAATTTAAACGGGAACTCGGGCTTAATGAGGAAAGCTGATGAGGTTCACGTTTGCCAGTTACATCATTGGGATCATCAATAATATTACGCACATGCACAAAATTAGATGGACTAGGTGGTCAAAACTGTGACATCCGATGCTCCAAACCAAGTTTGAAGAAACAAAACTGATCCGTATGGAGGGAAAATTTAGTGGTCATCTCATTAAAAAGTTGGCGGTAAGTAAAAAGCCCTTTGCCAAGACCTCTGGGCCGGTGTGTGTTTCTGGGCTGCATCTATTCAGACTTGGAAATGAAACGGATGAGCTTGTTAGCACAGATGAAAACATCCACTAATGAAGACTGGTCCAAAGGGAAACATTAGATGAATAAACCAGAAAAGCTTGCAGAACATGGTGGAATTGAGTCATCCATGTCAGATCTGTACTAGTTCTGCTTCAGGACCAAGATTTTAGACTAAATCAAGAAGTGACTCAACACTAGGACTGGGTATTGACACAGATTTCACAAATCGACTCAATTACGAATCACCAGCTCTTGATTTAATTGGATATCGATTTGTTTGGATATATATCAGGTACAGTACATGTCAATTTCTCCTAAGGAAAACAATCTCTCAACTAAAGCTGTAAACTATCCACCATCTTCAATGCTCATTAGCCGCTATGGGGAAATAATGAGAAGAATAACAACATGCAGTAAAACTGTTTGCATACAAACCAGTATGTTTATAATGAAGATAATACATTAAAATAATATGGTAAGACACCCTAATTTTGTACAGTTAAAAATAGCTGGATGCAGATGAGACCCAAAGCCACACCCATAAAACAAATGGCCAAACCCACTCTTACAGGGGGAAAAAAAGTGGATACAGGGAGTCAGTAGGTACTATAAAGAATCTTTTTTTTTTCTTAACCTTTTAGTTTTATCTTATTTAATGCATGTTTAAATAAATCTGTCATGAAATCAGACAGCCACAGTTTAAATACTTATATTTCAGCAACGTATTGGAATAGAAACATAATTGTCATTAGAAAGACTGATATAAAAAACACATAATTTTAACTTTTAAAGGTCAAAATTAACGAGTCTAAACTGAATTGCTATTTAAAGAGGTGCTATTATGGCTTTTTCACTTTTTGAATTTTAGTCAGTGTGTGGTGTGTATCTTTGGGCATAAAAAATATCACAAAGTTACATACAGTTACAAATCTCAAAATCCACTCCAAAGGGAGATATTTTGTTTTTAAAAAAATCTCTTTTCAAGAACTACAACGAACGGCTCCTTTGGACTATAGCGTTTGTTTTCCGCATGCAATGATGTCACAAAGCGGACCATTAGTATACCATTAAAATAAATCCCGCCTATGGAAATTCAAATTGTTAGGGGTTGTGCAGGGACGAGGTGGGGGATTAGCCAAACCTTAGCGATGCAGCGCGGAGAACCGCTTCAACGAGCCGCAGCGCAGCGGTTATCAACACAAGCATAGACTAAAGTGGCCGCTTCAGAGCAGTAACGCGCTGCAGACGTGTGCAGTACAGGAGGTCGAAACACATGCCGAAGTCACGATCTACTCCGGTTGCCAAGTAACGCGCCACAGACGTGTGCAGTGTGTGGTAAGAGATTTATTCATCATACAGTGTAGACAGCTTCACTTATAACGTGACTGTTTTTTTAAAATGCATACACTTGCACTAGAATAGGCTAGGCTGATTAGTGATGATGTTTTTTGATAATGTTAGGCTGCTTTTAGCCTTATGCTGGAGCTGGTTTCAGGCAATGAAAATATGTAAAATAATTAAATAAATTAATAATATCATGTATCTGCGATCTCACAGGCTGAGGATGGGACTCAACACTACTGTAGCAAATTATTTACTCAGCCTCCATGCATCCTAGGTGTATATGACTTCCTTCTTTCAGACGAATGCGATTGGAGTCTAATAAAGTGCATCCATTAGGGATGTGACGAGATCTCGTGGCACAAGATCTCGCGAGATCTGATGTGTCTCGCGAGACCAGTCGGATCTCGCGAGATCTCATGACAGTATCGTCCCACAACATTTCGCCATGTTTACATTGCATTGCACTATTAATCCTTAAAATATTGAGGTGTTGATTCAAACACCCACGCGATCTTATTCCTAAATGACAACGAGTTATCTATGTCTATTAGGACTGTTTCACATCGCGAGCGTCAGTGGAGCGTGAGAAGCAGGTTTTGTCGCTGCCCATATTAATGAATCAGAAGGTCGGGGTAAATGTGAACGCAGAAAGGGCAACACAAACAGTCTTTTCAACCACATTATAATCATTATTTCTGTGTTACAGATATTTAAATAATAGAAGTACTGGGATAAAAGTTTATAGTTTGGGTATAAACACTTATTGTCTATTAGTGATGGGAAGTTTGGATCATTTTACCGACTCGGTCCTTTGAGTCTCGTTCAGTAAAATGAACGAATCTTTTTTCGAGTCATTTCGTTCATTTCGTTCATTTTAGCAAAATATAATTAAAATGTTACGTTTTACCTCCCTAACACATCTACTGCTTACACAAACTTGATCACACTACAAACAAAACAAAACTACAATGCTATAAGAAACAAAAAATTAATTCATTGTTTACCTGGGTCTTTAGTCTATGATTCGCTCACCTCGCCTCTTATCTGACAAGTTTTCGGGTTTGAGTCGTTCATTCATCACGTGACATCCCCGTAATGTTAACCTATGCAGCCTGAGCCGGAAAGAGAATTGATTAGTTCATCTTTTGAGTCTTCAGTTTTGAGTCGTTCGTTCATCACGTGACATCCCCGTAATGTTAACCTATGCAGCCTGAGCCGGAAAGAGAATTGATTAGTTCATCTTTTGAGTCTTCGGGTTTGAGTCGTTCGTTCATCACGTGACATCCCCGTAATGTTAACCTATGCAGTCTGAGCTGGAAGGAGAATTGATTAGCTCATCTTATGAGTCTTCGGGTTTGAGTCGTTCGTTCATCACGTGACAGCCCCATAAGGTGAACGAACGACTCTAAAACAGGTGAACTAATTCCAGTACAGAACCTAATAGGATGTTGCGCATGCGCGAATGAACAAATCACTCCCCGAGGCGACTCGTTCGTCCTGAGTCACGTTAAAGGTTCGTTCAAAATGAACGAATCGTTCAAGAACGACCCATCACTATTGTCTATAGTTGCGATCAAAACGAAAGTATTTTAACACGTGTATCTATTGTAACGCTTCTCCTCTTCCGCCAGGAGGTGGCGACAACTGCCCGTTTAAAAAAAAAGTATGTCATTGAATCATTCATTCAGGAGATTTCAATAGTCAAACAAGTCTTAATGAAGTGAGACACTCTCCTTTATTGTTTTTTTTTTTTTTTAAATGAATATATGTTTTTAAAAGACTTAAGCAATGAACAGTTTGTCAGAACCACTAGTAAATTGTTATTTTGTTTAGTTTTCTAATCTTTTTTCTCCAGAATCGTGAGAGAATCGTAATCTCCCATTTATAAAAAACAACTAGGATTCTCAATTTATCCAGAATCTTGAAGCTCTTGTTTAAATGTTGTTTATTACTGCATATTATTCATTAAAATTGAAGTTTAATTTCATAAAGTTCAAAATGCACCTTAATTTTTTTGCATTTTTGTTTTTCAGTTGAATAAAAGACTATTTTCCCAATATATTTCATCATTGAGGATTTCTTAAGAAAAGTTTAAAAATCTCGTCTCATCTCGTTCTCGTGAACCCAATCTCGTGTCTCGTCTCGTCTCGTGGGATTAGTGTCTCGTCACATCCATCCATAATAAAAAGTGCCTCGCACCGCTCCCGAGGGTCTCCTGTAGCAAATCGATCATATTTGTAAGAAAAATATCCATATTTAAAACATAAGATTTACTATTAATCCAGCTTGCACTAACTGCTTTGACAAGGGGCGTGGTATTGTAATAATGTAAATTATGTGAAAAATAACATAGCACCAAGCATTAGAGCATGTTCTAGTACAACCCCAAAACAAAATCAAGACTTTGAAAAAGAGCATAACAGGACCCCTTTAAAGAGCAGGTCATATGGGTTTTCGAAAAATATCTTTTTTGGAGTTTGCAACGTATCTATCCTTCAATGTAAACTGACTGCAAAGTTGTTAATCAAAACAATGCATGATAAATAAAGATATTGTCTCTCAAATGAAAAAAAGTCGACTCTAAGCCGCCTTAACGAGTTGTCATATTTTCAAATCTACTGCCTGTTACCGATATACATCACTAGGTAGCATATTAGAATTTTTCCAGCCTGCCTGCATAATATGAACACTCTGACCTGCCCACAAACACTTCCGCTAGTTAGCGTGTTTACATCATGTCGAGACGACGCTGTGTTCCATGATACCACAGCAATACAATTCTAACCTTTTGTTGTGTGCTCGTCATTTTACGGAAGACTGCTTCTCTAATTTTGGCGAGTTCAACGCAGGATTCGCTAAATGCTTGTTCATGAAAGATAAGTCTGTACCATTTTTATTTGGACCAACAAGCGTCTCTGAACCACAAACTGTAAGTATGATTAATACGTTATGTGTACATTTTCAATTGAGTGCCCAAAATATCAAGTTTTTTGTGCTAATGTGTGATGCATGCCTAGTGTTTAGGTTTCTAGGTAAAGTATGATATTAATGTCTCACTGAAACAGTTAGATAATTGATAGTTGATAATTCACTGTGATCCGACTATTTCCTGTGTTAATGTGTCGATCAATGTAGGTCGTTGTTCTAATTACTTTGTTTAATAATAAAGAACATAGACATATTTTGGTTTACAAACTGTATTGTTTCATCACTTTAGCACTCTGCTAACGTATGCACCATTACTGTTTTGTGAAGTGTTTATAGTTTAGCAGCTAAACTTTAGCTGTGGGCACGATTTGCTTGCATTGCATACGGAAAGACCAGACTTGGCCAGCTGACCAATCAGAGCAGAGTATGGAACAGACGGGTTTGCAGACCTTAAGTTCAGAGTCAGTGTTGCCAAGTTTTTTTCCATGGAATTGGGCTACTTAACGCCGTTGCTGCAGGTTGTTTTTTATGTCTGCGGCTTGAAGCGACCCCAAAAACCTGATATTTATCCCCTGGAATGCGAATTAGGAACCCTGCCAAAAAAACACACATTTTACCCCTACAAACGCAGTCTCCCTTGAAATGTGATTGGGCTAGTTTTGGCCTACTTTAGAGTCGCAATTGGGCGGGTTTTGATGTGAAAAACTGACAACCCTGCTCAGAACGTCATCAAACAAAACGTTTCGAAATCATTGCACAATTATTTTAATATTAAATATATAATCTGAGAAAATTACAATGTTTTCTGACCTTAGATGCATTTAAACCTGTTGTAGGGGACAATATTAGGACATTTTAAAATACCATATGACCTGCTTTTTAAGATATGATGATAAACAACAAATAAACAGCTGTGTACAAACATTTAAATTTCACACAGTGTGAGTTTTTATAACTTTTTAATGATTATGTTTCTATTTCAGTTTTTTTGGTAAAACAGGACATAAAACAAACGCTGTCTGTTTTCACTACAGATTTGCTAGTCAAACATGCATTAGCTAATCATGTAGTAAGTAATCAAAAAACTAACCGGTTAAAAAATGTAATGAATATGTAATATACTGCATATTTTAGCAAAATACTCCTCTCTAGAGTTTTTTTTATCTGACTAAATGTACAGCGACAATAGCGATATTTCAACGACATTTTATGCGAGCAGATAAGGTCTATTGTCAAAAGCAGATATGAATGAAGCACTACTCACACAGAAGTCATCCCAAAAACAGCTTTCTGGTAGTAAGGTAACTCTGAACATCAGCGAAATGTTGGGTACTTTTAACAGCTTCAAGACAAACTCCCAAATTACTGGATTTTGTACACGAAATTTCACCAAGCAACGGTAAATGTGACCGCGCTTCAACGAGCTTTGGACACTGAATGGCTTTTCTGAGGTAAATGTGACGTTACACGACATATTGTTTACAAGTTGTTTTACTGCCGTTTTTCTGCAGTTGAGAACACTGAAGGCGATTCCATGAGACGTGATATATTTTAGTATGTTGCACAGTTTCTTTCAACTTACCTTTTGACGTAAATCCGTGAAGCGGAAGACAAGGGCCGTTTCTCAATACCAAGTACGCAAAGTTCGGACTTGCGTCCTTTGTAGTTCGGACTTGGTAGTTTGACTTGGGAGTACGAACTCCCGAGGACGGGAGGTCGCAAGTGGTGTAATTCTGCAAATGGAACAGCAGCGTACTTGATAACGTCTGTCAGCTCGCCTTTTCTACTCCGGTTATCTTCACTGTATGTATTTACTATAAGACGAAATATGATAAGTTTTCATTTAACCATATTAATAGCTGCAAAAATGTAGTTCAGGGAATGTACAACATTACAGTGAAACGAAATATTATATCAAACAGCATTGCCTCTTTTCTGTTTCATCTAAACATATTAATAGCCACAAAAATGTGGTTCACGCAACGCTTACACGCATTACAATAAAACGAAGTGATATCAAACACCACTGCCTCTTTGTTTTCTTCAAAATATAAACCGCTACCCTCTTTTCGTACTCATTAAAAAAAAAAAAAAAACATATTAATGATTAGACAATATGTGCACTGTGTATAATACATCTTTACTTTATATATAATAAAATGAAACATGACAAGCACAACTCTGCCTTTTTTGTTAAATGTCAGTTTTAATGAACAATATTAGCCATTATAAAAGTGTAGGTATAACGAATAAGAGACGTATGTAATCGGAAATTAAGACAAAAACAAACAATTCAGTCAAATGCATGCTAAAAAGTCAGCCTTGAATTACGATTGATAAATAATTGATGAAGCATAACTTGGTCCTCAGGCAAAACGATATGCCCTGGAATATATAATAGATTCACGAGACCAAAAATTAACTGTTAGATTTACCCAAAACGAATTATACCTCTTGATTAACCACTACAGAGACGTGAGGACCAGCGGCAAACGTCAGAAGGACTAGCCGTGGTGAGGCTCTCTCTGCGGGATACATGAGCACTGAGCACCGGGTGTTCGCCTGGAACTCACATCTCCGAAATCGGCGAAACAAATTTTCAAAAAGGCGCGGTCTTTGTAAATAAACCGCAGATTTGAGTTTTAAACAACGACATTCTCGCCTGAAATACTCTTAAAACTTCATTTCATGACACAATAACGGTAATATTTTTAAAATTATGCGGGTTTTCGGCTCCGCCATTAACGCTCGCTGATTGGTGCGAAATGCATTCTGGGATACATGGCTGCTTCAAGTTCGCACAAGTCTCCTCTTGATGCATCCTTGATAAAAGGGGCGGAGCAAGAACACATCCGGGGATTTGAACTGTACTTGGCTAGATGTGAACTTTAAATTGGAACAGTACTTGGGCGACGACTGATGACGTTTCACAAGTCCGCAAGAACACAAGTACAGACAAGAACGCATATTGAGAAACGGCCAAGATCTGTTCACGTGCAGCTTCAACTGAGGCGGTCTGTCCGTTACAAAACATGAAAGAGCGCCAAAACGGCATTTATACCATAAGATAAAAATTTTTATTTTATTTTTTTCTGTGTAAAACATATTTTTAAAAATATGCTAAATGTGTTTCAAACTGTTGAGGCTGAATAAAATATATTTTATAACTAAAAAAAATTAAAATTAAAAATTTGTTAAAAAATTATTTAAAAAAAAAAAAATAATTAAACCTTCATGTACACAAATTTATTTCAAAATGTATTTCAGGGGCAAGAAAATATATTTCCAATCTTACAGTAACCTACATTTAGGCTAAATAGATAGATAGATAGATAGATAGATAGATATGGTTTTTAATGGCCAAAAATACATAGAAAATATATTTACATAATATTTTGAAACATCTTTTACATTTTCTGTATATTTTAAAATATATGCAGTCCAATGTTTATTCAACATTTCTCACATTATCACAGTTTATTCATTATAGTTTAGAAAATGGTAATAAAATATGACAACTCAAGAGTTAAACTGTGTCAGAACAAATTGATCATGAGAATGTCAGATAACTTTGATAAAAGGATATGTAATGGATTACAATCAACCAAAAATTCGGACAACTGTTAGTATGACAATGTTTACACAACTATCAGTACTTTATTGACCAATTACCAAGTAATCATTAATTTTGTTCAGTCTGTGGTATAAAGAAAGCGATTAAAGAAACAACACTTAAGCAAAACATGGTCAGGTCAAAGTGTCTGAATAATTTTTGGCCCCAAATTTAATCAATTTTACTGGTAGTACACTGTATGAAGAATTTTTGGGTATAATATATCATGCTTTACTTTATTTTGCTATTGCACTTACATAAAATAACTATAGTGTCTGCACCCACTAGTAAAAAATGTCAAAAATTATATCTGGTGTCTAATTTTTGGTTTGACTGTATAACAGAATATTGAAAATATATACTTTGTTTTTACCGTACGGGATTGTTTGACAGAATTTTGATTCATATCAAAGTAACAAAGCACAAAGCTTATTATGATTATTGGACAACAAATAATGTTTAGTAGTGTTTTGTTCATGCATCAACAGAAAATATCATTGACTGTATATTCATTGATATTGTTAACCCAGCCTATAGGACAACATTGAATTAGATGGTATTACATGGTTTTTGAGGATGAATGCATGTCCATCTAATTTTGGTGCGTTTCTATCAAAATATAGTATGGAACATACAACCTTTGACTTCAAAGCAAAAGATACGGGAAGTGTTTCACCTTCCTTTCAAAAGACTTTGAAAACACAAGTGCTGTTAAATCAAGTGGTACACAGAGGCACTGACCTTGCTAAAATGTTAATTATGAGAAAATTACAATGGTGGAGACGAGGGAATCTTTATGCACAGCTTTCTGAACTCAGTCCTTAATCAGGTGTTCCCGCAAGCCACACGAGGCACATCTGCGCTTTAAAATCCAGTTTGGGGGGGTTTCAGGTTGAAGGGGTTTTACTGTCTCGTAATTGCACAGCTTTTGATTGCAAATAGGTGTAAAATTATATGTTTACCTTAATTGCTTGTTGACTGTCCAGTCCCCCTGATAAAACTCACTGTGCACTCAGTGGGATGTTAAGCCTGGATTGTTTCCGTCCTTTACGAGCGTTTCTGATCACTTCATACGTTATGATCCCAGTGAGAGTAAAAGAGGTAAAATCTCAAGGAAACACTGGAGCATCAACAGTATTTTATGTCAGACTCCCTGATGTACATCTTCAGACTTTGAAGATGTTTTGCTTAAAAAAACAAAAAGTGTGCAACTAATCAGCTGTTGGACTAGCATGTCACACAAAACTGTAGATTTGTCAGAAAAAAACACTGTACAACAGCTTGTCTCTGGGGCAGAGCCATCAAAGGTGCATCTTTGTATTTTATCCACTCTCAGACAGTAGTGCCTTGAGGTACTAAATTGTCTAAATGTGTCTCAGTTATACAGTGTGTATCCAGCTTAACTTATTAAGAAAACATAGAACTTATAATAGGAGTACATGCAATAAAAATACAGTGACTCTTTGTCTACAAATTTGAGACTAATGCTGAAAACGCATAATAAAATTAGTCTAAATTCTTGTGGCTTGAGCTGTGGCAATAGCAGAATACATTCAGATCTCAATGAATTCATTTTCTGGATTTAAAAAAAAAAAACTATAGGTAAAATCATCATCCAAATATGTAAGTTAACCATTTTTTAAATTACAAAGAGTATGTTTCTAAAACAGGGTTTCTAACGAATTTTAAATGAATTTTAAAGACTAAGTAAGAAAGTGAATAAATACATAGATGACATTAAATGGAACATAGTATTTCAATATGATCACTTAATGTATATTGTGCATACTTTATTATCTATATTGTATTAGCAAAGTTGTATTTGAAAATACAACTGACAGATCAAAATTACTTTTTAATGATTTAATTAAAATGAAGCTTGAATAGCTCTTTTTCCAACCACTAGAATATAGAAATAACTTTTACTGTAAATTATGACCACACTGCACAAAAGTGATGTTCTTCCTCTGTATTTTTGTCTTGTTTTCAAGTGCAAATGTCTAAGGATTCTTTAATCGAGATGCATTTATTTGAGAATTTATGAGAAACTGATCAAAAAGAATGGTTTATGATTAAAAAAAGAACAAATATTTACCAGTGGGCTGAGAAAAATCAATCAAATTCAAAGGGAAAACAAGTTTTCACACCCCATTGATAGATGATTGTTTGTGTTTTAAGCATAAACTCACTTCGATTTTTCAGAAAACAAGACTTCATAAGGTCAGTTTGCATCCCAAATAAATGTATCTTGATTTAAGGATGTTTACATATTTGTATTGTAAAAATACTGAGATAAAAAGCGCTGCTTGAAAGTTTGTGAACCCTTTAGAATTTTCTACAATTTTGCATTAAAAAAAGTCCTGAAAGTTGACAAAAAGAACCCAATCAAACAAATGAGACCAAAAATATACTTTGTCATTTATTTATTGAGAAACATGATCCAGTGTTATATATTTGCGACTTGCAAAAGTATGTGAATCTTTGCTTTCAGTATCTGCACTCATAAAAATGATTCTTCAACACTGTTTAGATTATTTTAAAAAATCCTTTTCATTTAACACCATTGTGTTAGGTTTCCCATTTATATAATTGCATTGTGTTAAACTGCTTGAAACAGTTGCATTTTGGTACAACTCAATATTTTCATTTTGAAAGAACATGTTTCAGTTAAATAGGCCCCTTCCCATCATGCTTTGCATGCTTTGTACAAAGAGAGTAAATGATGAAATAAAATGTTATTTTATGCATTTTTTAATTAAGATTATACAATTGGGAGACTTGTTAATGTTTAATGTTCTTTAATGTTTGTATTTAAAACAGTTTATGGAGAGTTAATGTTTTGGCGGGTTACCACTGTGGTAAAGTGTAGAGCATGAGCTTGGGTTGAGGACCTGCTAACATAAGTTAAAATTGTCTTAATAATAAAATAAACAACTATTTTGGGTATACTATGGACAGCCATCTTATGGCTAATGCCTAAGAAGTTGGTAAATGCCTGAAGTCAAGTACATCGAATGTATAATTTTTTGAGTGTAGAAGGATTTCTGCCTAGTTATTTGTTTTCCAGTTAAATGTTTTAGTTTGAGCATAAAATAATGACTTCATAAATGTATGAGTTTCATTTAAACTATATTTGATCAAACTGAGTTAGCCCAACTCAATTACATTTCATTGCATGAATTTAATTGTTATGAGTTTGGGTTACACATATTTATTGGATGGAAATCCTGCCCTTAATTAAATTGAGTTCATCCAATGAATTCTTTTTTTTGAGTGTGGTGTGACCCCTTTTTGAAGCAATAACTACAGGTAATGTATTTTGTAACTGCTGATCAGTCCTGCACAACGATTTGTAGGAATTTTAGCCCATTCTTTAGTACAGAAACACTTTAACCCTGTGATATTGGTGGGTTTGCTTCTATGAACTGCTTGTTTCAGGTCCTTCCACAACATTTCAATTGGATTAAGGTCCGGACTTTGACTCAGGCATTCCACATCATTAACCTTTTTCTTCTTTAACCAGTTTTTGGTATAATGACTTGTGTGCTTGTGGTCGTTGTCTTGCTGCATGACCCACTTCTTCTAAGATTTAGTTCTCATGACATTTTCCTTTTGCTGGTATAATTCAGAATTTATTGTTCTATCAATGATAGCAAACCATTCTGGCCAAGATGCAGCAAAGTAAGCCCAAACCATGATACTACCACCACCATGTTTTACAGATGGAATGAAGTGTTTTTCTTTTTCCAAACATAACACTTCTCATTTAAACCCAAAACCCAACATTTCTCCAATAGTCCTCTGACTTGTCCATATGATCTTTAGCAAACTGCAGACCGACAGCAGTGTTTTGTTTTGTTTTTTGGAGAGTTGTGGTTTTCTCCTTGCAACTCTGCCATTCATACCATGGTTGTTCATTGTTCTCCTGATGATGGACTCATGAACATTAATATTAACCAATGTGAGAAAGGCCTTTATGTGCTTAAAACTTACCCTGAGTTTCTTTGCAACCTTGCAGACTATTA
This sequence comes from Labeo rohita, assembly GCF_022985175.1. NCBI lineage: Eukaryota > Metazoa > Chordata > Actinopteri > Cypriniformes > Cyprinidae > Labeo > Labeo rohita. The sequence goes on from NC_066869.1 coordinate 15,694,392, forward strand.
CAAGTCTTGCTTTGGAGTGATTTTTGTTGGTCGACCACTCCTAGGGAGGGTAATAGTGGTCTTGGATTTTCTTCCATTTGTAAACAATCTGTCTGACTGTGGATTTGTGGAGTCCAAACTCTTTAGAGATGGTTTTGTAACCTTTTCTAGCCGGATGAGCAACAACAACTCTTTTTCTGAGGTTCTCAGAGATCTGCTTTGTTCATGCCATGATTTGCTTCCACAAACACGATCAGACTTTGATAGATTCCTTTTCTTTAATTAAAACAGGGCATACACAGGCACCTGATAGTCATCCTATTGATTGATAACACATCTGAACAAATGGACTCTAATTTAACCTTAAAATTAACTTCTAATCCTAGAGATTCACATACTTTTGTAACTCACACTGGACCATTTTTCTCAAAAAAAAAAAAAAGACAAAAACTATATAATTTTCATCTCATTTGTTCTTTTTGTCAACTTTAAGGACTTGAAAATCTGATGAACTTTTGGTCATATTTAGGCAGAAATGTAACAAATTCGAAAGGGTTCACAAACTTCTAGGCAGCACTGTATATATTTGATTTGATTTGATTTTTCTCTTTTTGTGCATGCAACATTTAATGCCATGACCAACTGTATCAATTTAGGATTTTCTGCTGTGATTTAAGACTTAATTTGTGGAAGGAACCCTATAAAATGAGAAATCTAACCCCAATTCACTTTTAATTCACTTAATTTCCTCAAAATTCTAGAACTCTGGGATGGAAGGATGGAAGATTTTGAAACTTGAACCCAAACAGACTTGCTCTTGTGACGTCTTGATGTTTTTTTTGTTTTTTTTTTGAGACAGCAGCTGTAGCAAACAGGAAATCCTGCCTGTTACTTAGCAACAAGTGCAATGCTAATATTGCCCACCTGCTGAATATTGACAGTGTAAATGAGTGTTTGGGGATGAAGAAGAAGACGAGATGCTCAGAGACGCTGACACACTCACTGTGTGTCGGCGACCCCAAAGCAGCCCTTCACCGCAACAGAAACCTGTTAAAAGATTAAATATTCAGTTATTGCCATTTTTCACTTGACTGCCTGCTCGAAGCATACATTCATAAATGTTTTAATGACTACAATAATAAATGTAATCTATTTAAAGGGTCATATTCATAATTGGCAGCAAGGGAGATACTTCTGTCTGACTTACACTGCTGAAAGTATTGCTCAGAAATGTTTGAAAGAACAATAAAATAAAGAATATTATTTAATTTTATTATTATTATATTAGAATTAATTAGTATATATATATATATATATATATAATTGCCATATTTATTTTTTATTATTATTATTTATTATTTTATTTATTATTATTTATTTAAATTTTTATTTTGTTGTTCTTTCAAACATTTCTGATATATATATATATATATATAAAACCCTAATTTTATATATATAATAAAATAGCAATAATAAAAAAATGCTGTATATTTCATTTATTTATTTCTTTTTTAATTAATGTAGCTTCATATATAAGTAATTATCACTACAAAGAAATGTAAGTGTGACAGTCAGATGTGTTTTTTTTAGCAAATCCTCTTTTGAAGAAAGTAACTTGCATATTCTATGTCATATCTGATTTAATGCTTTCGTTCTGCATCACAAAAAAAGACCCCCTAGTGCGAATCGTCCCATAATCGGGAGTAGTGCCGTGACTATAATGCTCTGAGGGCAGATGACAAGTAAAATCAGATCACAGTCGACTTTCACTGAAACCCCGCATGGCGAATCATGTTTGGAAGACGTTTGAGGGTTTACTGCCAAACGGGACAGAACTTTGGTTTGCGGATCCGAATGTGATTGATCAGCTCCTGCTGCAGTCGACTCGGGACTGTGACGCTCTCAGAGCTGGAAATATCAGTGAAGTAGTTCATTTCACTTACATGTAGTGATGATAGCTGCTAAATTTCATCCATTTCTAGCAGGAGTCTTTATGATATATTGCGTAACTGCTGGAAATGCTTGAACGCTCTTGATTCACGGGTAAAGGAGCGATTTCTGAGGAGGCCTGAGTTCCAGCTCAATCTCCAGCTGCCTAGAAAATGAGAACATGAGTCAGAAAGCTTCAACAATAATGTAGGTTGGGATCACATGCTCCCGTGTCAGATGAAGATCTAGCAGGACGTTTGAGACCCTAAGCCTCAATCAGGGCTCAGCGGTCTCACGCAGACAGCATCAAATCTGGTCTAGTTTGCAGACTATTCTGGTCAACACCATCTATATAGAGAAGAAGAAACAGTTTGAACAGTTTTTTAAAGTAGTCTCTTCTGCTCACCTAGCTTGTCTTTATTTGATCCAAAGTACAGCAAAAAGAGTACAATTTAGAAATATTTTTACTATTTAACAGTTTTTGATTCCAGTATTTTTTAAAATGTAATTTATTCTTGTGATTTCAAAGCTGAATTTTTAGCATCATTACTCCAGTCACATGATTCTTCAGAAATCATTCTAATATTCTAATCTGCTGCTTAAAAAACATTTATTATCATTATGTTGAAAACAGCTCAGTAGAATTTTTGAGGTTTCTTTGATGAATAGACAGTTCGGAAGAACAGTGTTTATCTGAAACAGAAATCTTTTGTAACATTATAAATGTCTTTATCATCACTTTTGATCAATTTAAAGCATCCTTGCTAAATAAAAGCATTTTTATTCATCAAAGAATCCTGAAAAAAATGTAGTCAACTGTTTTAAATTTTGACAATAATAATAATAAATGTTTTTTTAACAGCAAATCGGCATATCAGAATGATTTCTGAAGGATCATGTGACACTGAAGACTGGAGTAATGATGCAGAAAATGTAGCTTTGTTCACAGGAATAAATTACATTTTAAAACATATTCAAATAGAAAACAGTTATATTAAATAGTAAAAATATTTCAAAATTTTCTGTTTTTGCTGTACTTACATGCAGGTTTGGTGAGAAGAAGAGATTTCTTTAAAAAACATACAATTGCACAATGTTCAACCCATGACTGTTAGTCCAATTACAATTGCACTGTACAATTTAAAAAATATTATTAAAAGTAAATAAAAAATATAAATCAAATGGGTGAGATAGATTCACATTATGACAAAGTCATAATTACATGAAAATATTCTAATTTTGAAAAATAAATGACTTTTAACTCTGAAAGAGAAAAAACAGAAATGCTTTAATATTGCAATATCAGAAAAATATTACAATAAAAATTAGAGACTTGCGTATTATGAACAAAAATGTTGGTTTGTGTCTGGCAATTTCTGAATAAAATAACAAAATTAAAAAAAGTATATTTAAATTGTAAACCACTGGATTATTAAAAATTTGCCATTACCCACATTATTTATTATAAACTTTAATAAATTAATTGATCTATTTTAAGAATTCCATTTTTTTTTGTGAAGTAATACTTTTATTCAGCATCAAACTGATCAAAAGTGGCAGTAAAAGCATTTATAATGTTACAAATGATTTATATTTCAAATACATGCTGTTTTTTGTATTTTAAATAATGTATTTTAAATAAATAATGAAGCATGTTGTGTGGTCTTTTCAAATTAATTATAACTAATAATAATAAATGTTTCATGTGCAGAAAATCAGCATATTAGAATGATTTCTGAAAGATCATGTGACTCTGAAAACTGAAGTAATGATGCTGAAAATTTAGCTTTGCATTACAGAAATAAATTACATTTTAAAATATATTCAAATAAAAAACATTTATTTTAAATTATAATAATATTTCACAATTTTACTGTTTTTACTGTATTTTAAAAATAATTAAAAAAAATGCAGCCTTTGTGAGCACAAGAGACTTATTTTAAAAACATTTAAAAAATTGAATGGTAGTGTAGACATTAACAATTTATTTAAAATATATAGATTTTTTTATAAACTATTACTCATCATCATATAACATTTTGGTTACACCGCCCAGCCCTAAACCACGTATACTAAACACACGGTGTTATTAGTCAGTTAACATGCGACCTCCCCAGCATCTGAATCATCGGTAACTCACAGAGCCTTTATTACTAGTATGTCACCTCACTCTGTCAATCTCACTGCTTCGAGAGAGAGGCTGAAAGGCAGCAAACACCTCAGCAAGCCAATGTAATTACTGCTGCTGGAGGTGTATAAACAGAGTTCCATCTCTGTGAAGGCTTCTATGAATCGGGGTAATTAAAGTGCCCCTGCTGCTTTTATTCAATCAGCGAGATGCCATTCCGACTTTCACAGGCAGCGATCAGAGGGGAAGGAGAGTTCGCCTTCACTTGTAAACGCTGATGTGAAACACCGCCGATGTAATTGGATGATGCTTGCAAATGGCGTGCGGTGATGACCATAATACTGACCTATAGTTTGATTGCAGGCAGGCTCATTTAAAGCAGCCAAAGATGCACGAAAGGTGATTCCAGCAGAGACACTCATCTAAGACACTAATCAAATATCTTGATGGATTCCTAGCGAAAAATAAATAAATAAATAATCTCTTATTTGCTTAGCTCATAATCACACATATTTGCTGCAAATTACATTGCTGTGCGGTGTGTGTGAATGTGTGGCGGATGCATAATGGACCGTCAGGGACATAAACTGAGGCCCAAAAGTGTTTCTCCCCTTCCTGCTCTAATTAACGGAATAGTTAATCATCTAAACATCACAATTTTGTCATATTTATGTTTCTTCAAGCAGTTTAGCTCTTTTCAGCATTGATAATAATAATAAGAAATCTTTCTTGAGCAGCAAATCAACACATTAGAGTGATTTCTGAAGGATCATGTGACACAAGACTGCAGCAATGATGCTGAAAATTCAGCTTTGCATCACAAGAATAAATTCATTTTAAAACATATTCAAACAGAAAACAGTTATTTTAGATTGGAAAAAATATATTTTACAATATTAGGATTTTTACTGTATTTGTAACCAACAATAAATGCATGTTTGTTGAGCATATGTGACCCTGGACCACAAAACCAGTCATAATGGTCAATTTTTTAAAACTTAAAACAAGATTTATACCTAATACCTAAAACATATTTATATCTAAAGGCTAAATAAATAAGCTTTCCATTGATGTATGGTTTGTTAGGATACAACTGTTCGAAAATCTGGAATCTGAGGGTGCATAAAAATCAAAATATTGAGAAAATCACCTTTAAATTTGTCCAAATTAAGTTCTTAGCAATATATATTTCTAATCAAAAATTAAGTTTTGATATATTTATGGTAAGATATTTAAAAAAATATCTTCATGGAACATGATCTTTACTTAATATCCTAATGATTTTTAGCATCCAGAGTCACATATAAGAGACTTCTTCCATTTTTTTAAATTAAATAATTATTATTATTATTACATATATTTTTAAATTAGGCAGGTCCAAAATTAGGTCCAAATTGCTCTTTTCGAAATATCAATTTTCGATTATTTCATCCATCATATAGCGTTAAAATATTCCAACACCGAATTTGTTGAACTTGTTAATTCAGTAATCACTCAGTGAGCTCATAAATGACTCATTAGTCTAATTTAAACAGTAATGCTTTCTTTTCATCTAAAGTTTCTTTTTGAAAGATTCATTAAAAGAACCTGTTCATAAGAGTCTTTTGTTCGTGAATCAGACTGTGAAGTATATTTTGATTTACTACAACGAATCGGTTTATAAGAATTGTTTGCTAATGAATCAGACTACACTGATCCCGCTGTATGTTACTGCATGCAGCCTGCAAGTGGAAAATCTCTAGAAAAACATGATTTCTTGCCATTATTTCATGCCATGTGACTAATTATGTTTGAAAAACATGAGATTTAAGAGGACAAATCACTTATATGGACAAAATACCTGGAAAAACACACAGGTTTAAAATAAAATGTGACCCTGGACCACAAAACCAGTCATAAGTAGCATGGTATATCTGTCGCAATAGCCAAAAATACATTGTATAGGTCAAAATGATAAATTTTCCTTTAATGCCAAAAATCATTAAGTAAAGATCATGTTTCATGAAGATATTTTGTAAATTTCCCACCATAAATATATCAAAACATAATTTCTGATTAGTAATTTGCATTGCTAAAAACTTCATTTGGACAACTTTAAAGATGATTTTCTCAATATTTTGATTTTTTTGCACGCTCAGATTGCAGATTTTCAAATAGATGCATCTCGGCCAAATATTGTCATATCCTAACAAACCATACATCAATGAATTATTTATTCAGCTTTCAGATGATGTATAAATCTCAATTTCAGAAAATTGACCCTTATGACTGGTTTTGTGGTCCAGGGTCACAAATGTCTATTTTTTAAATTATGGGTGTTGCTTTCAACAACAAAGTTACTAAATGATAAATCACCAAAACAACAGTGACTAACTTTGACATGCTATCAGTAGTTAAAAAATGTGCATTCATTTGCAAAAATATATATTTTTAATGGAAAGCAAGTGCATTTGGCTCCAATCGCTACAGGTGAGGTCACGTCTAATAGAACTTAGAAACAAAAGATATTGATAGGGAAATGCATAAAGTATCTGAAAACACTGCGTCCTCTGAAAAGGGACTGATGGAATATGAGAGCTCGGATCTGTCGGGCTTTGAAGTAACAAGCAGTTGTGAATGTGAAGTCAGAGTTGCCTTTACAGGCCATGACTGGAGATGAATTTCCAGCTATGGCATCATCAACTAACTGAGGCTGAGGAATAACCTTAATCCTTCCTACAGACACCAGGAAAACAGAATAAGGACCGAGACTTACCCAAGCGAGACTCTGTACGAAGCTTTTCCAATATGAACGACTCCTGTGTGTGGGAGAGGGGCTGGAGGGAGAGAAGAGGAGAAATGCAAGACAAATTGTCCTCCTTTATGCTTGTCAACTGAACATCTAAAAGAAATATGTTCATAGCTGGAGGTCTTCACATAATACACATCTTAGACCTGGTATATTTCAGTCTGGTGACATAGCTATAACCTTCACAAATCATTGCTCACCTGTTTACCCATAATGCTAAACTGCCGAAAGCAGACTTGTTACTGAAGGTAGATATCTCACCGGGACAAACATGCGCTTATGTTGTCTGCTTATGAGGCAGCTAATGTATATTCGTCATCAAATACCGATGGTTAACAGTAATTTTGTCATGCAAATGTTTTGCGTTTATCCTGAACAAATGATGTCGCTCCTGTTCAGCACACTGCAGCATGCAATTTCCCCCTAAATCAGCACAGAAAACACATAAAAAGTCAGCAGGTCCTGCGCATACAGTTATGCTGAAAAGTTTGTGAACTCTTAGGAGTTTCCTGTATTTCAAAATAAATTTGATATATGCTGACGTCAGATATTCATCTTCAAATCCTATTACTGAAAGAGAACCTAATCCTCAAAAATCAATTTTGGCAATGGCAGCCATCCACAAACCTGCCTGAATAACCGTCCTTAAAATATCTGAAAAATCTCAAAAGGTACTGTATTAGATATTAAGACTTGTTTTCTGTGTATTTTGTCTTACTGCACTTGTTTTTAAGCATAAACCAGTAAAAAAAAGTGGAAAATTAAACAAAGCACACTTATGTGATGAAATCTATAACAAGAAGTCTTAATATTGTGCATTATTAATAATTAAGTAAAAGAATATTTTTTTTTTAACGGTGAAAATACAATGATTTTACAATGATACATATCATACAATGATATTATTGGCTTAAATATACATTCTGAAAAACGCTGGGTTAAAAACAACCCAGCACTGGGTGAAATATGGACAAACTCAGCGATTTGGTTGTTTTGACCAGCATGTGGTTTAAATGTTTACCCCAACATTCTGGGTAGTTTTATTTAACTCAACTATTGTTTAAAAATTACTATACACTACCAGTCAAAAGTTTTTTGATGTTTTTAAAGAAGTCTCTTCTGCTCACCAAGCCTGCATTTATTTGATCCAAAGTACAGTAAAAACAGTAAAATTTTGAAATATTTTTACTATATTTTTTATTTGAATATATTTTAAAATGTAATTTATTCCTGTGATCAAAGCTAATTTTTTTACGAGGTGATAAAGATTAATACTTTTATTGAGCCTCTCCTTTAAATTGATCAAAAGTGATGATAAAGACATGAATAATGTTACAAAAGATTTATATTTCAGATAAATGAACTTTCTATTCAAAGAAACCTGAAAAAAAAAAATACTCAGCTGTTTTCAACATAATAATATTAATAATATTGTTTTTGGAGCAGCAAATTTAGAATATAAGAAGGATTTCTAAAGGTGACTAGAGTAATGATGCTAAAAATTTAGCTTTGAAATCACAGGAATAAATTACATTTTAAAATATATTAGAATAGAAAGCAGTTATTTTAAATAGTAAAATATTTCAGATTTTTACTGTTTTGCTGTACGCTGGATCAAATAAATGTAGGCTTGGTGAGCAAAAGACATTAAAAATCTTACTGTTCAAAAACTTTTTACTTTAAGCAAAAAATATAGTAATTTTTAAGTAATATTTGAATTAAATAAAACTACCCAGAAGGCTCACCACTGGGTCAAAGCAACCCAATCATTGGGTTTGTCCATATTTCACCCAGCGCTGGGTTGTTTTTAAGAGTGTAAAAAAATTGATCCAAACAACACTGGAATAGCAGAACCATTATTGGTTCCTCAAAGAACCTTTCACTGATCAGTTCTTAAAAGAGCCATTTTTCTTATGTGACAAACATTTCAACAGTCTAAATGATCTTTTCCACTATAAAGAACATTTTGTGCAATAACAAGATTCCACGGATATTAAAGGTTCTTCATAGAACCACTGATGCCTGAATCACCTTTTTCTTCCGTAAGAGCGGGCACAGCCAATTGCAATTTTTATGGATGTGGCTTCCTTCATATCCAGCTATTTTTAGCTGTACAAAACTCATTTTGCTGCTTGATATTGCAAACTAGTGTGTTTTACCATATTATTTTAAAGTATTATCTTAATTATGAGCACACTGGTTTGTAGTGCAAACAGTTTTACTGTTTACTGCATTGTTATCTTCCTATTATTTCCCTATAGCTGATAATAAACCGGAAGTCTCACCCATAGGCTTACCTCTGCGTTGTAGAAAAAGTTAGATATGGGCCTCTTTATTACTTTTTATTTATTGTAGCCTACATAGTGTGTCTGCATTTCTGTACAAATGAAAGTATTTGACTATAGATAATCACCAGTGAACATGCACAGAAGCGCAGGACATCTAACAAACAAATGAGGAACATCTTTAGCGGTGAGGCAACAAATACCGATTCTCTGGTGGATTTCCAAGCATTCGCCGCATTAGCGAGAACTCTGGCCCGCGCTACAGCATATGCGCGCTGACACGCGCACAAATAATTATTACAAATATCACACCTCCCCGAGGACAAGCTCCAGCCAACTGCACTCCGCTGCCGATGATGAAGTTCTCATTATGCTCGCAACTCAATTGAATGACCTCAGCAGGTCCTGGCTGATTAACAAGTACCGATGAGAGGCCGGAGAGCAACACTGAGGTATTTATAACCCGCATTCACGAGTGCAAAACACACACGGCGAGTCCGTACGGATTGTTATGCGCACTGAACTAATCTGGCCAGACGGGCGATTCATTCAGAGCCTCCGCTATTTATCAGTGGAAGCACGTGTTAATGTATGCAGATGTACAGGGTTTGCCTGTTCGGCCCCTCTGGGCAATGCATTAGTGATGAACACACCGGCGCGACCTCATTCTGTATGACTGGACGTCCTCGTAAAGCTTCCGGATAAAGACACAGATTGACGTGTGCATATACGGCGAGACTCATTTCTATTCTGAAAGCCGTCAACCCGAACGGGAAGCCGAAGATTGCATCGAATCGTGTATTCTTGCCGAAAAGTCATGGCTCCAATCTGACTCTTCTTGATTGCCCCTATCAGATGCTTATCCTCTTTCATGAATAGATATTACATTACTCGGGCGAGACCCAGAGGGGATCTTTTGCAATTCCTTTTCATATTCACTTTCTTCTACAAGGCCCATTTACTTATAAATGACTGTGAAAAAGGGATCAAGGGAACTCGCGGCGCATTTGTATTCCGTGATTGAAAACGCTACTTCTGCATGACGTGACTCTATCAAAACACTTCACGGGTAGACCGGTGGCCTATTGCCTTGACGGGCTGTTAACGAGGGCAAAGTGTATGCGACGCTCCTTGAACGAATCTGATACGTTTCAATCATCCTTTAATGCAACATACCTGGAGAAAGCCATCCGTTCGCAACGGCTGCTGGTCGGCTGGAGCATGAGCCTCCGGGAGTACGTGACCTGCGTGACGCCATCTCTCCTCGCGAACGCTGAACGAACATTTTTTTTCGAGCCGTGAATGTCATGAAAATGGCATCATGACAATGCAGATCGGCTTCTGGCGCCCAGAGTCCCAAACCTTTCACCAGGGACTATCCTGAGACATCAAAGACAGTAGACAAGAAAAAAAATATCCAATTTCATGCTTTTAAGAACAACAACAAGAGTTATGGGCAAAGCATCTACTGAACAAAAATAGTTCTGTTTTTCCACTGAAGAGTGTAACTTTGAATATGCTATATTTTTTTTTTCTATAAATCATTTTTTAGCAACGAAAACAAAAGAAAAATGTTCTTCACGGAAGTGCTTCTTCCAATTGCTTGTGCTTTTCCTTAAGTCACTTTTCACATTCAAGTTGTAACAAGTTCTCAAACATTTTGTTATTTTTCGTAATTTGCGGTGCAATTTGAGCAGCAAATCAGCATATTAGAATGATTTCTGAAGTATCATGTGACACTGAAGACTGGAGTAATTCAGCTTTGCATCACAGGAATACATTACATTTTAAAATATATTAAAAAATATTTCACAATATTGGTATTTTTCCTGTATTTTTTGATCAAACAAATGCACCCTTGGTGAGCATAAGAAACTTGGTAAAAGTTAAATATGTGACCCTGGACCACAAAACCAGTCATAAGGGTCAAGTTTTTGAAATTTAGAAATGTATTCATTCACAAAAGGTAAATAAATAAGCTTTCCATTAATGTATGGTTTGTTAGGATAGAAAATCTGGAATCTGAGGGTGCAAAAAAATCAAAATATTGAAAGAATCGCCTTTAAAGTTGTCCAAATGAAGTTCTTAGCAATGCATATTACAAATCAAAAAAATAAGTTTTGATATATTTATGGTAGGAAATTTACAAAATATCTTCATGGAACATGATTTTTACTTAATATCCTAATGATTTTTGGCATATAAGAAAAATCGATAATTTTGACCAATACAATGTATTGTTGGCTACAGCTACAAATATACCTGTGCTACTTAAGACTGGTTTTGTGGTCCAGGCTCAAATGTACTAAAATGTATTTTAAATACATTTCTTTCATGCCAAGTATACTACAAATACATTTACATATTATGTACTTAATAAAAATACCCTGCAATTGTACTTTTAGTATACTAAACTGCTAAATTTAAAATCTAATAAATTGGAACAACTAATTTTGCATTTAATGCATTTTAATTATTTGGAAGTAGTGCTGAAGTCTAACTAAAGACATATTTAAGTATATTTTATTGTGCTAAAGTGGAATTATTGCCAGTATACTTTAGGTACACTTTAAAGACCGATGTTATTTAAAGATCATACAATTCTCATCAATAGTGACATTAAAACATATTATAGACTTAATATTAAGAAAAGTGGGTCCCACTTTATATTAGGTGGCCTTAACTACTATGTACTTACATTTAGATTAATCGTTTGGTACAATGCACTTATTGTGTTCATACATGTTTTTCATTTATAATTACACTGTTGACCTATCCCTTACACCTTAACCCACCCTTAAACCTACCCATACCACTAAACCTGTCCCTAACCTTACCCATATCCCACCTTGTCAACATCCCAAATGTTTTGCAATACAATATGACAACTTGACACAGTGGTTAAGTACTCCAAACCTGTTTTATCAGTAATTCTTGAGCAACTTTAACTATACTTATAAATGTATTATAAATGCATTTTAAATCTATTACTTTTTCCTAGGGTTTTCAAAAACATTTTTTAAAAATCCCAGCAACCCCAAATTTTTGAACAGTAATGTACATCTAAAAAGAGCAAGACCAGCACGAACCATCTCAGACCAGTATGGAAATTCCTGCGGGTATCAAGCTGAGAGTGAATGTGTCGATCTGCTGTTGATCTGGCTGTTTGAACTGTTTGTTTAAATCATATTGCCTTTGGCATCATTAGAGACAGTTTTCTAGGTCAGCGAGTGTGAATGTGCTTATGCCTGCACCTCGAATCTCTCTCCTTGGAAATATAAACAAATCCTCCACCTCGCGAGTGGAAACGCACAGTTGTCAACTCATCTCCTCCGTTTGCTCTGTAATTACCTGTTCAAAGTGCTGCATCTGCAGAAAACACACCAATGCGAGCTGCATGAATGCGATTATTGTTACCTGTCCGGCGGCATCTTTACTCCAGAGCTCTGTAAAATTCTGAGGGGATCATTAGTCATATTCTGACTTTTGTTTATCAGACATTTCTCTTGCTTGTATGTTTCCTTTCAGTGAGCTTTGCCTTTCCCTGAAAGATACATAGAATTACGTAGAATTTGGCCAGAATGAGACGGCTTAGAAATCAGCATAATTATGGATAATTACAGAGGATCTGTACTTGCGAACATCAAGGTTTCTTTTACGTGACTCGCTCAGGATTCAGTAAAGTCTAGGCGCCAATCAGATGAAAGCGCAGCATGTGTCTCCTGTAAAGAAACAAGAATGAGTCACTCTGCCGAAGCAGCACCAGACGGGATCTGCTGACCTTTTTTCATCATTTCTGTGATGGTTTTTTATGCAATTCCATTTGTACTGTGTCAAAGTTGGGGGGGAGGCTAACTAAATTTAGCGTGATTTTACCATAATGCTAAATAGCTGTTTTAAATGAGACACTAATGACACTCGGCTTCACAGCTGAGTGAGCTGAGGCAATAATCAAAATGTGCTCTCCTAAAACATCCCCTCTGTCAAATTTAGCACTGGAACGTCTGATTCATTTAGAAGTGAATTGGTTTGTTCAGATGGTTCATGTAAATGACCCAATTCAAAAAGACACAATTCAGTGATGCGTGTCTCTGTGGCATTTTGCCTCACTTTTATAGCAGTTTTCAGTTTTTTCAGATGCTGCTGTTCATCTATGTGTTTTCAGCTTAGCTGTAATGTTTTTGTTGTTGTATTTAAGGTAAATGTATCCAGTTAGGTTTATTGCTGTCATCCTAACTGCAGTTCATTCCTTAAAGAAATGCTCATTGTTTATATGCTAGATGTATGTATATGTCAAAAGTTTTTAAACTGTAAGATTTTTTATGATTTTTTTAGAGAAGTCTTTTCATTTATTTGATTCAAAGTATAGCAAGAACAGCTACATTTTAAAATATTTTTACTATTTAAAATTACTGTTTTCTATTTAAATATATTTTAAAATTTAATTTTCTTGTGATGTCAAAGCTGAATTTTTAGCATCATTATTCCAGTCACATGATCCTTCAGAAATCATTCTAATATTCTGATTCAAAAAAAAAAAAAAAAGAAAAAAGAAAAAAGCTGAGTAGGATCTTTTCAGGTTTCTTTAATGAATAGAAAGTTCAAAAGAACAGCATTTCTATAATTTCTCTAAGCTTTTGAATGGCATAGTGTATAATGTTACATAAGGATTTATTTCAGATAAATGCTGATCTTTGGATCTTTTTAATCATCAGAGAATCCTGAAAAAATGTACTCAACTGTTAAACTGTCAAATGTTAAATATCGATAACAATAATAATAATAATAATAATAAATGTTTCTTGAACAGCAAAATTAGCATGTCAGAATGATTTCTGAAGGATCATGTGACACTGAAGACTGGAGTAATGATGCTGAAAATGTAGCTTTGATCACAGGAATAAATTACATTTTTAATTATATTCAAAGAAAGCAGTTATTTTAAATAGCAAAAATATTGAATTGAATATGTGAAAGGAATGCACCTCCCGATCTACATAAATGCGTCTGTGTTCACGTAAATCATTCGTGATCCAGCTTCACTTACAGCAGAAGTGAGTTCAAGGGGTTTTTTATGAATCTTTGTGATCACCTTTCCTAATAATGTGCTAGTTAGCAAGTTTAGCGGCTAAACGTGACTAAATGCGGCTAAAGTAAACAGGCTTGTCTCTCCACAGAGAGAAGAGAGGGGCAGGGCGAGCAGAGCTCATTTGCATTTAAAGCAGCCTCGACCAGAATAGGATGATTTTGCTGGTAATAAGGGTGTTTTTTTACACAACCATTGAGTATTTTTACCCAAAGTATATTATAGACTATGAATCATATCAACTTGTAGAAAATGGGCATCCAATGACACCTTTAATCATGTTTTAACCCAATTTTGTACCCTGCTATACTAGTAAGTGACATAAAACAGCAATTTTGAATAGGGGTTGAATAATTATGACATAGCTGTTTTACTGACATTATCACTTTAAAAATGCCACTCTGGGCTTTCACAAAAAGCTACTATTTGTAAATATTAAAACAGTCTCTGGGAGGGGCTGAATAATTTTGACTAAATCTGTGTGGGTGACAGTCTTAATGTGTTTTCCCCAACACATCATGGTAAAATGTGTTAAATGAAGCTGAGAGCAGTACACTCTTGCTAGTAGCTTAAAGCATCATTACACTGACCAGGATATTTAAAGATAAGGGCAGCATTTCTGAAAAGCATTGTGAGCTAAGTTGTTTGTAGAGACCATTGGTGGCAATGCTTTTGGGAAACGCAGCCCAGGCATGTAAAGGATGTGCAGAACCTTATAAATTATGTGCGTCCCAGCTCTTTCTGCAGGCGCAGATTTCTCGTAGGTCTGCCAATGACTAGGCACATCTAATTGGCATTCTGCCCGTGTGAGGGACGCTGGGAGATTCACCTTGCTGTGCCAATGCTGGTGTGGCAGATGGAGAAAGAAAACAAAACAAAGACAAAAAGCACACAATGGAAAGCAAACTCAAAAACATGAGAAATGTGAGAATCACCTGCTTACGGTGGGCTGCGTGTCAACTCATTATCGGTCTCTGGCTTCCAAAGGTTCCTGGGCATCCAGACTCAGAGTTTTATTCCCAATGGAGGGCTGAAGGAAAACTTCAACCTGACAGGGCCGACGAAGTCCGGAGACAGGGCACAAGTTGTCCTGGACTCGAGTGAGTAGAGCATGCAGAAGAAAAAGGGAAAAGATATAAAGGAAACATGAGGTAGTACAGAATCTCAGCTAACAAAAATATATGGTCACACTTTATTTTAAGGTCTATTTCTCACTATTCACAAACCATTAACCATGGCTTTTGCCTTAATAAACTTCTAATTTGCTGCTTATTAATATTTAGTTAGGTAGTTGTTAAGTTCAGGTATTGGGTAGGATTAGGGAATATGGTCATGCAGAATAGCTGCTTTATACTAATAAACAGCCAATATGTTAATAGGCATGCTAATAAGTAACTAGTTAATAGTGAGAATTGTTCCCTACAGTAAAGTGTTACCAAATATATTCTAAGAACATTGTGAAAATGTTCCGAACATTCCATTTTAGCATTCTGCAAACATTATGGAAATGTTACTTTTGAATGTTCTCTGAACATTCTGAAACAAGTTTCAGAAAAAAGGTTACAAGAACAATGTGTTTATGTTTTGAGAAAAATATTAATTCTTTAATAAAATTTATAAAAACATTAAATATTTTAAACAAAAAGCTGAGAAAATTGCATTTTTGTCAAATTTTCCATGGTGCCTGTGAGTTTGAACTTCCAAAATATAGTTTCAATGCATCTTCAAAGGGCTCTAAATGAACCAAGCTGAGGAAGAAGAGTCTTATCTCATTTTCTAAAAAAAAAAGTACAATTTGTATACTTTTTAACTTCAAACGTATGCTGAAAAACTCCCATCTCATTTTCTCCACCAACTTCAAAATCATCCTACGTCACTGTCTTTTTCTGTAAAAAAAAATAAATAAAAAGCTTGTACAGTCCTCAACCACTACCTGGCTCGACATTTAATTCGCTAGCGTTTTGATTAAATGCTGCTGACTGTTTAATGATCAACTGAGCTTGCATGTGTGTAAGCAATGCTTCTGTCCATTGCTTCTGCAACCGGAGATGGATTGAAAATTCTGTCAATGGCAGGTGTCATGACCCTGGAGCACAAAACCAGTCATAAGTAGCATGGCTATATTTGAAGCAATAGCCAAAAATACATTGTATGGGTCAAAATTATCGATTTTTCTTATGCCAAAAATCATTAGTATAATAAGTAAAGAACATGTTCCATGAAGATTTTTTGGTGAACATTCTGGCATCAGGGTCTCAATGTTCTGAGAACGTTCCCTGCAAGATGGGATTAAGGTTCTGTACACTGCACGACTCCAGACATTAATCTGTGCCAGGACAGTGGAAGTCTGGGACGGAGGTGCCACCAGATCCCACTTCAGCAAATTCACAGAGGCGAATGGTTTTCTCTTGCGCTCGCACTGAAGAAAAGCAATTAGTCAAAGCCTGAGAGCAATCTCACGCTCAGCAGGTGAGCGGCACACACAAGCAGCAACAGGAACATATCTGGAGAGAGAAAAAGAGAGAGAAAGGCTGCCTTTAAGTCATAAAGGAATGATTGCATTTACGAGATGAGCGCACATGAGCGCCGCCGCAGTGTTGTAATACCAGCGGGAAACTTGGGATTTTCGGAATTAAAGAGTCATGCTGGAAGCAAATTACTGTTGCTCCTGTTATTTACAGTTTTCCTTCCCATGCTGAATCATGTACGCTGAAAGATGTTGAGATTAATGGGACAAAGTATTTTAAGCATTGCAAGTTTTGTAGTTTGTTTCGTTGTGTTAGAGCAAAAAATTTTGTTATCTTTGTTAGGAAGCGAAAAATCATTTGAATGCACCTCTTGGAACTTCCCAAAATATGGAAGCCAGTTTCCACCACTGAATAAAAAAAAATAAAACAAGGTAACTGGGAGTTTTTATCTCAGAAAAAAATG
Organism: Labeo rohita; assembly: GCF_022985175.1. Lineage (NCBI taxonomy): Eukaryota > Metazoa > Chordata > Actinopteri > Cypriniformes > Cyprinidae > Labeo > Labeo rohita. The sequence continues at coordinate 15,711,518 of NC_066869.1, forward strand.
ACTTTTTTTTCTTGTAATTGTAAGTTTACAGCTTGCAAATCTGACGTTTTTCTTAGAATTGCATTATAAATTCACAACTGTGAGTTAAAAAGTCAGTTGTGAGATTGTGAGATATAAACTCGCAATTCTGAGTTTTTCTCATAAGTCTGAGTTTATATCTCTCAATTCTGACTTTTCTCACAAATGTGAGGGTTTTCTTTTTTCTCAGAATTGTGACTTGCAACTAAGTCCAATTTCAAGGGGAAAAAACATTGTAAGAAACTTGAAAAAGTCAGAATTGTGAGAAAATGTCAAAATTGCATATATAAACTTGCAATTCTGAGTTTTTCTCATAATTTCAAGTTTATATCTCACAATTCTGACTTTTTTCTCGCAATTTTGAGTTTATATCTCACACTTTTGACTTAATAACTCGCAACTGCTTGTTATAAAGTCAGAACTGCAGGATATAAACTTGCAGAGACTTGTGAGTTTTTCCTTATAATTTCAATTCTGACTTTTTTTCTCACGATTATGAGTTTTTTCTTGCAATTGTGAGTTTATATCTCAGAATTGTGATATAAACTTGCAATTGTGCGTTAAGTCTAATTTCAATGGAAAAAACTATTGCAATTCTGAGTTTATAATATCTAATTGCGAATTAATAAGTAATAAGTGTGGGATATAAACACAAAATTGCAAGAAAATAGTATTTTTTCCTTGAAACTGGACTTTATAACTCGCAATTGTGAGTTTTTCTCTCAATTCTGAGACATAAACTCCCAATTGTAAGAAAAATGTCAGAATTGTTAGAAAACAGTCAGAATTGCAAGATATAAACTCACAATTGAGTTTTTCCTCATAATTTCGAGTTTATATCTTGCAATTTTGAGTTTATATCTCACAATTCTGACTTAACTCGCAATTACTTGTTATAAAGTCAAAAAAGTGACTTTTTTCTCACAGTTGTGAGTTTTTTCTTGCAATTGTGAGTTTATATCTCAGAATTGTGATATAAACTTGCAATTGTGAGTTAAGTCCAATTTCAAGGGAAAAAAAACGATTGTAATTCTGACTTTATAACATCTAATTGTGAGTTGATACGTCAGAAGTGTGAGATATAAATACAAAATTGTAAGAAAATAGTCTTTTTTCCTTGAAACTGGACTTCATAACTCGCAATTGTGAGCTTTTGTCTCAATTCTGAGATATAAACTCGCAATTGTAAGAAAAAAGTCAGAATTGCAGGATATAAACGTGCAATTCAGAGTTTTTCCACATAATTTTGAGTTTATATCTTACAGTTCTATCTTTTTTCTCACAATTGTGAGTTTTTTCTCACAGTTACGAATTTATATGTCAGAATTCTGAATTCTGGGTTGTTTGAGGTACTGTTAACACACAGTTGGGTTGATCATGCTGGGTCAAATGGACTCTAGGGGTTCTTTCACCACTGAACACGCGGGTTGGGTTATTTTAACCCAACCGGTTTGTTTATTTTTCCACTTCATCGAACTTTCTGGATTCTTCACTCGTCTCCTCGTCAGGCGGTCACGCAATTCGCAGCAAACAGGATTATACGGTAAGTTAATATGATTATTTACCTTTATTTTTTAATAAGTTGTGGTTTAAAGCACAGTAATTTCACTGTTTAATGCAATATTTGATATGTTGCTGTACGGGGTTAGTGTTTTATTCTGTGAATGATTAACGAACGTTAAGCAGCCTGGTACTTTTTGGCCTCAACAATCCCTTTATCGTTAAATAAAAGTTGTATGTGTGTGCACGTAAAAGTTTTATTTATATACAGTACACATCCTTTTTTTATCAGTACCGTCCTTTTTTAACACTTCATGAAAACAGGCATAGGTTAGAAATACGGGTAAGTTCAGTTACTGTCTGCATACTGTATGGCTTTGTAATGTTTTGTCAGAATTATGTCATTTCGTACTAAAATTGATCTTTTAAGGGCATATTTTTTTAAGTCAATGTCTGCGACGTGCCGAATCCAACGATAGATCCGTCATTTTTATGTTGTGCATTTTCGCGCTCTTTTTTCCTCAGGTAGCTAATGACTAGTGGTTTATGGTGGTTTATGGTGTAGTGCAGGGTATACCCAGGTATACGGCTTATGTCCACTTCTTTATCAGTTGGCTTTGCGTGTACCCACTTCTAAATCCCCTCTGTTGCGCATCGAGTAGTGTCCTTTATTAGCCAAAATCTTGACAGTCCACCACATGAATAGCTAATTCAATCGCATGTGAGTAAATGCAAATATTCCCTAAAAACACCCGGTAAGGACAGTCATGCCATCAGAACCGTGGCGCGGGCTTCCTTTTAAATATGTTTGATGATTGCGCCTAAATGCGCCCGCGCCCGCTCCGTCCACTCCTCCACCCAGATGCTCCCTGTTCATACGCGAGGGCATGTCAGGGGAGGCTCTGACAGAGAAAACCCGACCGATTTAATCAGAGACTGCGGAGAATCACGTCCAGACGTCAGTAAGTTATTCTTTTCAGCGTGTATTTGCATTTGGGGCGTATACCCACTTCTCCAGGCACCACGACACCACTGTTTATGAGGTCCTTTTACTCTTCCTCTAGTGCAGGGGTTCTCAACCTTTTGCAAGCTGGGCCCCCCCAAAGCTGGTTCATTGCAGTTGCCCCAACCAAAAAAACTAACCATAACACCTTGCATACATAGATAGATAGATAGATAGATAGCCCTAGGCTATTATTATTAGGCCCACATTATTATTATTATTGTTATTATTATTATCATCAGTAGCGGTTGGTAGGCCTATTATCATTACTAAGACTATTGTTATAATTGGCAGTAGCACCAAAAGGTGGCGGTATTTGCATTGGAAAATCATTACATTTTTACAGTGAAAAACAAAACTTGGAGATATTGCTGTTACAACAATTTATTGTAATTTATTTATTAACAACATAAATGTATTTAAACATGTTTGTGTGTGCGTGGCTGTGTGCGTGCGTGTATTTCACAAAAACTAAAGGAAAGCTTTAAATGTAGCCTATATTCTGACTAGTTTATTCGTTTTATATCAGTGATGCGCGGGTCAATGTATAAACAACCCGAACCCGACCGAAGTTTTCAAATAACCCGCCCGCAACTCGGACCAAAAAAAAAAAAGAAAAAGAAAATATTGTACCCGACCCGCTTCCTGAACCGCATGTTTAATATCTGCGACTGACAGCAGCGATTATATGCGGCTATGCGGTGGAGATGCGTTCACTGTCAAAAATCATTCGGCATTAATTAGGTTATTTTGTCAAAAGAAATGTTCTTGATTACAAGAAAAATACAGATTGTTCTTGTTGTGATTTATTTTGTCTTTCCTTTATACAGATTAAATAGTTTCGTTTTCGAAGTACTCTAAATTATATCAGTGATTCTCCGATGTTAAATATGATCAAGAATTATTTTATTTCGATCTACAGTGTAATAAAAGTTAAGAAAAATATTAGCCTATAGCCCTAAATATATAGATTACAAGCTAATTCCTTTTTTCTTAACTTTTAACTTCTTCTAAAAATGATCAAGAATATTAAATCAACTCAATAGGCTAAAGAATTTTCTTATACAAACTTAACGAATGCACTTCAAAACGAAGTTTTCATATATAAATTCAGGAATCACGAATATGACAAAATAATATTATTTTTTTATATATTAGTTGTATAGCTATAATAGTTGTATCAAATGAATAAGGAAATTATGCCTTGAATTTATTAAGTAATGTTTAATTTCGTTCGTTTCGCTCTCTGGAAATGTAAAGAAAAATACCGTTTTTACTTGGAATTCGTTTTTAATCCCTGGTTTTAAACAAGGATATACATGAGATAATTTATATATTATTGCTTGAATATTTCCTATAAATTACAAAGGTTTAATTGGAATCTTTATTTCAAACGACCCGACCGCCGCGACCCGAATATCATTAAAATATTTTTGGATGACTCGTAACTGCGGGTAACCGCGGGTGACCGCAAGCACCCGCTCATTTTGGATCAACCCGCGCATCACTGATCAAACAAATGAGCGCCGTTTTCTAAAGTCTATGAGCGCAGCACACACAAATAAACTAAATTGACATACTGCAGTTAAATTTCAAAATGTGGTGTTTTTATATTTATAACATTTGAATACAGTTCAGCAACATACATCACACGACCTGACGACCAAGAGAGCTGACAATTGACCATCACTTAATTTCACCTCACGATTGAAAATGTGACACTGATTTCATATGACAGTTCAACAAACAAGTTAATAATATTAAGTCACTTATATTTTTGATGAAATAATGACTGTTTTGGTCTATTTTAGCAGCGAAAATAGATCCGATGAATCCAAACAAAGATCACGCAAGAGTGGGGGGGGGCGCGCCCCACCGGTTGAGAACCACTGCTCTAGTGAATGCTTGTGTTACATTACAAACTAGGAGACCAGTATAAAAATTAAATGGGTATGCCGTCTGATTTTTTTTTTTTTTTAACAGTGTAGATTCTGCCGTTAAGATTGGATACTGATAAATGCAGTTCAGTGGTGAGATGCTAGCTTGGGTTGCCTTCAAGTACCATATAATATAGAATCACGTGTTTGACAAAGGCTCCAGTGCATACAGTATTTGTGTTCTAACTCTGAAGATCACCAAAGTTTTACAACAATGCAATCAAACTGTTTTAATTTGGCACTACTGCGCCAAACGTTTTTTTTTTTTTTTTTTAAACGTTTACGAGATCTCGCGATATTAAAATGCTTGAGAAGCTTTCTCGCGATATCAGCATAATAGAACTGATCTGTGTTTAAACGATTGCGCTGCATCTAAACGCATTAACCTGCTTTCTATATAAAATACGTAATTGTAAAAACAGTTTTGTGAAATTCTAATTTTCTAAATCTGAAATTTCATTCTAGATATGTGAGATTGCTGGTGCAGATGGACAGCTTTGTAATAGAGAAGTTGACGGAAAGGCAGCTTGATACCTTGGTTAAAACCTTTGAAGGTAAGTTATATCATTCAGTAACATTCAATACCCATGATTTGTTTTAGAATTTGATCTTTTCATTAAAATAACCATAGTTACTGGTATGGCAATAAAATCAAACGATCAATTTAACATTTAAAAGCTTTAACCTATTTAACCACATTTGTTTTTGTTTTTTTTTGTTTTTTTTTTTCATTCATTTTATCAGATTTCACAAGACTTCAGGAAGCTACATCCAGAGGCAGACTTTTTGAAGACTGGGCTACAATTGCAGACCAAACTGTTGTCTATGCCCAGCAAGATGGAAAGGTGCATTAAGAGCTGGGTGACATGACTTCAGGTAAGGTATTTCTTATAATATGTCAATCTATAGAAACAAAATTCAGCTGTATTTGACCATTTCACATGAAATTCTGTCAGTGAGGGGGGACATGTAGGGACGCGTGCCGTGCAAGAAAAATAGGCTACAACCGCATCTCTGGTCATTTTAATATGTAATCTGTAATGTTAGTAATACCAGTCGGATGTTTTTGCACATCAATCTGACGATAAATGTGGGACACCCTGTTTTTCTGATGCACACCCAGAGTCTCTTTTCAGGCTACGCTACTGATTTGACACATCAACTGGTAAATACAATGGTACAGCAAGACTTAACTAGTTGCTTATTAGTTTGTGTATTGGCTGTTAATTAGTACTTATAAAGCACATACTGATGCCTTATTCTGCATGAGCATATTCTACATCCCTGAATCCCACCCCACACCTAAACTTAACCTGCAGTAGTTGAATGGGGGTGGGAATTCATTTGCATTAATACCATTATAATTTTTATGTATTTTTTTTTTATTGTAATTTCATTATTTAAAGGAATAAAGAAATTTCAATGTGTTGTTTTGATTATGAGGTAAGTTTCACAGTTTGCACTGTATTATTCTTATGATTTAGATGCTGAAGGGGAGAGTGCTTTCAAAGTCCTGCCCATTCTGGAGGAAGGGTCCACAGAACCACAACCACATAATTCTGGAAGCCATTCATTGACATACAACCTGTACGTTTTGTTTTACTTTATATATATATATATATATATATATATATATATATATAATGAATTTTTGGAAATGCAAACTGACACACTACAGCAAAAAATAGAAATCACTGACTTAAAACCATTTTTAGCTGGTGAAGGTACTAGTGCTCCAGTCATTTTGGCCACCACTGTATGAAGTGTTCAGATGTAAAAGACTAAAAATGTGCAGTTTGAAGTTTTCTTCTAAAATGAGCATTTTGTTCAGGCTTAAGTGTCTTCAAGACTAAGTGTCGTATAATTTGGCTTAGTTTTAATAGCACAATGTTTGGAACGATTTTCATGTGGCAATAATTAATTTTTGAGTGTTCTGCTGCTACAATGTTGACAAAAAATGGGAATCTACAGTGCCTAGTTTACACAGTTTTGTGTTTTAAATTAACTGATCTACTGAAGTTGTTGTTTTATGTGTCTGTAATGGTTGGATAAAATGTGTGACAGCTGCACCCATTTGAAAATTGTTTTAAAAAGAAATAAAACTCATTAAATTAATATTTACAGCTGCATTTTTTTGTGTTTTTCTAACTGTACAGAAAACCAATAATAATTTTACATTCTTTTGTGATTATTTATTATTGTTGGTAAATATAAAGGTAGCAAGGCAATAAGACAACAAATAACCCAGTGTTTAGGTTATGTTTAACCCAGCAACACAGTTAACCTGACCCACTGGTTGGGTCAAATAAGCAACCCAGCATTCTGGGTCAAATGGTTAAACCCAGCACTTGGGTCAAAACAACCCAACGCGTGTTCTGTCCCATAGTTACCCAGCAGCTGGGTTAAGGTTGGGTTATTTTTTAACCCAGCACTTTTAAGAGTGTATAACCAGTCAGAAGTGTGAGATATAAACATGAAAGTATAAGAAAATTGTGATTACGAGTTTATGTCTCACAATTCTGATACAAACTTGCAATTCTGAGTTCTTCCTCATAATTTTGAGTTTATATCTTGCAATTCTGACTTTTTTTCTCACAATTGTGAGTTTATATCCCACACGTCTTGCTTAACTTGCAATTACATGTTATAATCTGAATCTGATCTGAAGGCAAGAAGAGAGAAATGAAGAGACTGGAAAATACAGTGGACAGAAAAAGAGACATGGCAAAAAGAAATTGGGACTGAAGCAAAAAAAAAAAATACACATCGGAACAGAAAGAAGAGGAGGATTTGAGGTTTCACAGAAAAATACATCACATACCGAGGTGCTTAAAAACCAAACAGACTTTTCACTCATCACGATGTTCAATTGTCAAAATGAAAGTACAAATAATCACTAATAATGAAATCTGGCAGCCAGACAGCTAGAATTAGGAAATAACAGGACAGCACATATAAGACAAGAAGCTGATAGAGATACAGACAGACTCTCACCAATACAAATGATACACAGGGACTCACAAAACATCCAGATCCTCTCCAGCACACTGCAGAGAGAAAGCCGGCGCTGAAGGGAATCAGGTCGACTGCTGAAATCATGCTTGAGTATCTGAAGCATCTATTCAAAACACCCTCTCCAGAATAAAGCCATGTTTTTGTGAAGAGCAAGACTAACGACACACGCTTGGGCCTGAATGTATAAAATATGCATTTAAAGTCTGTTCTGCTCACCATTTTTAATAAAAATTCAAGAAAAAACTGCTATATTGTGAAATATTTATACAATTTCAAATAGCTGTTTTCTGTTTGATTATATTTTAAAATGTAATTTCTGTGATGCAAAGCTGAATTTTCAGCATCATTACTCCAGTCTTCAGTGTCACATGATCCTTTAGAAATCGTCCTATTATGCTGATTTGATTTGACTTTTTTAGAGTTCCTTGATAATAGCAAGTCCAAAAGAACAGCATTTATTTAAAACAGAAAGCTTTAGTAACATTAATCTTTAATGTGACTTTCGATCAATTTGGTGTGCCCTTTCATTTCTAAACTCACACCACCGCTTGAGCCAAAGTCGCTCAGACAAACACATTGCAATTTGGTGCTGCTAATGCTACAAAAATTACACACTGCGTGTAGTTTTTCTCTTTTAAATAACAGACTTGAATAGCAGCCTCCCCTTTTAAATCTCTCACACACTGTATCAGACATCAGATTCAGAAACAAAAAAGACGCATTCAACTCCGAAAACTGCCCATTAGGCAAAGACAAGTTCACCTCTCGACTTTAGCTAGGAATAATACACCATGAAGAGATGGTTTAGAAAGCTCCTGTAAGCCTGCGTGTCAATAACATTGACTTCCCATACAGAGAAAGTCAAGCAGAGATGGCGAGATAATGATTCCCAATGCTTACCTAACAGACGGAGAGATGTGGCTCTGCTTTTGTGCTGCTTTTGCTCTTTATGATGTGCCGTTTGACAGATGAGTTTAATAAAGAGGCTTGTGGGTAATGACCCAGTGGAGGCACCAATCTGACAGGTGTTACGAGAGAAAGGCGTAATGCAGAGAAGGCCGCACGGGTCAAAATTGGCCGTGCTGAAAAATGAGCATTCAGTACACTCCGTCATGGACAAGAACAACAGGTCACCCTATACGGCGTAAGGCGAGATGGGGGAAATGGATCAATAGTCAGGAATAAATTGATGAAGTGTTATTTTAGCACACTGCAAAAAATTACTTTTGTAAATATTAAAGAAATATTATTCGAAAATACCATTACAGTCTTGCTATGGCAAAATTTCATGTTTACTTCAACCTTTCTATGTAATTAATTGTGAAATTTACTAGTAGTTTCTAACTCAAAAAATTTTCAGTGTACTTAAAAGGAAACTTCCCCCCAAAATGAAAAAAATCTATCATTAATTACTCACCCTTGTGTCGTTTCAAACCCGTAAGACCTTCATTCATCCTCAGAACACAAATTAAGATATTTTTGATGAAACCCAAGAGCTTTCTGACCCTGCATAGACAGCAATGCAACTGACACGTTCAAGGCCCAGAAAGGCAGTAAGGACATTGTTAAAATAGTCCATGTGACATCAGTGGTTCAACTGTAACGTTTGAAGCTATGATAATATTTTTTGTGTGCAAAGAAAACAAAAATAGCATCACTGCCGTGAACACTCTTCGAAGACTGACACAACAGAGAAGAAATTGTTGAATAAAGTTGTTTTTATTTTCTTGATGAGTAATTTAAAGTGTCATGAAACCCCCCTGCCTCAGCAGTTTTTTTTCACACCTCAGATGTGAAAAGGGTTCCAAAAAGGGGCATGGTCTACTGTCCACAAAGGTCCACAAACCGGGACTCGAACTCGGGACGCCTGTGAGTTGAAATACTTTTAAGTTGTACTTTTAAGTTGATTTAACTCAAAATTTTAAGGCAGCTGCTGAACTTCAGGTTTTTTTTTACAGTGAGACGACAACATTGTCATAACAATCCCCGTTCAAACAGCTCTGTGAAAACGACTAAAAAGCGCTGTATTATGCTGCCAGGCCAGTAGATGGCAATGTCACTTCGTAAAGATACTCTACGCACCTGTGCATAACTATGAACTGAGGATGCAATACATACAGTGCCTATAGAAAATCATCATACCCTTTGAAAAAGTTACTTTATTTGTCATAGAGCCTGAAATCAAACCTCATTTCAAATAACTTTTTTTGGCTTTATTTACAATTTTGGTCTTACAACATCAAATCAATAAAAGAGAAAACACAACAGTTCTGCAATTAATAAAAAACAACAACAATAACAACAAAAACTCCAATAACAGGGTTGGAAAAGTCATAAAGTCCCTTGATTTAATACTTCATAGAGCCACCTTTTGCTTTATTTACAGCCAGCAGTCTTTTTAGATATGTCTGTACTAGCTTTGAATATTTGCCCATTCTTCCTTGCAGAATTGCTCAGTCAAACTCTGTAGTGAGTGGCAATGGACTGCTCTCTTCAAATCCATCCACAGATTTTCCATTGAATTTAAGTCAGGGCTCTGACTTAGCCACTCAAGGACATTCACCATCTTATCTTTAAGCAATTTGGCTGTTGTTTTGACAGTATGTTTAGGGTTGCTGTCGTGTCAGAAGGTGAACGACCTGCCCGTCTTCAGCTGTCTAGCAGAGGGATGCAGGTTTTCCTCAAAAATTTGAATGTATTTGACATTTTCCCTTCAATTTTGACCAATCACCCAGTCCCAGCTGAAGAGAAAAACCCCCACAACATAATGCTGCCACCACCATGCTTCACAGTAGGCGGATCATTCTATAATTCTGGGTACTCTATGTCTTTATTGTGATATAACTTGTTTTATTTGTCCGAAAACCACGGTCAACTAAATTACCCACTAGAAAATCCTCCCTCAAAAAGGAAAGGTTTGTCCCATTCTCGCATAATTTGCAGAGTATGATGATATTTCCACTAGAAGCACATGGATGAAACACTAGAAGTTATGTTCTCTCATCAAGAGTGGATTAACTGACTGTCAATAGTATTACACAAGTATTACTGCTGCAAATTTTAACAACACAATTTAACTAAAACGTATATTTTGTTTATATATTTCTAAACATTCCATATGCTCAGTAGTTCTAGGCTTCCATGTTGAGTATAGGCCCAAAACACTAAAAATGTCAACTACGTTACCTGTCAACTGTTACCCAGTAAAGGTAACATGGTGGACAGTAGCAAACCGATTGTATTTTACGCACAGATTCCTACAGATCACCTTTATTTCTATAGCATTTTATACAATATAGATTGTTTCAAAGCAGCTATGTAAGGTCATGTTTGGGTTTTTGGGAAACAGGAAAACTGTTCTCTTCACATTTTTCAAATTCTGACCCAGGTATGGTATGTTTTGGGTGGTATGCTGTGTTTGCTTTTCGCCAAACATAGCACTTGGAGTTCAGTCCAAAAAGGTCAATTTTGGTCTCATCAGACCATAGCACTTTTTGCCAGAAGGTATCATACTTTTCCAAATGTACTTCTGCATAGCACAAACGAGAAATCTTTCTCTCCCACTTGACACCACTAACACTGAAATTGGCAGCTTCGATTTCGCCCTGTATTTGTGTATGCATTTCTGAGGTTTATAGAGCATCAGCTGATGTTATGCTGCATTCAAGCCCTTAAGGGAAGTTTGTATTTACAAGATCGGGAGTCATAATTATGCTTCTAGTGATGTTTGGTTGGAAGAAAAATGACAGATTGGGCATTTTTTCTGTCTTCGTCACTTCGCTGGAAGCTTTTAGCGCTAATGCTACGTAATGAACAGCAAAGGACGCACATACAGTGTGTGGTTTTCTTGCGCTGCCATAGTGAACGCTGGTAAATGTTTTTTAGTTGTATAAGCCTGTCACTTCCTAAACCACCTAAATAAGTGGAGGTTTAGAGAGGTTAAAGAAGCTGTTTAGTGAGTCAGCTCGATGGATTTGAAGCATTGCTACTCTTAAACTCAGAGTTTCCTACAGCAGACTGACATTAAGAGCTCCTACTGTTTGAGTCAGGCCACCCTCACACTCAATACGCCACACTCTTTTCTTCACTCATTTTAATGCTTATTGACAACGTGCGCATTGGAGTTCTTGCTGACGCTGTGGACAACCGACAGGAGCAGAAGCTGAACTTTAAAAACCAAGCTTATGGTCTATGGGCTCTGGGGCCTTTTTAAAACGACACCTGGAAGGACGGTAATCGATTTGTCATTACGTCAGACGTATTAGCCATTCTCTTTCACTTCCGCTGTATCGACACAGCTCCTGAAAAACAGCATTCTCCCTTTCTCTCCACTCTCTCTGGATGCTGTGAGGTGGAAGAGACAGTTATGACAGGCTGTAAAGCTCTCTGAATAAGGGTTTCCTACAGAAACAGAAAAAGGCTGTATGGAATGCAGTAAAACATCACCTGAGGCTGCATGAATCTAAAACAGACTTCAAAGTGCAATATCTGATATGTCATTTATGGTCAACATCTGCTGTTGAGAATTGGGTGTACAATATCATCTGACATATTTTAGGTCCTGGAAAAACAAAAACACTCAGCTATATTCATGCAATTTCAGAATTACTGGCAACATTCATAACTCCAAAATAGAATATGATTTTGTTAGGGATGATGGCAAAATTTTTATTATAAACGAATAGTTCTGGTCCTTGATTCTGCGTTCAAAGCTGTTGTAAATTACAAACATACATCATTGTTTACATCTGTTGCTCTGCAACCACTTTCTTGCAACCACAACCGTTTCTGAGGAACTACATTAAGCAATAAGCCCAGTGAAGCCGTGGTTTACAGTGAATTTACAATAGCTAAGGTGGTTTTAGACACGTCGTGAACTCCGCTTTGCCACTTAGCTGTTATAAAAAGTTTTTTTATCTATACTTTTATTCATCAAGGATGCAATACATCAATCAAAAGTGACAGTAAACATTTCTGTTTCTGTTTCAGCACTGATAATAATCAGAAATGTTTTCAGAGCATCAAATCAGCATATTAGAAGGATTTCTGAAGGATCATGTGACACTAGAGTCCTACAGTGATGATGCTGAAAATTCAACTTTGCATCGCAGGAATAAATTATATTTTACAATATATTCAAATTGAAAACTCTTATTTTAAATCGTAAAACTGTTTTCCCAATATTATGGTTTTTACTGTATTTGTGATTAAACAAATGCAGCCTTGTTGAGCATAAGATTAATACTTTCTTTTCTTCTAAGGTTTCTTTTTGAAAACCTGAAGAACGTGTTCATGAGAATCTTTTGTTCAAAAATGAATCAGACTACACTGATCACTCTGTATGTTTCTGCATGCAGCCCCAGAAAGGGCATTTTTACTGTATTTCTCTCTTTAAAAAAAACGTACTGCTGACCTCAAACTGTTGAAGAGTAGTGTACACGGTGCAAAAAAAAAAAAAAGTTTTAATCATTTTAATCAATTATTTTTGTATGGAAGCCCATTTCTGCCACTGAATAAAATCAGTTCTGACAATTCTGACTTTTTTTCTCGCAAGTTCACATCTTGCAATTCTGACGACTGCGAGTTATAAAGCCAGAATTGCATTAACTCGCAATTCTGAGAAATTCTGACTTAGAAATTTAGAATTGTGAGATATAAACTTGCAATTCTAAGAAATGAAATCAGAATTGCATGACATAAAAAACGGCAATTGTGAGTTAAAAAGTCAGAACTGCATAAACTCTCAAATCTGAGAAATAAAAAGAGAAAAAAGTCAGAATTGCGAGATTTAAACTCATAATTGTGACTTTTTTTATCAGAATGGCAAGTTCATATCTCGCAATTGTGAGTTATTAAGTCTAAAACTTCTCAATTCTGAGAATTCTTGCAAGTTCACATCACGCAGAAACAGGCTTCCATACTTATGTTTTGTTTTACAGTGTAAAAAAAAAATTAAATATCCTTAAAATGAGAAATTTGAGCAGTAAAACTGAGTAAGATTAGCATGTTTTGTTATTGATTAATGAATATTGTTAGATTTTTTTTTTTTTTTTTTTTTTTTTTTTTAAAGAATAATAGGACAAAAATACTGACCAAAACAATAATTTTTCCACAATTTAAAATGATAAGTAGCAATGCCATTTGTGACGCTGGACCACAAAACCAGTCTTAAGTAACACAGGTATATTTGTAGCAATAGCCAAAACATACATTGTATGGGTTTAAAATGATAGATTTTTCTTTTATGCCAAAAATCATTAGGATATTAAGTAAAGATCATGTTCTATGAAGATACTTTGTAAATTTCCAAACGTAAATATATCAAAACTTAATTTTTGAATAGTAATATGCATTGCTAAAAACTTCATTTGCACAACTTTAAAGGTGATTTTCTCAATATTTTGATTTTTTTGCACCCCCAGATTGTGGCCAGTTGCAAAAACGTAGCCTCTATGGTAAGACTGTCTTAAGAACTAGTCTGACCAACTAGCAGGGGTAATCTTAATTAAGACATACCTCTTTAAAGTTGCCTATGAGCATAAGCATGAAGTGTATTTTTTCCTTGTTTAGTTATTTTTTAATCTTTTTATTTCTTATTGTTATTATAATGTTTTGCTTATACTTGTTGAATCATTTGTACCATGTTAATGTTGTTTTTAAAAATTAGTTTTATGCTTGTGAAGCACTTTGAGTTGCATTTTATGTATGAAAAGTGCTATGCAAATAAATTAAATTATTATTATTATTATTATTAACTTACTCCTGCAAAATACCAAAAACAAAGACAACACATCTGGCATACACTCTTAAAAATAAAGGTTCTTTACTGGCATCAGTGGTTCTATAAAGAACCTTGAACATCCACAGAACCTTTCAAATGCAGAAAAGGTTCTATAATTGTCGAAAAATGTTCTTTAGATTTTTAAACATTTCTTCAAAATGGTTCTTTTAGGAACTGTTTACTAAAAGGTTCTTCTATGGCATCACCCTTTCAGAACCTTTATTTTGAAGAGGGCACACTGTCTATTCATTCATGTGAAACACGTCTGATCGTTCGCAGAATCCTAACTTGTAATTATGAGTTCAATGAGGACGTGGACAGTTTCAGTAGGAAACTCATATTTATGGTAATTTCGACATGATGTGAGCGCACCATGATAACCGTGAATTCATAAGATCAATTAATTGATCTGAACACATGGTGAAATCCACCTACGAGAGGATTCGCTCTTAAGACCGGCGGCTTTAGCTGGTCTCGGTAGTTTTTGCATCTGTTCAAACTCTCCGGTTCCTGGAAACCATCCAGTCACGCAGTGCAAACACATCAAGCGCTGTAAAAATCTTCTCTCTCAGCTATCGAGAGCTCCATATGTTTTTACCGCACGAGTCATTATTGCTTCAAGAAGCGCGAATGGGATTTTCACGATCCTGTGAGATGCACTTTCTCAACCCTGCTGAAGAGAAATGAGTGCCATGCTGCTCCAGGCTGGTTCAAGCTGGTCTAGCTCGAGAGGTCAGGGTTTAGATGGTTAGCATGGGCTGTTTATCCCTGGCCTGCTCTATCTACACAATCTGTGGACAACTGCAAATATTTCATTACGTTCTAGTAGATTTACCATTATAGAATTGCTTCGCCCAGTCAGTATTGTCTGTCCTCTGGCCCTGAAGTTCTCAAACACACAAAAACCCGAAGACACACACTCGCACGCAAGACGCTTTTTGCCCTGTCGTCTCCTGTTTGATGTACTGAGAGTGAAATCGTATTCCCTCGCTGGGTTTGTTTGCTTTGTTCAATGTGTCTGTCACGGCAGCAAATAATAAAAAGAACAGAAGAAACCATTTGGAGTGTTTCTCCTGCCGAGATCAATAAAAACATTCCATCCTGCGAAATTGTGCCGAAGCCCTTCTGGTTCCTCGAGGTGTAAGCGCCAGCTGAAATAACTAGCAATAATACGAGTCTTCTGGCTTTCGGATGCGAAACCTTCTGACATCAAAGCGGCGCCGTAATGAAGAGGAGAACAAGAGCTCACCCCTGTTTATGACCGCATCGCAAACACAAACTACATTTCACCATTCACTGAAGAAAACGTGGGCGCCGCTTGTCCGTGCCAAACTTTGCTGAAATAAAGAGAGTCCACTCTCAGGTCTCTGTGATGTCATGATCCCTACACCAGCTCTGGTTTTTGGGCGCTCTTTTCTGAACACTAGGGTTTGGTGAAACTGCAACAAGTCACTCTGTCTGTGACCGGTCCAAGAGAACAGCTGGCTGCTGTTTGACTCCGAGTCATGCCAGTTTATTTCATTAAAAGAGATCCCAAATGCCATCAGGCACAATTTGAGTGTGTTATGAGCTTTTTGACGGTTCCCATGATAATGGAGTGATAAACGATAATGGAAACATAAGGTAACTTTGTGTTTTCACAGACTGAGAAAGTCATAGAAATAAATTAAATTGTGAAAAAGTACACAAATATTTGTATTAATAATAATTATATATATGGAAAAAAAACGGAAAATAACCTAATAAAATAAAAATGAATATAATATTATTTATTATAGCATTATTTTGATACAATTTAATATTATATATTATTTACTAAAAAAACGAATAAACTTAAT